>NC_138780.1:157181417-157631417 GCF_965119305.1 Pelophylax lessonae | reverse complement strand
TACATGCCATGACTTGCTGTAAGTGAATCTCCTCATCAAGTGTTTACGTTTGTCCTGCATATTGGTGGGTGGGCAAGTCAAGTGACCTCCTTTTCTTGGCTTTTGTCTGGAGTTCGGCAGCAGAAACACCACACCGGTTATGAGGGTATCTCTCACTTACCATTGCATACCAATAATCGATTAGTATTGCTCGTCTTTGAATTCTTTTTTATTTGTCTTGAAAACATCTCTTGCTGAAAGATGCAGGTGGATAGATTCAAGGCTGTAGATAACAATTATATGCCCCTGGTGTGTAATACATTTCCAAGCTTCTTCTAGCTAGCTTTATATACATTACATAGGTATGGTTTTAAAACTTTTGAATTGGGCATAGCACAAGTTGCACTTCAAATCAGAAAAATCTTTTGGGTTGATTTAAAGAATCATATTTAAGCTCATATTGAGCATCTGTAGAGTGCCTAACAATTTAAAGAAATAAATGATGCAATGCAGCTGGGACTTGTTGCGTTTCCAGTTGATCTTTTTCTTTAATTTCTCTGATTTTAAAATATTCTGCTGCTATAAAGGTCATCTCCATCCAAAGTTGATATTTCAGTTGTGTGTGGGTGCAAACAGACTGTGTCTCCTATTACATTTTGGACAACTGTGGTTGAGTGGTGAGCATTGCCTGCCATAGCTTGT
This sequence comes from Pelophylax lessonae, assembly GCF_965119305.1. NCBI lineage: Eukaryota > Metazoa > Chordata > Amphibia > Anura > Ranidae > Pelophylax > Pelophylax lessonae. The sequence continues at coordinate 157,630,736 of NC_138780.1, read as the reverse complement.
GGCCACACTAACAAACGTCATTTTCCCACAACTGGACCCACAATTATTAGTTGGGTGTTACGTAGTATTCCTAGGAGAGTGTGACACCATCATTTGGCTTTGGAATGGCTCCGTCATTTGTGCTGACCAGGGAATCCTAGTAATGATACGTCACAGCTGGAATCCTGTAGAGATGCATGCTATAAATATAAAGCACTCAGACTTTGATTGTTATGGTGCATGTTATCGTAGTGTGTATTTGTGTATGAATCCCTAGAAGTATGCTTCATGAAATGTGTCCCTAGAAAATATTTCTCCATAAAGGTGGAGTTTAGGTAACTGGTATTACTATCCAGGGTTTGTGGTCTGTAAAGAATGAATAAATAAATAACTAAATAAAAAAAAAAAAAAAAAATATATATATATATATATATATATATGTGTGTAACATGAGAAAGGACTAAAGGAGTTCCCCCGAGTCAGTAAAGCCTTAATATTTTAAATAAATATAAAGATCGCACTGAACTGGCAAGGTTATTCAATTGGTGTTGCTATCCAATAGTATAGAAATAATGATCATTTTAAGTAATCTAGTTACTAGGCAGAAAGCTTCTTCATCCTAGCAGATCTTCACAATTTGGTTTGCAATGCAAAACAGCAAGAAAAAGAATAACTGAAGTCTAACACCACTGTTCAATAGTTAGATACAAGTTTATTCCAGTAAGGGTCAAGAGGGATAACCCAGCATGTTTTAGGGGTCCAAATCAGCTGCTGATGAGATCTGAGAAGGTTACCACACTGGATAAAATACAATTCAAGGTCCAATCATTGCTTAGTCCTGATGAAGGGAGTATTTTTTTTTTTTTATACCTGAAATGTGTTGAATACTTTTATTGTCCTTTTGCTCCTGAATTAAAATTGTAAATGCACTTTTGGAGTGGCACTTACATTTTTCTTCTTAGAATTCACATGTCTCAATCCATCACATATATCTAAAATAACATGATTATTCCTAATTTCAGAACACTGGATGGAGCCATCCAAACAATTCCTTAAATCCTCCTCCATCAATCAGTGAGATACACATCCAGAACTGTTGGTGTATAGCGTAAATATAGCTTGAAGTGGTTCTAAAGGCTGAAGTTTTTTTTTTTTTTTTTTTTTTACCTTTCTATACGTGATGGTAAAAAACCTTCAGTATGCAGCTCCCCCCACAGCCCCCCCCCAATACTTGCCCGATCATGATTCAGCAATGTGCACGAGAGCAGCTGCTCTCCGGGGTCTCTGCCTCCTTATTGGCTGAGAGGCAGGAGCCATTGGCTCCCACTGCTGTCAATCACAGCCAGTAAGGAGGGAGTTGGGGCAGGGCTTAGCCCTGTTCTGAGTGTCTTACGGACACACAAAGTGGGGCTCGGAAGTGAGCATGCACAAGTGCCCCCTTGGCAAGCAACTTGCCATGGGGGCACTTGGAGAATAGGTGGAGACAGGAGCGCCTGGCAGGGGGGACCCAAGAAGAGGAGGATTGGGGCTGCTCTGTGCAGAACACTGTGTGTAACATGTTAGTTTTTTTTTAAGTGCCTTTAATATCAATTTAATACTATACAGCCATTTATTCCAAACTGCATACATGTGTTTACTTTTTGGCCATCATCATACAGTATGCGGTAACTATGGCTTTTATGGAGTACGGCTTGGGACTCATAGGGAATATAGATAATGGATACAGGTTATGATGAGAAGAGGTTTAAAAGGATCCCAAAAATGTTTGCACTTGCCCAAAGTGACATTTCTTACCTGCTGAGTGTTTCCCATTCTCATTCAGGTCACCAAGCTATCCTGCTACTAGATAATCTCTTTAGTGGCAAGTATTTTCTCAATGGCTCTGGAGCTGAGCTGGTTGATAATATAGTCCGGGGTGTTCACTGGTTCTTGTACCACCACTGCTGGGATCATTGCAATCTTACTCCCTTTTAATATACGAGTTCCACAGAATCATGAGCATGTTCAGGCCCCTGAAAAACTTAATAGGAAAATTCTGGATTCCAGTCAAATATTTTTTTGTGTGAGGTTTTACTGGAGTTTTCACTTTGGAAGTTTTCTCTCACTTTCTGTCCCAATGTGACTCAAAATGTGAAAATACAGTAGGAGCGCCAGACTAAGTTGGTAAAGAGTCCAAGTATATTCATCATATGATTGATTACACTAGCGTGTTTTGGGGGCTTAGAACACTCCCACTACTTTAGGACTTGAATGTTGCACGTGGTTAAAGAATTCCAATAGATGGAAACACCAGGATACACTAATTGATTGAACAGTGACCTATGAAATATTTCCAGAGTTGGAGAGACAGCATAGCACTTTAACAAATTGCAGTATTCAAGCCCTGATGAAGGTGGGTTGTTTTGAGCCTCCAAAACGTCTTTGATGTTTAATGTGATCATATGATGAAACATTAAAGCTCTTTGGACCATTTGGTCTGGTGCTACTGATGTGTTTTATGTTTTGTGTAGATAAACCTCACGGTGGTTCTAAACATTCTCTTGGACATTTGGGACTGATGCGCACAGAGATCTTCCAATGAATTTTGAATTTATTGCCATGTGATAGTGAGCTCCTCTAAAAGTCAAAGAATCTTAAGGAGAACAATTGGCACAACTTTTTTCTTCCCATTTTGGATTGAGCAAAGGGGGATATATAACCCCTGTCAGATTTTTATCGCCATCTGCGTACCATTGCGGAGATTTCCCTTCACTTCCTGTCCCGTAGCCAAACAAGAAGTGAGAGAAAATCCCTGAAAATGTAAGGAACTCCTTGGGGATCAAATGACTCCATTGGGATTCCCTAAACCTTGTGACCCCATTGGAAGATTTCCCATCTATTACTTTTCTGGGGAGAACCCAAAAAGTGGGATTTTTTTACTTTAAATTATAATAGTAAGCAAGACAACTAGAGAGGGCAAATCACCTTAACAGGGGCATAGACAGCAGTAAAAATTGACCCGTATTCTAATCCATCTCCACTCTATTCAAAACTAAAAAAAAGTTTTGCCTTAAGTTTTACTTACCATCACTGATCGCTGTGAGCCACATTTAGTTTGGGCCTGTTGGTTGTACCATTAAGCCTGTGCATGACCACCCTTGGGCACTTTTGTTGTCGAGGTAAAATAAATACTACCTACCTGGATGTTGTATGTTCTCCCTGTGCCTGCGTGGGTTTCCTCCGGGTACTGCGGTTTCATCCCACAATCCAAAGACATGCTGGTAGGGTAATTGGCTCCGGTTGAAATTGACACCAGTATGTATATATATATGAATGTGAGTTAGGGACCTTAGATCGTAAGCTCTGTAAATTGACAGTGCTATATGAGTACCTGTAATAAATCAATAAATTAAATATATACAGAATATATAATATGCCAACTTTAATGTTGGGATGCAAAATTAGCTTTCTGCTATCAGAGGCCCTCCTCTTTGGACCGTCTCAAGCTCTGCTATACCTTTCTTGTAGAAGGGGCTCTAAAACTATAAGAGCCCATTCACATTAGCGCGACGTGTCAGGCGACTTGTCAGCCTGACAAGTCGCGCTCGGTCGCGGTCCATTGATTAGCACAGGACCCATTCTAATAGGAGCGACACAAGTCGGTCAGACTTAGAAAAAGGGTCCTGTACTACTTTGGGGCGACCTGGAGGCGACTTGCATAGACTTCCATTATGTGAAGTCTCTGCAAGTCGCGCCGAAGTCGCGGTGCACAGCGGTGCACGCGACTTCACAGGTCGCCCCCCCCAAAGTCGTGTCGCGCCAGTCTGAATGGGCTCTAATAGATGTTTGGTATATATTCTGACAATATTGATGTTTTGATGCTAAAATCCATTTTTTGATGCTCAAATTCAGCTTGTATAGGGGAAATGTATAACCCGTTCTCATAAGTTCCCTTGTTCTTTGACGCTCAATGTCCAAAGAGATAATTGTACCTACTGTAAAGCTTGGGTAGGTAATGTTGGCTGCACAAGAACTGTGCCATTTTAAAGCATACCTTATGGTAACATGGAATTGTTGAGCATATTATGTGGATATTTATTTTAAGTCAGCAGCGGGAGAGCTGATTGACTTGTAATGCAGAGCACATTGTTGCTTCTCTTTTCATAGAAAGCCTCAGCAAGCTGTAATTGTTCCAGTGCTCCAGCCAACATCTGGTGCTCAGATAGACGGGCAGGCTTTCTCCAGGGCTGCCGAATGGGCAATAATTATAAGCTGCCTGAACAAATTCCTCACTGTATCTGCTGCTTTTTTATGTTTGTGAGAAAGAAAACGGCTGTGACAATTAATGACAGGGTGACCCAAAGCAGCACTGTGTGATCTTGGCTCAGGAAGGAAATCGACCTCTCCCAGTGACATGGGAGGGATCTGCGACAATAACGCATTAGACTGTGTTTTCATGTCTTAAAGAGAAAATGGCAAACATTACTTTTCTTCTGCTAGGTATTTGCTTTGTCTGGCATGAAGAAAACAAATTCCTTTAAAGGGCATCTAAATTTTCATTTTAAGATCTACTGTACGTGTGAAAGAGACCAACTTATTGTAAATCTTATAAGTGTTGGCTAAAGTTGCAAAAATCTTGCTTGCGTATTTAGCTTCTAATTATTTATGGATATGGTGGTAGCTATATTTATTATTATTATATACATGCAGGCTGTGCTTTCTAAGTTGTAAAATGGTTTTATCTTGCTGATCTTCTTTGGAGTCTCTCTCTAATGTCATGCAGAACCAATGCAGCCTTATCCCCACTCAATGTTTTTTCTGCTGCTTTGGTATTTTTTTTTTCCCCTCACGCCTCTAAATGCCCCTGCATGTTAGCCTATGTTTCCATGCACACATAGGCATTTAGAGTTCAGAGGTAGAAAAAAAAAAAACATAACCAGTGTGCCCAGCAGCAGCAATAATCACGGACTGTGGAAACTTCACACTGGACCTCATGCAACTTGGATTCTGTGCCTCCTCACTCTTCCTCCAGACTCTGAGACCTTGATTTCCAAATGAAATGCAACATTTTCCACAGTCCGTGATGATTCGGGGAGCCATGTCATCTGCTGGTTTTGGTCCATTGTGTTTTATTAAGTCCAATGTCAGTGCAGCCCTCTAACAGGAAATTCTAGAGCACTTCATGCTTCCCTCTGCTGACCAGCTTTATGGAGATGCTGATTTCATTTTCCAGCAGGACTTGGCCCCTTCCCACACTGCTAAAAGTACCATTACCCGGTATAATGTTAATGGTATCACTGTGCTTGATTGGCCAGCAAACTCGCCTGACCAAAACCCCATAGAGAATCTGTGGGTTATTGTCAAGGGGAAGATGAGAGACACCAGACCCAACAATGCAGACGAGCTGAAGGCTGCTATCAAAGTAACCTGGGCATCCATAACACCTCAGCAGTGCCATAGGCTGATCACCTCCATGCCACACCGCATTGATGCAGTTATTAATGCAAAAGGAACCCCGACCAAATATCGAGTACATACTATACTGTACATGGGCATACTTTTCAGTAAGCCAACATTTCTGTATTAAAAATCCTTTTTTTTTTTTGGTGTTATGTTATATTTTAACTTTCTGATATACTGAATTGTGGGTTTTCACTAGCTGTAAGCCATAATCATCAAAATGAAAAGAAAGAAATGCTTGGCATCTATCACTCGGTGTGTGGCGCATCTATATAAAATATGAGTTTCACTTTTTGAATTGAATTACTGAAATAAATTAACTTTTTGAAGATATTCTATTTGTTCTGGCCTAGAGTTTAGCTTTATGGCTTAGGTAGAGCAGGTGATGTCACAGAAACTCAAACAACTGTACTGCCAGTTTCTTCACCAATTGGGGCATTGAAATAAGTATATGGGAAAAGCATCATTAATTGACAAGCTGTGTTTTTAAAATCGACCCATTGCTTGGTTATTTTAAGCTGAGCAAAGGCTAAAAATACAACAGATTATCTTCAGTGAAATAAAAGTATACATAAAATTGATCCAGAGATAAAAACAGGTAAAAATATAATAAAAACGTGACTCAATTTGTAAAAGTCAAGCTAAGCACCGCCCTCCCTACTAATCAGTAAAACCTCCCCATTATGTTAAAGGACCAATGGGTAACCTCCGGATAGAGGGGGTGGGGTATCTCTACTACCCCTCTGCAAAGGAATCCTCCTGTATCAGAGGCGTAACTAGAACCTTCAGGGCCCCGATGCAAGAAACCATGAAAGGCCCCCCAGACCCCTGGCCGGGGCCCTTCCCTTCAAGCCCGGGGCTCTTCCCACTAATCCTGGGGCTCTTTAATCTCATTGCATGGCCTTTTATTATGGTCCCGCATCAGGATCCTTTCACAAGTTCTGCAGTGGGCCCCCTTCCTGCAATCTTGGGGCCTCCCCACAGTGGTGAAATGCCAGGGCCCGGTCGCAAGTTTGACCTTTGAGATCCTAGAAGTTCACCCACTGGTTTGCTACCGGGCCCCCTGGAGCATGGGGCCCGGTAGCGATTGCAACCCCTGCAACCCCTGTAGTTACGCCCCTGTCCTGTATTGCTTTTTAGAGGGTGGTAGAGCAGCGGCCTCCATGCGTTTTAATAGGAATTTTTTTTTTTTTTTTGGGGGGTGGGTTTATAAAGGGGGATTTTGCAAGTTATTACCACGTTACAGCTGCAAGCCAAGCATCTGGTTCTCGGTTGTAGTGTTGTCCTATTGACCCACACCCATTGGTCTTTTGAGTGTGAAAGCCATGCTGCATTGATTGCCCATATTTATACCAGGTTTGCTTTATCATATTACTTTAAGGTTACTGATGATGTATAGTACCTTTGCAGTCAAAAGCAACAGACTTGCAGACGCCGACTCTTGGCTGATTCAAGAGGTATGTGTTAACGATCTGCGCACTTCCCCTTTAAACAGATGAATTGTGGATTTCTAAGAAATTATTCACAGCGACTGCAAACAAAACGGGAACAGGTGGTCACCTCTGTCAGCCGCGGACCCCGGCCCTGCAGAGATGTCAGGAGATAACAAGATTCTAAAAAAGCACATGTGGTGCCATGTTGAGGCTGCAGACAGCGTGTTCAGTCTTGCTGTTCAACAGGTGTGGACACAAGCCTGTGACATGCCCTGACTATAGCACATTGGAATCTTAATATGTGTCCAGGATTTAGCTAAGTGCAGCGCTAGTGGATGTCATAAACCCTCATAATGTAGAGTTATGGAAGGAAGTTTCTCTATATAAACAGTCCCCATTCCAGCAAAGTTGATTAACCGTTTGCTTCTCCTTTATCTTATAGACGTCTATGCACTACACTGGTGCCATTTAAAGAGCTGTTTATATTACCTAATTACAGTGTTGATATTACTCCTCATACTGTTATTCTAGAAATTGTGTGATAATGTGGCAGGAGGAAGAAGAATTCGGGAGCTGTTTATTATATGCCAAAAACTCCTGAATACGCTGTACATAACACAGACTGCCGTATGGAATCCAAGCTGCTGGGAATTGTGGGACGAAATGATCTATGAAACCCTCGACTGAACTTTCAGCTAAATGCGCATAAAAAGGTGATCAAATTCTAAGGTTATTCTCTGAAAAGCAATCCGCGATGGATTGCTTTTCACAGTGCGACTAAGCAGCTGCTGTCAGGTCCCACCACCTCCTGAATGCCTGTTTTTTTTCACAATGGGAGTAATGCACTACAAGCCAAACGTTTGGCTTGCAGTGCAATACGACCCCATTAACTTTAATGGCTGTGTTTGGCAGGAAGTGCCGCCTATTTGTATAATCTTTATTTAACCACTTTACCGCTGAGTACTTGAATAGTACTGCGGCAAAGTGGCTCGTTCCCGTCTGACGACGTAGACCTACGTCGCCAGACTCCTCCCCTGTAGGCAGCCGGAGGCGTGCTCCCGCTGTTTTCATTCACAGCGGGAGTCGGGCCAGGGGAGGAGCAGCGGCGATCGCCGCTGCTCTGCCCCGATCGTCGGGGATCTAGTGTGGAGATCCGCCCGCCTGTGTAAACACAAGCGGGCGGATCTCCTCAGTGACAGATCGGACTGTTCAGCATAGCTGGACATCCGATCTGTCCCTGTCTCACACAGTCACCTCCCCCCCCCCCACACGTCAGTAAGCACCAGGCATACATTAACCCCTCCCTCTCCAATAAAATTAACCCCTTCCCTGCCAGTGTCATTTTTACAGTAACAGTGCATATATATAGCACTGATTACTGCAGTAATGTCACTGGTACCCCCAAAAGTGTCAAAAATGTCAGTCAAGGGTCCGATCTGTCCGCCGCAATGTCGCAGTCCCGCAAAAAAAATCGCAGATCGCCGCCATTACTCGTTAAAAAAAAAAACACCAAAAATGACAAATCTTTCCCTTTGTTAGTAAACGCAATAACTTTTGTGCAAACCAATCAAAATACGCTTATTGCGATTTTTTTTACCAAACATGGGTAGCAGAAAACAAATTGGCCAAAAATTTTAAAAAATTTTGATTTTTACATTTTTTTGGGGGGGGGGGGGGATTTCATATAAAAAAAATGTTAAAAATATTGTTATTTTTTCAAAATAAATGCTCTTTTTTTGTTTATAGCGCAAAAAGTAAAAATCGCACAGGTGATCAAATACCACCAAAAGAAAGCTCTGTTTGTGGGAAAAAAAGGACGTAAATTTTGTTTAGGTACAGCGTCGCACGACCACGCAAGTGTCCGTTAAAGTTGCACAGCGCCGAATCGCAAAAAGTGGCCTGGACGTAAGACAGCAAAATCCTCTAGTGGTAAAGTGGTTAAAGAAAATGAAGTAAATTAGCTCTTCTGTTACTCTTTATCCTTCCAAAGAAGACTGTAACAAAGTCTGTATTTGAGTATAGGTCTGTTTTTATACATCGGGGGAAATTTTCAATCCTGCAAACATGTGAATCAAAATCATGTGTCCCAGTTAAAAAAGTAAAAAAAAGCATTGCTTACTACAGAAGGTATTTTAAAATATATCTGTATCACTGCATTCTATTGGAATAATGATTATCCCTACTGAAGATCTTGTACTTTGATTTTCCGCCTAATCCCAGCTTCAATCTGATGATTTACACAGCTCCAAACCTAAACAGTACTGCCGAAAACTACTTAATGACACCTTCCAGTTTCCTGCCATAAATTAGATCTGGACATCCCTGTTATTATTAAGGATTTCCACATTTTCTGGTGATTGCATTGTTTCTGTTACTTTCTGTATTATAACCAACATTGTCTAAAGAAACAATGTCATTTTTCCTGCAAGAGAAGTCTGGGCGAAACTGAGGACTTTAGAGGAAACCGACCTTTTCTGACCTTCATTTCAATTGAACGATTTCCTGCATGATGACTATAATATTCATTTTTAGAACTCAATTTTTTTTCTTGATGATGCAATTTAAGACTGTAATGTCAATCAGTCAACTGGTAATATTGTTAATGCTCTCAAGTCATAAAGTCTACTTAAATTTGAGTTTATAAAATCTTTCATATGTCTTTGGCTGAAGCCTGCCGGAACGATCAGGGTGGTACATTCATTCTTGGCACCATAAACATTGCGTAGAAGTTCTCTGCTCCAGGCCTTTGGCGTTGAGAACTAGTGAAAATCTTAGCTTCCCCAAGGCCCCTTTTTAGATGTTATGGCCACTTAAAATATAGTTCCCTACCTGGACCTTTCACACTTGTGCTTTATAGCCATCCTTTAAAGAGGAAGTAAACCCTCCTCTGTAACTTTTACCTATAGGTAAGCCTATATTAAGGCTTACCTATAGGTACTGTAAATATCTCCTAAACTTGCACCGTTTAGGAGATATTTACCTTACATGCAGCCAGTGACGTCACTGGCGCATGCGCTCTGAAGGAACGGCCTCTGGTGCCGTTCCTTCAGAGTCCCGTGCCGTGACCGTCGGCTCCCGCGTGCGTGCGCGGGAGTGACGTCACCGCGGCTCCGGCCAATCAGATGGTCGGATGCCGCGATCCCTCCTGGAAGACAGGCGACTGAACATGTCGCCCGTCATACAGGTGAGTGAGCGGCACAGCGGGGGCTCGTTGTAAGGTAAGTATTTCATAATGAGCTAGTATGCGATGCATGTCTTTGTCTTTCAGGTTGTAAAAAAAAAAAATGTATACGAGTTTACAACCTCTTTAAAGTAGAACTATAGGCTAAGCTTTTTTTTTTTTTTTTCATTTTGGGTAGAGCAAGGGAGGGTATAACCCCTGTCAGGAAAAATAGAGAGGGTGAACCTCCTTAACAAGGGGCACAGACAGCAATAAAAACTGATAGGGGATCTAATCTCTCTCCACTCCATCCATAACAAAAAAAAAAAAAAAAATTCCTTTAATTATACTTTATTGAACTTTGAATCTTCTCATAAGTTTATACATCTATTTAACATGTTTTAGGCATATTATTTACCTGTAAAAGCCTCCTTTGTGTAAACATCCAAAATCTCTAAGGCTCCATTCACACCTGGGCGTTTTCAGCTCCAAAAACGCTCAAAAGAAACGCTTCCAAAACGCCCAACAAGTAAAACCCCATTCATTTAAATGGCCCCTGTTCACATCTGAGCGTTTTGCAAAACGCCTGTAGCTGAAAAAAGTACATGAGCTTCTTTTTGGGCTGATTACCAGCGTTTTTGATAGATGTCAATGAAAAACGCCTGAAAAAATCGCGGTAAAAATCGCTGTAAATTCGCGGTAAAAAACGCTACGCTCAAGTGTGAATGCAGCCTAAGAGTGCTTGAGGGTGATTGATGTGATGTCAGCAGTCCCAGCAGACTCATAACTGTCCTCAAACTGCCAATCTATAGTCTTCCACTTTGCGCTTCTACAGGCAACTACATTATGTAGGGAGCAGAGGGGAGGGACAGAAGAGCTAGGCCAGCACAAAGGGCTCTTTCACATGGGAGGCCGGTAAAAACAGGCAGAAGAGCAATGGTTTTACCTTCCCCCGTTTGCCCACCCAAACTTTAACAATACAGCTGGACATGGTGATGCACATGTCTTGCAGTGATGCTGTGCGGCCACGGCATTTTTAACTTGGGCTGCAGTGTATGACAGGCTGCACCGTCTGTCAAACATGCCTGTTAGGTTGAGTTGAGCCACACGGCGATTGTGAGCCTCAGTTCGCAGTTGTGGCACGGTCCTACAATGTAAAAAATAACAGTAAAAGAAAAATCTACTCGGGAGGGTAGTAAACTTACTACAGATGTAAAAGAACCCATACAGTAATTGGACAGTCCCAAAGAAGGGAGAGTGGTATGACATGCAAGGGGGGGTCTATACTAGCGAATTGATACTTTCTGAAGAAGTCAAATTTGCTACTTCATTTAAACAAAAATGGTCTATGGAAAGGAAAAATGTATCTCACATTCATACATACACATACCTGGGCCAGTATAGACAGGAGTCAACTAACCTACTAGCATGTCCCTGCCTTTAAAGCAGGGGTGGGGAACCTTTTTTCTGCCAGGGGCCATTTGGATTTTTGTAACATCATTCGGGGGCCTGTTATATTTGACCACAACGTGCCCCCTTTCAATGCAGAGAGACCACAGCGTGCCCCCTTTCAATGCAGAGAGACCACAGCGTGCCCCCTTTCAATGCAGAGAGACCACAGCGTGCCCCCTTTTAATGCAGAGAGACCACAGCGTGCCCCTTTCAATGCAGAGAGACCACAGCGTGCCCCCTTTCAATACAAAGAGACCACAGCGTGCCCCCTTTCAATGCAGACTGACCACAGAGTGCCCCCTTTCAATGCAGAGAGACCACAGCGTGCCCCCTTTTAATGCAGAGAGACCACAGCGTGCCCCCTTTCAATGCAGAGAGACTACAGCGTACCCCCTTTCAATGCAGAGAGACCACAGCGTGCCCCCTTTCAATGCAGACAGACCACAGCGCGCCCCCTTTCAATGCAGACTGACCACAGCGTGCCCCCTTTCAATGCAGACTGACCACAGCGCGCCCCCTTTCAATGCAGACTGACCACAGCGCGCCCCCTTACAATGCAGACTGACCACAGCGTGCCCCCTTTCAATGCAGACTGACCACAGCGCGCCCCCTTACAATGCAGACTGACCACAGCGTGCCCCCTTTCAATGCAGACTGACCACAGCGTGCCCCCTTTCAATGCAGACTGACCACTGCGTGCCCCCTTACAATGCAGACTGACCACAGCGTGCCCCCTTACAATGCAGACTGACCACAGCGTGCCCCCTTACAATGCAGACTGACCACAGCGTGCCCCATTACAATGCAGACTGACCAAAGCGTGCCCCCTTACAATGCAGACTGACCAAAGCGTGCCCCCTTACAATGCAGACTGACCACAGCGTGCCCCCTTACAATGCAGACTGACCACAGCGTGCCCCCTTACAATGCATACTGACCACTGCGTGCCCCCTTACAATGCAGACTGACCACAGCGTGCCCCTTTACAATGCAGACTGACCACAGCGTGCTCCCTTTCAATGCAGACTGACCACTGCGTGCCCCCTTACAATGCAGACTGACCACAGCGTGCCCCCTTACAATGCAGACTGACCACAGCGTGCCCCCTTACAATGCAGACTGACCACAGCGTGCCCCCTTACAATGCAGACTGACCACAGCGTGCCCCCTTACAACGCAGACTGACCAAAGCATGCTCCCTTCAATGCAGACTGACCACAATGCAGAGTGAACAGCGTGCCCCCTTGCAATGCAGAGTGAACAGTGTGCCAAGCCCCCCAGACCAGTGTACTTGACTTACCTGTTGTAGCGGCAGCTTCCTCTCTTCAGTCCCCGTGTCTCTTCGAGTCTTCCCACGTCCCGCCTCCTCCTCGGCCAATGGCATTGGCCGAGGAGGAGGAGGATCCGTGAGACCATAGCGAATTTTCATTCGCTATTGTCACACAATTGGGCGGGCTCGAGGCGCTCTGCTCTGCGCCTCGGGTCCACCCTTTTCGGAGACTCAGTGTCAGGACGGAGCCATCGGCTCCTTCTGACACAGCGGCACGGGGAGGGGGGCGGACGTAACGATCGTGCGGGCCGGATGTAACGATCGTGCGGGCCGCATCCGGCCCGTGGGCCGCAGGTTCCCCACCCCTGCTTTAAAGTGATACTAATGTCTCAATTTTTTTTTCTTTGAAAATAACAAACATGTTATCCTTACCTGCTCTGTGCTTTTGGTTTTGCACAGAGCAGCCCAGAATCTCCTTTTCTTGGGTCCCTCTTTGGCCCTCCTGGCCCCTCCCTCCTGCTGAGAGCAGCTTGCTATGGGGACAGCCGAGCTGAGCTGCAGCTCAGTATGTTCATTGAGACACGGAACCAAGGTTCGGCCCTTCCCTTCCTCATTGGCTCACTGACTTTGATTGACAGCAGCGGGAGCCAGTGGGGCTGCACTGCCGTCTTAGCCAATGAGGGGGGAGAGAATCTTTTTTTGGGAATGTCATATAGCAGAATGTGAAAAATATATATATTTTTTTTCAAAATTGTTGCTCTTTTTTTGTTTATAGTGCAAAAAATAAAAATCAAACAGGTGATGAAATACCACCAAAAGAAAGCTCTATTTGTGGGAAAAAAATGACGTAAATTTAGTTTGGGTACAGCGCCGCACGACGCAAAATAGGGCCTGGTCAGGAAGGGGGCAAATCCTTCCGGTCTTATAGTGGTTAATAGGGCGTGGCAGGGGGTGTGTCTTGTGCCTACAAACTTTTACTAATAGGTGTCCTTCATTCCCATTTCAAAAAGTTGGGAGGTATGAACTCTTTTTTAAAAATAAAATCTGTTCAAGTATGTATTATTAACTCAAAAAGTACCTTCTATTGCTCCCAGCCTCCTTCAAATCTCCAAATTTCTTTTTTCTCTTGTTGATGTAATCCAACTTCCTTATAGAGGGTGACTACATTCATTCTCCATGATCCCACTGTACTGTATATAGAAACATAGCAACCCTCTTTGCTCACTCCCAAGATAGACTAGGGACTATGGACTTTATAGAGGTCATGAAACAGTGGTCATGACTGCAACGAACGTACACTGGTCGATCCAAACAAATGGTAGTGAGGGGGAAAGAAGCAGGAACGGTGGCTCCCAGAGCATGGTACAAGGAGGCAGAAAAACAGAAGAAATACATTTTATGAAAGATAGACTACAGTGCCGCTAAGTAGTAAATGTGTATGGAGTATTTTTGGAGAAGAAGGATATTGTTTAGTAGCCTTTTTTAGGTTTAGGACTTTAACCGTTTGCCAAACTTATACTGTACATATACGGGGGCAAAGCCACTCCCCTGTGCACAATCGCATACCTGTACACGATTCTGCACTTCCGGTCTGGGGTTCGCACGCACGCCGCCTTTCGACCTTTTCCTGCTGTGATTGGACACAGTGGGAGCCAATCAGCAGGTCATCGCATCACATCGCATCTGCCAGCCCCCCCGCCGATCATCTATGTAGACAAGGCAGATCGCTGTTCTGTGAGAAGGGAAGGTAGTAATTCTGTGTTTCTGCTAAGCAGGAACACGAATCTCTGCCTTCCTGCAGTACAAGCACCTCCCCCCACAGTTAGTAATCACTCCCTAGAAACACATAAACCCTTTGATCTCCCCTGATGTTAACCCCTTTTCCTGCCAGTGTCATTAGGACAGTGACAGTGCATATTTTTAGCACTGATACCTGTAATAATGACATTGGTCCCCAAAAAGTGTAACTTAGTGTCCAATTTGTCCGCTGCAATGTCACAGTCCTGCTATAAGTCACTGATCCCCGCCATTACCAGTAAAAAATAAACATTTCATAAATATATCCCCTAATTTGTAGACGCTATACCTTTTGCGCAAACAAATCAATATATACTTGTTTGGATTTTATTTTACCAAAAACAAGTAGCAGAATACATATTGGCCTAAATTGATGAAGAAATTCGATCTTTTACATTTTTTTATTGGTTATGTTTTATAGCAAGGAATATTGTGTTTTTTTTTTTTTTTCAAAATTGTTTATAGCACAAAAACTAAAAACCGCAGAGGTATTGAAATATCACCAAAAGAAAGCTCTATTTGTAGGAAAAAAGGAAATACATTTTATTTCGGTACAGCGTCGCACGACTGCGCAATTGTCAGTTAGTCACGCAGTGCCGTATAGCAAAAAATGGCCTGGTCATGAAGAGGGGGTAAACCTTCTGGAAGACAAGTGGTTAAGGAACATATGGTGATAAGAGAAATTTCGGCTTATGTTTTTCCGGTTTTATTGTCTGTCTGATTCTGCAAGCTTTTTGATTGTGTACTGAATTGTGGAAACATTCATGAAACCAAAGTTTTCAAAGAGTCATTGAAGGCTTGACTTGGTCGCAGGCTTATGGATAATACTGGGATCTCGGAAGAATATGGGTGGTATATCCAGATTTACAATAGATGAGTTTTACCTGTCGGTAGATGATGGTAAATGACCTATGTCATGGTGGGTGGCAAGGCTTCTTAGCCCTGGGAACATACACCTGTTTTGTCCTGAGACCCAGCTCAAGCCCAGGTGCGCAAGTTCAAGCATCTGCCCCTATGAGGCCACTCTGTGTGGTCTCAATTCTGTGTGTCTCAATGAGAAACTTCTTTGATAATATTATACAGAGGACTCGATGATTGCTTAATGAGCCCCCCTCTCCATTACATTTGTGTCTTTGTGAAGGTCAGTATTAATGTCATGTCATGTCATTGTGTGCTAAACTTCTGATAATCTTGTTCGGAGGTAGAATTACAGACACAAAACTGCACATTTTGTTTCCAGGTTGTAAAGGGCAGTGACCAGCAGGGATAAATATTACACAGGGTTCCGCTGTCTGAATGCTTTCACCATCAAATCTTTTGAATTGCTACTTTTTAGGAATGGGATGGTGTATAATGCAACAAAAAAAGTTAAGTGTTTTTCTGCTTCTATTATATTAGACAGGCTCCATACACACTAAGAGCTAAAAAAAAAGCGCTGGAAAAATGCTGTATAAAAAATCGCTCAATACCAGCATTTTTTTCCTGCGTTTATTTCCCTTTTGTGTCCCGGCTGGTTGTTAAGGAGCGGGCTGGCCACTGTGTCCTTAACAATCGATGACTCATCTGCTGTCCCTGCCTCTCAAATTGTTTACATTCAGCTGTCAGCGGGGAACCTTGCTGACAGCTGATGAGTCATCGGTTGTTAAGGATGCAGCGGCCGGTTAGTTGGCCCGCTCCTTAACCTTGCAGAATGCCGAATGCCCTATGTAATACCTACATTCGATGCTAAACCTCCATGAAATCCAATAAATGAAAAGGGGCAGGTCAGGGACAGTAAATCTGGGAAGAAATGGACTAGATCCGGGGTGTCAAACTCCATTTCATCGCTGGCCGAATCAGCATTATGGCTGCACTCAAAGGGCCAACAATTGTGTTACTTTTATAATATTTATAAGCAGATGTCCAGAGCACCCCCACCCCTCTTAGAGCAGATGTCCAGAGACTACCAACCATCATGAGTCCCCCACCCTCCTTTACATCACAATGCACCCCCCATTACCTTGTGCTGCTGCTGCCAGGAAGAGGATGTAGGAGAAGCTGGGGTAAAAAAATCCAGGGTCTGGAGGAGGACCAGAAGAGGACTGGAGTCAGCTGCCGGAGTCTGCTGAATGCTGAGACCAGAGGAGATAGACATGAGTGGATGCACAAAGAGGCATAGGATCTGTAGTTCTGTCCTCTTCTCTTCTGCTGACTGCTGAGGCGGGGGGGGTCAGAGATGAGCCACTGTACGGAGAAGTGCAGGATCTGGCAGAGCAGTTCTGTCCTCCCCTCTGCTGCCATTTGTTAGGACAAGGTGGGTGCAGAGAGGAGGGGGTTACCACAACTTAAGGAGAAGTGCTAGGGCCACATGAAGGGGCCTGGTGGGTCTGTGGTTGACACGTTTTTTTTTTCCCATGGTGTGTGAAAAACTAACACCCAGTGCACAATAAAAGTGCACACACAAGTGAGAACACAAAAAAATGTACAGGGTGTACACACGGTCCTCCCATGAAGAGAAGGACCCTTGCCCTGATCCCCGGGGCACAAGGTTTCTGACAGGGACTGGGGGTACTCACTGGCTCACATAGCTGAACCAGGCAGGCCCCGTTCTCTAGTTGGACTGCCGAGAGAATCCAACCCAAGTACTGGGTGGGGCTCCCCTGAAAGGAGACCCCATGAGAGAGGGCGAACCAGTCCAGAAGGCCATGTCCACTCCCTCCCAAGACTTTCAGGGCAGGCCTGAGGACCTACACCCTACTAATCGTGAGGTAAGTGCATACCGTTCAAAGTGACAAAAACACACAAAAAATTGAGAAATGAAAGGGGATAAGTGCTAAGTGCAATACCAAGGCAGGCCCTTCAGCCAGGAATCAAAAATTCCTCTGGTCCCAGCCAAAAGGCCGGGCCCTAGACGTAGGTGCGAAAAAAGTGTGACATGGTGCGGTGGCCTTGGTGCCAATAAACTCAAAAGTGAACCCTATCCACAGTGAGTATTGTGGCACCACTGGACTGCTACCCCATGGGCACATACACCACAGGCTTCTTTCACAGCCCAGCCTTTCCACCATCTGTATCAGGAATGTATCAGAACTTAGGGAGAGCCTTGCCTACAACTGGGGACAAGCCTTATGCACAAGGCCAGATTCAACCCAGGAGAGAAAGGCCCTCCCACCGCCTCCACTGTTCCCACCCAATTACATCAAGGAAATACTAACAGACTCCCCAAACTGGCAAAAGGTTTCAGGGTTCTTTCCCTAACAACTGATGAGAACAGATAATCAGAGATGTATAGTAACTAAGTAGAACTACTTCACTACTGTACTTAAGTACTGAAAGGCGGTATCTGTACTTTCCTAGAGTAGAATTGTTTTCTCCTGCTTCCACTTTTACTTCACTACATTTTTTCGATGATTTCAATACTTCTACTCCGATATTTTTTTTTTGTGCGGCATAGTTACTCGTTACTATTATAAAAATGACCACTGCCAGAACAGTAGATGGCAGGTTTCATGAAGCTCAAAACATGTGTATTAGCGCCGGTTCACATACACGCGACGCTACTTCCCGGGGCGACCTCCGAGATCGCGGTGCGAGCAGCGCGCCGCGACCTCGGGGCGGCCGCCACGGACTTCATAACATTGAAGTCTATGGCGGTCGCCTCCTGGTCGCCCCAAAGAAGCTCCGGATCCTTTTTCTAAGTCGGAGCGACTTGTGTCGCTCCTATTAGAACGGGTCCACAGCTTCCCTATGGGAGGCGACCTGCGGCGACCTGTGAGGCGACTAGGTCGCCTCACAGGTCGCCTTAGTGTGAACGGGGGCTTATCAGCGCATACGAAAATAAATGCTACTGTATGTATAAATATAGGCTGCATTTGAAATAATAAAAAAACAATATGATGTTCAAACTTTTGACTTCTTTCTTTAATAACTACATAACACAGTACTTGTACTTTTACTTTCAGTACTTGAGTAGCAATTTTTTTTCAAAAGTACTGGTACTTTTACTTTCAGTACTTGAGTAGCAAAATTTAAAAAAAAAACTACTTGCAATACTTAAGTACAAAAAATGTTGAATACTTTAGTACTTCTACTCAAGTCACTTTTTGATCGAGCACTTCCACTTCTACTCAAGTATGGGTTTTGAGTACTTTATACAAGTCTGCAGATAATACACTTGATCTTAGCCGAAAGGCCGAGGGTCTGTGGTTGACACATGTTGGATTTTTTTTTTTTTTTTTAAGTCCCGTGGTGTCATGAAACACACTCAAAAACGTAACACCGGTGCAAGAAAAAAAAATTGTGCACACGAAGCTTAGAACACAAAAATTCACAGGGTGTACACATGGTCCTCCCCTGAATAGAAAGGACCCTTGTGGTCCATGTGGTTGACACATGTGGACTAGATGAATGATGCTGCATCCAAGAAGTGAGGCGGCCTCTATCTGACTTGCTGCAGCTTCTAATGCCTATTGTAAGAAGCTCACAGTGTGCAGTGCAAGTAGAGTAAGCACCTTCAGCACAGGCGAGGAGCCTGTACAACTGTGCAAGACTGAAGGTAAGGCTGGATTTCATCTTTATTCCTCAAATAATTCCCGGTCCACAAAAATGCCACCATTACCGGAGCAACAAGCCTTCAAATCTCACCAGCACCATAACTTACATCACAGCACGCTTTTCCTTTTGAATTTGAAATCTCGCATGGACAGCGCTTGTATTGGAGAAGGCATTGAGATGGGGACCTGCCCCGGTGGCTATACACTGGTGGTCGATGAAGGCGGATAACCCTTAAAGTCGGGCTGTTGAATATTAAAGAAAACTTTTTGCACAGTAACGTTCGTTACTCCAGAGTCTGTATTGTTCCTGGAGATACTTATTCTTAACAAACCGCCGCAGAGCTGACATGCAAATTCTGCAATTAAAGTCATTTTGCGGCCTGCCGAAGGCAAGGCAGGGAAACATTAGTCACTTAGCAATTAGTTGTAAAATGTTGAAAATTCCATATTTTATTCATTTTGATGCCGTTAATATTTCAGGAGCAGAATGATACATTGCACAGTGATGGGAGTGAAGTGAAGTGACTCGTTGTGTTTTTTTTTTTGTTAGAAAGATTTATAATTTTTAATTACCCTGTAATGTAATCCAAAATGCTTTATACAGCTCTGGGACTTCTGACTCATCCTGACATCTCTATCATACATTAATTATTCTTGAACTTTTATACCAATATTTAAATTGGGATTTTTTTTTATGAGACAGTCTGCAATTTTCTCAATACATACAGTATATTTCCTTAAAGGAAACCCATACGAAGAGAAATATAGAGACTGCTGAAAATGCTTGTTCCCTGGTTGTAATGCATTCTAATGTGTTCAGTAGTGAGTCACTAACCCAGAACACGTGTAAAGCTGGCTAAAGATGGGTCCTTATTTTTTGTTCAGCCAGAAAATAACAAATGGATTCCTCTACTCACACATGCGAGGTGGATGCAGGAATCCCTCCCACCGGGACATTGTATTCTGACAGCGGGACTCTCCGCTGTCAGAATACACCGATCAGTGGCTACTGATTGGCTGTGACATACAGAGCTTTTTTTCAGCGGGAACGCGGGGGAACGCAGTTCTGGCACCTCCAGTCTGAATGTATGCAATGGCAAAGGGATGCTGGAGTCAGTGGGGTGAGCTGAATAGCCTATTGATGCTGGCTGCTGGGGGATCCATTGTTGCTGGGGTAAATCTATTGTTCTATTGTTGCTGGAGGGCATTTTGTTGTGGGGGGGGGGGGGGCTACTGTTGCAGTGGAGGATTTATTGTTGCTTGGGGTAACTATTGTTGCTGGGGGGCTATTGTTGTTGGGGGGTCTATTGTTGCAGGGGAGGATTTATTGGGGGGGGGAGGCGATTGTTGCAAGGGGGATTTATTGTTGGGGGGGTCTATTGTTGTGGATTCCAGGGAATGTATTTTACTGCTTTTCTAGTTATCATTAACAAATTCTATACTTGGTTCTGTATTCTCTAAGGGGGGGGCGGTACTGGGAGGTGGGTAGAGGGTGGAACCAAAGAAGGACAGCGCTCGGAGGTGGGTAGGGGGTGGAGACAAGGGGTGACTCAGAAGAGGGGAGTACCTGCACCTATTCCCAGAGAAAAAAAGCCCTGGTGACATACATACCTGTTCGACAGAAGTTTATGCAAAGATTGGCCACACATGGAATGGATTGATAACCGGTTGCACAGTTTCATCCATCTATTACCCCAAATATTAAACACCCAAATGAAGTTTTGTTTTAAATCTGCTAAATGCATTTCAGATACATCAAAACAAAATGTGTTCAAAGTCTTAGCCCCGGTTCACACTAGGGCGACCTGTGAGGGGACCTGGTCGCCTCACAGGTCGCCTCCCATAGGGAAGCTACGGACCCGTTCTAATAGGAGCGACACAAGTCGCTCCGACCTAGAAAAAGGGTCCGGAGCTTCTTTGGGGCGACCAGGAGGCGACCGCCATAGACTTCAATGTTATGAAGTCCATGGCGGCCGCTCCGAGGTCGCGGCGCGCTGCTCGCAACGCGATCTCGGAGGTCGCCCCTGCAAGTAGCGTCACGGTAATGTGAACCGGCGCTTAGGCTAGCCATAGACATGGCAAATTTCTTCAAATAAATTAGCTTGATTCCATCATCAACACTGACGGTGTTGACAGGAAAATCCCTCCCACAGAGCTATTGTGTTCTCCCGGTGGGGGAAGCCGTCCTCGCCAAGAGAACACCGTGACTATTGTTAGTGGCTATAACAGCCACTAGCAATAATCACATGTAAAATCTGGCAGGCTGGTTGTACCCAAGTTGAGTGATCGATCAACTTTGGTACATTCAGCCTGCCCATACATGGTTCGATTCCCAACTGGTTCCTGCCAAACCATCCGAGATTTCAACCGTGTATAACCAGCTTTACTTTATAAAGCAGCCACAGCCTGAATAGTAAATCCTGCCCCCTGCCAGCAGAACCCTTGTATCTGTGTGGAAGCAGTGGACTCTGATAGCTTTGCAATTTGCAAGCCCTGTACTCCCTGCTGATTGGAGAGCTTTAGCTCTGGGACATGTGGATCTCAGGAGAGAGACCACTGCTAAAAATTCACAAGCACATGTGGTGTTTTGGATAGAGAAGGAAAGAGTTTATTGCTGTGTGTGTTCCTGGTGGGGAGATTCACTATCTCTATTTATCCTACCATAGTAAAGTGAAAGTGACCAGAAACCCAAAATAAACAAATGACATCAAATTAGAAATAAAGCAAACACACACAGACATCATAGGTTGAACTGGGTGGACTGATGTCTTTTTTCAACCTCACAAACTATGTAATGAGTTTAGGTTTACACAAATGCGGTGAGTGATCCTTGCTCGTTTCCCTGCACTGTATTGCAATTGCACTGTGTTTGCGATTCGCTGCTGGAGTCGGTACAAAGTCGGTACTGGAGTGCGGTTTTCCTGCATCAGATCGCATGGTACAAAACAACCATGCAATGTGGTTGCGGCGCAGCTCCAAAAAAGGTGCTTCAAATTGCATTGCACTGATTCGCACGTAAGGTTCCTGTGCGATTTTACATGCAGATTATAGTGTGAACCAGGGCTTAATCTCCCAGTGAAAACACCTGATCTGTCGACCACTAAGAAGGAACTTCCCCTCATTTTGGAGAACATTCTTCTCACTTCCTGTTGGGCCTGACAGGTCGCCGTAGGTTGCCTGCCATAGAGAAGCTGTGGACCCGTTCTAATAGGAGCGACACAAGTCGCTCCGACTTAGAAAAAGGGTCCGGATCGTCTTTTGGGCAACCTGGAGCGACCTGCATTGACTACAATGTTATGAAGTCTGTGCATGTCGCTCCGAGGTCGCGGTGCGAGCTGCGCGCCGCGACCTGTGAGGTCGCCCCGGCAAGTTGGATCGCCCCAGTGTGAATTTTTGTTGGCCAACACCAGAACGGCCGATTGTTCGCCAGTCAGTACAGAATTCGGCCGACAAACAGCCGATTAGCAAGACTGGGCATGCTCAGAGAAGAAAAAACACATAGAAAGTTAACCATCACATGACATCACTTCTGCAGTCGGCTGTTGTTGGCCAACAAAATTCATGTGCAGTCTTTTGCAGTTTTCAGCCGACAGGACAGCACGGGACAAAAGACGGCTGATCGTTCGGCCGACATTCGGTACGTGTGTACGGGGCTTTAGTGGAACTCAGGCAGCCTAACAAAACCTACTTTGTCCAAAATTATAAAAAGTGTGTTTTTATATACTTATTATAACCTAATTATAAATCTTTGTGGCGTATCCTTTTAAATGATCAACTAAGCAAAACCGATTATTCTGGCCCAAGAAAGAATTTTGGAAGGGTGTAAATCTTTTCCAGATGCTTAGAACTTGTGAAAAAGGCTGCAGATAGTCAAAGAGGCCACATGAAAATTAAAGGTCAGTTTTGAGTAGACCTGCCCTTTAAATGTAGTTTTTGGACACTTGCAAGAACAATCATAGTCCATTAAATTCCAAAGTGTCACATTTTGTTAAACCTTAATTTTAACTTGTAAATTCGATCCACTTTCATTCATTGAAACCTTTTGGCATGTTGGCGCAGAAGGAGATGCTAATTGACTCTGCACCGTTTTTTCGAGCTGCCCTAGCTGACACAGTGATACAGAGATTTCATCACTCTTTATAATTGTTTAAACATGTTCCTGCTCTCTGACTGATGTCACTTTGCAGAGACGGGTGATTCAGGGTGATTCTGAGAACTAGCCAGTCTCTTAAGGGGTATGCCGGAAAGCTTCACATCTGTCATCCACTAGAATTCAAGCATTTAAAGGGGCGAAACCCCCATTCATTTTCTGTATGTGCATTTAAATGTCATGGGAAATACATTTTCTGTACATTATATTTGAAAACTTAATTTGTTAAGTCTCTTGCTCTCTGCTTTTCTGTTGAACTTCAGGAAACGTAAAAATCTTCCCTTGCAGTGTGCACAGCCCCACTCACTGCATGGCTTTAACTGATTGTAGGGATGTTCAAGAGGAACTGCAGTCTGCTCACATAAGTTGTAACAAAAACATATTTGCCATTCTGAAGCTTCCCTCAAACTTTGCATAATATTTAATATATACTGTGTTTCTGTAAATGCCAAATATGCTGCAGAAATCTCCCTTCACTAAGTCTGACTGCAGCCATTTTAACTGTGGGCAGCTGAAGCTGCTGCCTGTTTACTTCCTGGATGTACACACACACACATACAGACACACTCTCACCACTGCTTGCCTACACATTTCTCTTCTTTTGATGAATACTCGTGGATCTCTGCAGTCTCCTGTTACCTCTACCCTCATCCAGCCCCCTCCAGCTCTACAGCTCTCCTTGGCTCTCCAATGACTCATCCCTCCTCCCATCCCCAGGAGAGTGGGAGAGAGAGAGAGACCTGTGCATGATGTCATTAGCCTAGGCTAATTACCAGACAAGAAAAATAGGACGTGGGCTGTATAAGGTATTTACTAGCAGAAAAAAAATGTTTTACTATCCAAAGTTAAAACAACATGGGCAGAAGATTTATTAGATGGAAAGATGAAAAAATGGCTGAAGGTCCGCAAGTTTTTGCCCCTGAACTGGACCCAAAAAGGCACAGGACCCTTTTCAAAACCACACTGTGGCCCGGCCGCCCTGGACATGTGTGAACTGGCTTTAATAAAAGCTGGTCACATTCACATGTTATGCAAATTGGATGTGGTTAAAAATGCATCCAATTTTAATATGTGTGAACCCAGCCTAACATACCTAATTCTCTGCTTCCCCAGCAGAAGATGTCGATCCGCCAGCCTGCTGATCAAAAAAACTAATTCTCAAGATGGATGAGGCAATTCTCCCTGCTGTGCTCCTTTGCCATCAGAATACACTGACCAGCACTGCAGTGCTGATCAAAGCAAAGTTTTCCATTTCAAGTCCATTGGAGAACAGTTGGCCCTTAAACCTCGTACAGACTACTAGCGCTGGGTTGAAGGAAAAAAAGATTGACCGCTTAGGTCGGAGCCGCTGTACTAACTATGCAATGTTAGTACAACGATCTCCCCTTCTAAGCTATTGTGTTCTGATAGGGGGACGGCTCCCATGGCAGAACACTCTGGTCAGTGCTCTCAGCCCTTGGCTGAAAGCACGGCAAAGGAGCCAGTCGGCAGACCTTTTTCGATCATGAGACTTTGACAGAAGCCGGCCCGGCTGCCGTACACACGGCCGAATGTCTGCCGGTTTCTATTGAACTGACCGACGTGCGACCCGTGTGTACTAGGCTTTAGATCAATTGCTCTAAACCAGGAACGGCCATAGATGGATCAGCAGGGACCTGCTGAATTTCGATCCATTTATGGCCAGTTTAACAGGGAACTGCTGTGAGTTTTTAGCAAACCTTTGAAGTTGTTATTGTATATTTTCACTTTAAGGCTCGGTTCACAGTCACACTGGGCGGCTTCAAAGTCACCCAACTCTGAATTCGCCCGTACAGCTCGACTTCGGCATGGCTTGCAAATGACTTCTTTAATAGAAATCAATTCAAGCTGCTATGAAGTTGCCCCCAAGTAGTGCAATAACTTTTTTCTAAGTCGACGTGACTTCAGTCGCTCTGATTAGAACGGTTTCATTGCACTGAATGGAACGCGACTTGTCATGTGGCTAAGTCGCTTAACAAGTCGCCCCAGTGTGAACTGAGCCTAAAGGTAATTTTGATGTGACCTTCACTTTTTTCTAGATTTGTACATTATCTTATTAGTTGTTATCTCTAGATTAGGCAGTGCATTTAGCATCCTTATAGAATAGCTGCTGAGATTAAAGGACACAGATTATCAATTGCTGTTAATCTTTTTAAGCAGACTGATAGACCTTCAAGGAACAGTAGGGCTGGGTTCACACTTTAGAGATGGCTGACATCGCATGTGATTCGCACCGCATTCCTGTGCACATCACATGCGATATCTGTATGGTGCGAATTCAGCCATACAGTGTGTATGGCTAAAATTGCATCACATTCACATCAAAATGGTGCAGGACATTTTTTTACTTTTTTTGTCCACTCTGAAATTCCACACTTCGCACTGCGAACCGATTTGGGGGTGTCATTAACTTTATATTGACATCTGCCGCGGTTTGCAGAGCGCAGTGTGAATTGCCTGCGATTCTGATGCGGTACGGGATCCCGCAAAGAAATCGCTGTGGTTCCCGCATCGCACCAGTGTGAACTGAGACTAAGAGCCGGTCCACACTAGCGCGACTTGTCAGCCTGACAAGTCGCGCTCCCTCGCGGTCCATTGACCGCTACAGGACCCGTTCTAATAGGAGCGACACAAGTCGCTCCGACTTAGAAAAAGGGTCCTGTACTACTTCGGGGTGACCTTGGAGTGACTGGCATAGACTTCCATTATCTGAAGTCCATGCAAGTCGCTCCGAAGTCGTGGTGCATGGTAATGCTCAAGTCGCCGCCGAAGTAGTACAGAGTCGTGTCGCCCCAGTGTGAACCGACTCTTAAGCACATCATAGTGCAGACCAGTTGGATAAAATAAATTCCACGTTTTTATGTCTCCCGGTTTATTAGTCCCTTTGTGTCTTCTGGTAAGGAGGGAAGGGGACTGGTCCATTTTTTAAAAATAAAAAGCTGAAATCAAATTAATATAAAGTGAGTGTGTTGTTGGAGCCAAGTATAAAAAGTGTTTATGACAATATAGTTTTCAGACATACAGAGCATCTAAATGATCCAATAGATCATGATAGACATGCCGACGTTCCGCCTGTGAGTAAGGAGTCTGGGCTGCTGCTGCACTTCCATTGTGACCCCGGTGAGCACATTTTTAAGTGACTGCATACATAGCGGTCATCATTCCAGTAAAAACAAACCTCCTTACTGGCGGCATCGCGCAGAGTTGATATTCCCAGATGACACAAGCTCCAAGTAACTTCGACTTATTTTTTTAAATTTTTTATCATACACTAAAAGGAATTTGGCATAGCTGGAACAAAAGGCTAGTGTGAGTGATTGGGATTCAAAGCTGTCCCCCAGCACCAAATTAAAAGTGATTAAGCATAAAAGCGCTGTAAAACCAGTTTGTGCTCTGATCATACATGTAGCACAATTTTTTTTATTTTTTTTTTTAAAGCTTGGATGAAGTGTGGAAGGCGTAAGTCCTACATAAGGTCTTAAGTGCTTGGCTGGAAAATGGGAGTCTTGTCTGGTGTAAGAGTTGCCTTTCGTCTCATTGAGGCTGGAAGTATCAGGAGGACCGTGCCAGAACTGTTGTGTCCACTGTATTCAGTATAAAGACAATGTATTTTGTGGGGTTCCAATGCAATAAAAATAAAGGACCTTTTCTGGGCACAATTGGTGTGGTGCTTTTCTTCTGATACATCTAGGTTTTAAATGCTAGTTGTGTCACAATTCAAGCAGAATTAAACCTCCGCCATTTTTTTTTTTCATTGATCCTCAGGAATTGTTAGCCATGATGTGCTAGCATGCATAACATATTAGCATATTATAGGAGACTTACCTGGCAAGCAGTCCCCTCCAGTGCTGCACTGGGCTTCGCATTTAACCCTGTATTGTACATGATAGAGGGAGAAGTAAGACCACCGCCCGAAGCAGCTTACAGAGGAGCCTGTGGCATACTGGTCACATAGAAGGAGGGAGCCTGCTGGAGTGGGAGGTCAGGTAAGTAATACAGCCTCTTCTGTAAGCATTTAACCTTTGCAGTGTGGGTAATCTCCACTGCCAGGGTATTTTTTGTTGTGCCTGGCATTGAGTTTTAAATTGATTCTCCTTCGCTTTATAATCAGTGTTATCTTGACCGGAAATGACGAGAAAGCTCCCGCTGCATACAGAATTAGCTGTCATCCACTGACAGAAGTCCTAATCAGGGCCAGCCCTACTATGGGTCCCACTGGGTCTATTGGACCCAGGCAGCACTTGGAGAGGGGCAGCAAATTGACTCCCAAGATTTTTTTTCCCAGCAGTTTTGTGTGTCATTAGTTTGTGGCACGTTAAATGTGGCATTTCCAATCTCATACTGCTGCCCATAGTGCAAACTGATGAGTATGAGGAGGTGGAGCATCTCCTCTGAGGAACATCCCTCACGTGATAGTAGTGTGCATAATGACGTCAGACATCAGCGCACTCCATCTCACGCAGGGCAGGCTGGATCTTATAAGGCCGTGGGCGCAGCAGACACAGAAGTGACAGGAGGTCTAAGGACAGACAGTGGGTGTTTGGTGGACCGGTCCGGTGGTGAGTTATGGAAAAAGATAACAGTGTATTTATATAAAATAATGGACGTGGAGGCCTTTTGGTTGGGCGTGATTTTTTTTGGGGTGTGGGGGGCAGCATTTTATTCTTGGACCCAGGCAGCACAATCTCTTGGGCCAGTCCTGGTCCTAATGTATAAAGCCTGGTACACATGGATTGAATATCGGCCGTTCTTGTTGAACCAGCCAATATTTGGCCAGTGTGTACCATCAGCCTGTCCAACAGAATCTGAACATAGTCCCCCTGTCAGAACACAATAGTTCACGGGGGAGATCACTGTACTAACATTGCATAGTTAGTACAGCAATCTCCTCTCTTCTCAGTTTTTTTTTTTGTTGTGTACCTGGCGTTGTGTACCTGGCATTGATAAGATTTCTTACTGACTTTCTGATCTGTCTTGAGATCCAACTGATAGAAGTGACAGAGTGATGGTAAATCTCCCGAGTACGGAAATAGACAGCAATAAAGACCTGCCAGAGGTTTGAAGCCTCACTCCCACACATTCCTATTGGCTCATCACTATGCTGAGTAATATCAATGTCCAACAGCAATGTGGGATAAGAAGCTGCCCTAGGTGCCTTCACTTTACATCTGCAGAATTGTTTTCTCCATGACAGAGTCTCTTTACTTTAGATTGTGTTATTCTTTGTGTACAACTCTGTCAATGGCATAGCTATCAACTGTCCCTGATTTCGAGGGACTGTCCCTGATTTGGAGCAAAGTCCCTCTGTCCTCCTCATTTGTCCCTTGTTTTGGTCTGATCTATATAGTTGTATAAAAAATGCATTTTTTATGATTCAAAAAAGTGTTTCTCAGTGCTACAAAAATGCTAAAAGTTCTAAATTGCTGCATTTGTACATTTCAGAAGCCAGTATAAAGGAAAAGTAGTTTTAAAAAAAAAAAAACACACTCTTTTAAGGGTGTGTGACAGGGGTGTGTCCTATGTTTACATACTTTTTATATGCGGTGTCCCTCGTTCCCATATCAAAAATTTGGGAGGTATGGTCAATGGACCATGGACATATTTATAGCTGTACCTTTGGAATGTGAATGCTTCAAATTACTAAACTGTTGCCAGACTCGGAGCTTCTTTTTTTTTTTGTAAGGATAGGTTCTCTTTTATGCCTCGTACACACGCTTCGATTATTGGCCGGGAATTTTCGGCCAACGTCCGATCGGTCGATTTTCGGCTTGTTAGTATGATGCTTTCGACAACCGACTCCGACTTTTTGGCCGAATAAAATCTGGTGTGCATGCTATAAAATTTTTATTGGCCGTCAACACAACAGCCGATTTTCCGTCAGTCAGTACAGATTTCGGCAGACAAAAATCTGATGAGCAAGACTGGGCATGCTCAGAGAAAAAAAAACACACGGAAAGTAAACCAGCACATTACATCACTTCTGAAGTTGATTTTTGTTGGCCGAGAAAATGTGTGTGCAGTCTAGAGCACATTTCAACCAACACAACAACACTGGACAAAAGTCGGCCGATCGGTCGGCCGATAATCGTTGCGTGTGTACGAGGCTTTAGGCACCTGAATTACAGAGAGTCTTGTGACTGCTCTCTGCAATTCTTCCCCTCTTCTGATTTCAGATTTCTTGTAAGCACTTACAAGCAGAAGTAAAAGTCAAGTTCGGATTGTTTTGGTCCCTCTTTGTATTTTGCTACTTTGCAGCACTTATGGCCCTTTTCCACTGCAAGTACCGGCTAGTACCGGCTCGGCTCTACTCGGCCCTGCTTGGCCCGGTTTGCTTTTCCACTACGGTACCGCATGGTATAGTGTCGGAACGGTTCGGTACGGTACGGTATAGGTTTGCTTTTCCACTAAAGTAGTACTAAAGTTAAGTGGGTGGGATAACAACGGGGTGGGTGTGATTCTCTGACCAATCAGTGGCTAGTAGTGACTGCATGCAAAGGATTGTGGGATATGGTACCAGTTTGGTACCTGTTGGAACCACAATCGAGTAGGTACTGTTTTTTCAGAGCCGTACCGTACCGTTCGGTTCCATGCAGTGGAAAAGCAAACCTATACCGTACCGTACCGAACCGTTCCGACCTTATACCATGCGGTACCGCAGTGGAAAAGCACAAAAGCGTGCCGAGCCGGTACGGTTCTATGCAGTGGAAAAGCGCCATTACAACTCTAGACAGTTAAAAAGGTTTCCTGTTTTATTGGGATCAATGTCAATGCTCTCCCCCTTCTGCATCCCTTAGTAATATTTTACCTGCTTTTATCCATTAACCTACATAAGAAAAAAAAGTGCAAGCCGTTTTTCTTCTCTGACTTTGGTGCTGCATTCCTTCTGTACCTCCTGATTCGCTGGCCAACACTGTGACATATATAGGCCAGAGACTGATTTTCATATTGTCCACAAGCCAAGTTGCGGCCACAATACCCCGGCTTTATTGTGACGGCCTGATGTTCCCATGCCATACAGTGTTTACTATTGTACGGCTCGCTTTTCAGTAAGTTCCTTCCTGCCCGATTTTGGTCCTACTTTCCCACAGCTAATCATTGTGCAGAGATCTTTACAAGAGTCAGGTTTATACATGGAGCGCCACCGAAGTTCGTTCTCTTGATATGAATTGCTGTTTATATGCAGTTTTGTATCAGTCTGGCTGCCCCGACACATTGTGTCCTGTTTCTCACAATTGACTGCTCCTTGCCTATCCAGAGATTATTCAGTAATAGAAGCGTGCCTATTGTCCCAGCCTCCGTGAATGTTTTTAGCCCTACATAAAGTTTAAAGGGTCAGTCCATCTGTAAAGTTCCGCTTTAAATAGTATTTTTTTAAATTGTTCTTATAGGGGTCTGTGCAATAGATCAATAAAGGAACAATTGAGGAGGAAAGAGGGAATTTAGCTCCAAAAGTGTAACAGTCCATCCACGTGACGGGCAGTTGGGAGCTACACACACCTCTATAATTGGCTACTACAATGCAACTCTGCACAATTCTACATACCGAACATGAAAGCCTGCTACACCCACTTCTTTTCCTCTATGCAGGGAAGAGCGTTTATGTGAAAACATTACATTTCCTACATGTCAGGCTTTACAAAGACAAACTAATCCAATGGCATCCAACTTTCCTATTGTGTCTCGCATTGTCCCCCTGACACCCAGTACTTGGAGCTGGATAAACCAGTCACAAACGGGCTTGGTCAATAAATTCTATAAAACAAAATAACCTCGGGCTTATGGTAAATATAGTGCATAAATTAGTAAATTTAGAAAAATAAATAATTAGAATTAAATATGTAGCTGCTGCTAAAAAATTAAAGTGCTGGTGCCTTTAAAGTGATTAGAAAAAAGTTATTCAGCGCTGCTACTACTAAAAATGTGCAGATGTGTAAACAAACTGCAATAAATTATGTCAACAATTCTTTGTGCAATCAATCAAAAAATGCAATAAATCCATAAATAAAAAATATATCCATTATGCAGAAAGATTGTCCATACAGTTATTGGTCAATAAATTGCTGCACAAAGTAGTAATATTGTAAGTGGAAAGGTCATTTTAGTAATCCGTTTTAATTTAACCAAAATCTGATTGGGGTGGCTTACTGCCCATTGTTTCTTTTCCCTAATTGAATAATGATACACTATAATGTCAAAAGTATTGGGACGCCTGCCTTTACACACACATGACATTTAATGGCATCCCAGTCTGTGCAAAGGCACCAGCAATACCAAGACATTTTGGACAATTTCATGCTCCCAACTTTGTGGGAACAGTTTGGGGATGGCCCATTCTTGTTCCAACATGACTGTGCATCCATGCACAAAGCAAGGTCCAGAAAGACATGGATGGGTGAGTTTGGGGTGGAAAGGTTGATTGGCCTGCACAGAGTCCTGACCGCAACCCTCTAGAACACCTTTGGGATGAAATAGAGCAGACTGCGAGCCAGGCCTACTCGTCCAACATTAGTTCCTAACCTCACAAATGCACTTCTGGAAGAATGGTCAAACATTCCCATAGACACACTCCTAAACCTTGTGGACAGCCTTCCCAGAAGAGTTGAAGCTGTTATAGCTGCAAAGGGTGGGCCAGCTCAATGTTGAACCCTACGGACAAAGACTGGGATGCTATTAAAGTTCATGTTTGTGTAAAGGCAGGCGTCCCAATACTTTTGGTGATATAGTGTATGAACTTTTAGTTTCCTGCTTGCTTTTACTATACAGCCTCCAAACTGAGAGGAACTTTCTCTGTAGGTACCGCTGCTGTTTACTGTCAAGCAGAAGAAACCATAATGCCGGGCATACACAATTCAAATTTCCTTGCCTGCAACCATGGGTTGCAAGCAAGAAATTTGCACGATTTCCTCACCAACACAGGCAGTGCTGACAAGGGAATCCCACCTGCTGAGCTATAGCCGCTGCTAGCGATAAACCTAAGAGGATCCGGCAGGCTGGTTGTACCTAGGTTGATCGATAGAACCGGCCGAAATTGGAACTGTGTATGGCTGGCCTAAGTGCTCATAAATGATGATGTAATACTTGATTATGTTTATTGGTGGAATCACAGTACCCCCCCCCCCCCCTGACAGTTTATTTGATCATCATTCATGGTCAGCATCTATTTCCAGGACAGAGATGCAGGAACGGAGATGATACAGTCATGTAAATCATGGTATGATAACTATAAACCTACTAAACAAAATAAACTAAAACAAGTGCAAGGTGAATAATTGAGCAGCTGCTGTTGCAAACCCATCAGTTAAATTAGTAAAAGAAAGAAGCACAAAAGTGATACACTCTGTGCAGTAAACCGCGCTAGCTCTCCCAAATAAATGAATCAGCAAATATCCCAAAATCCAAAAATATGCAATATTCAAATATTATCCAAAGTGGTGAGAATGAAATTCAAAATCATAATATATTAAATTACAATAAAAATTATATATAGTGACATAAAGTGCTAGTGCAAAAAAAAAAGGAGAAGAGAGAATTAGGGTGACCCCTAGAGACCCAGGGCACTCAAAAACTTTGAACACAGTCCAGTGGTCACAGTCCCAATGTTAATATATAATTAATCCCTCATGGATTCCCACCAGGGACAGTGCAATCTTCCTGCCACCAAGACCAGATGCGTCTTGGGTGTAAATCCTAATAATCAGGATAGTGTCACCTTCCGTGAAAGATGTTGAAAAAAATTCTCACTCACCAGACGGTGTTGATCCTTCTTACCATATGGCAAGGGGAGCAAATACAGCTATAGCGGTCTCTGTGACCAAAATGCAGGCTTCAGGTGGTCTTCTTAATCACCTTCCTCCAGAGGGTGAAAAGTTCCCAATCCAATCCCGGGGAGAGGAAACAAAACCAAGAGATGGGCTCCTCATAGTGCAAAAATATTCAAGCGAGCTTTTTTGTAAACCCCTGTATAGGGCTAATAGATTAAAAAAAGTTTAAAATGGCTCCCTAATTTAACACAACTAGAGGATGATCAAATGAAATGGAATCAGAATAACAGAGGTTTACTTCTTCTGAGAGACAATAAAGGAACACTCTAACCACCATCACCACTTCAGTGATTTGAAGTGGTCATGGTGGTAGGAGTCAGAAACACTGCACATGCTCGCCCCCCCCCCCCTCCCCTCCAAGGCAGCCTCTGCCTACCGTTAGTTGGAAGCTGCTGTGGCCGTGTCCCCAACCCGACTTCCTTCCTCCCCAGCAAAAAAAAATTGTCAGGGGGGAGTGGGCCGCATTGCCTGTGGTTCCGGGCCACGGGTTGGGCATGCCTGCTTTACAGCTTCCCTCTGCTGTTTACATTTCTAAGGACTACATATCCCATGGTACCTTGCTGCCTGCAAGCAGTGATTCCTGTACTGACTCCGCCTCCTAAAATTCCTGCTCTCCACCTCTGTGTAGGCAGGCTCTGTGAAATGTGTGACACAGCAGTGCCTATTCACAGGGCATAGTGACTACATGTCACAGAATTCAAGGATATAAATGTGTGGGCAACTTCACAAAATAAATTTACAAATCCTTCAGATTATTGGGAGTAGACTAGAAATAATGGAAATACAATGTGGAAATGAATATGTGATTTTATATTTTGAACATAGTTACACTTTAAATGTGACCGGCCAGAAACTCATTCATAAAAACTTGTAAAGTTACCAAAAGGTCTACCAAGAGGATCTTCCCCCTGTAAACAAAAATGTAAAAGCCAGCATTTACAAATACTGTAGCTGCTGACTTATAAGAAGAACACACACTTCCCTGTCCCAGGATCCAGCAATCTCTTAACCCGACCTGGCTCTTTGCTGGTCTTTGGGTCCAGGAGCCGGCATTTTAACTTTGAGCTCCTTGCGGCTTCACAGCTGACTACTAACTGTGCATGCATGAGCCGCACTGCGGGCCGGGACTGGTGCCTGATTTTGACCACTCCCACTTCAGGTTGGATCGCTGCGACAATCTGAGCGGAAGTTCGGACCCCTCCTTCCTCCTGGGACACATCACAGGTCTCGGGAGGCTGTGGGGGGAAGAAGAGGGGCGAACTTCCGCTCGGATCTCCGTGGCAATCGAACTGGAAGTGGGTGCGAGTATCTGTCAAAATCATGTACCAGCTCCCCACAAATACGATATTCCAAATATGGGGGAGGAGGAGCAAAAGTGGAACTTCCCCTTTTGGGTGAAGTTCCGCTTTAAGAAGAGTCACATGTAAGCTGTCTACACTTGTGTTTGGGGGTGGTAAAAATACAAAGCTGAGCTGTGTGTTCACCCCCCCCCCCCCAACTGCTCCCCCTTAGGCTGCAAAGGCAATGATCCCTGCTGTTGTGTTCAGAAGCAGTACCACACACCAAATGCAACCCCTTCAATGCAGTTCGAGGTTTGAAATAGGCAGCATAATGCATCCTCACCGCCTGTCAAATGCCCTCAGAAGAGTCATCTGAATGTAGGTCGCTCTTCATAGGGCACCACGTGTGTAAACAAGCTTTCAGGCTTTACTGCCTCCAAACTACCAGATGGATGTTGCCCATGGCCACCACCAGAATATTCTCTTCATTCTTCAGTGCAGAATGATGCAGATTATATAAGAAACAGCCAGCACAGACCACTGCTTTTACAGATAGTGTGGTAAAAGAGGTCTATCTTTACAGAGGTCAAATGTCCCTGGTCCTTGTCCAATTTACAAATTCAGATCATCTGAATGCAATTGCCAGAGAAGATGTTATCTCCAGACTTTATCGCAGTAAAAATTCCAATGTGCTCAGTGGAAAAGACCTGGTGATAAAAACTTGGGAAAATTTGGCCCTGGTGGAACTCTATCCAGCTCGTGAAATCTTATGTTCAAAGGAGCCTATCGCATCATGCCAACATGAATTATGCTCTTGAGTTTGGTTCACACGCTTTTGGTCCAGTAGTTAAAACTCCAAAGAGATATCAAAACAGAGACCAGTGCAGTTGTCCATTGACTCAAAATGTATTGATTCTGTTTTTTCTTGTTCGGTCTTCTTTACTAGAAATGTAAAAGTAAAAGACAGTATAAAGTTTGCATAGTCAGGTATGTGGCTTTATCTTATAGACAAAGGTATTGACATTAAAGTAGTTGTAAAGGCATGACATTTTTTTTACCTTAGTGTGTTCCCTGCATTAAGGTATATAATGTCCAAGTATTTGTAACCCCCCCCTCCCAAATACCTCACTCAATCCAGCGCCATCTGTAGTGGCTATCTCCTCTCTGCCTGCGTTCACAGGACAAAAAGGCAGCACTGGAAATCATTGGCTCCTGCTACGGCCAATCAAATCCTGTGAGCAGAGACTAGGGGGTGGGGTTGAGCCATGCTGTGTGTGTCTATGGACGCACACAGCCCGGGTCGGGAACAAGACTACAAAGCTGCTTCCTATGGTTGCCCATGGAGAAGAGGAGGGGTCAAAAACGCTGGTGGGGGAACCCAGAGGAGAAGCTTCAGGGCCACTCTGTGCAATACCATTGCACAGAACAGGTAAAGTATAACATGTTTGTTATTTAAAGAAAATATTTTAGCCAATATACTCACTTTAAAATCATAGGATGCAACCATCATTAATAAAGAGAAAAGAGTTGTTATAAGGAAAAGTGGGAAATTTCTCCTCCATTCTTGTATCATTTTATCTTCTTTTCTTGCTCTGCTAACTGTGCCCTAGCCATGCTTGTCAACTGCAGGTATGTGGGTGTCCCCTGTGCCTGCCGATACTTATGGAGTCTTACTAGAGTCCTGTTATACATGCAGCCACTCTAAGTGCCGTACACAGGCAGAGCGAGAGGGACACCGAGCCAAATCCACGCCTCTCCTCCTCCAAAGCACTGATTGACAACCCTCCCAAGTAAGCCTGGCTTCGGTTCTGTGTCTCTCTTGGCAAAGGTTTTATGTAAGGTTGTTGTTCCAGATGGAGGTGCACATGAACTGGAGACTCTTGCGGGCACAAGGTGCCCCCAGATACTTGATGTTGGCCAGAGTTTGCAGAGCAAGAAAAAATGATTTTTTTAAAGAATAGCGAGAGCATGTATGTCATACTATAAGCATCTCATTTTTTTTTAAAAAAAAGAAAAAATTAGCTTCAATGCCACTTTAACTCTTGTGCCTGCACCCAGGACCTCCAATCCTTCAATTCTTCTTCGTCATACCTTTCCTTGCTCAGTTATATTTGCTGTGCAGCCTACTGCCATCATTCAGAGACCTGGATATTATGGCACTTTTATGAGTCATGCACAATAGCATCATATGGAGACTAGTACAATGACCCTGTGAACTATGCATTGCCTTAATGCACTTTGTTTGCTACGCTCTGTCTACTCTGTCCCCTGTGGGTGTCTGACTTGGCCATGTCAAAAGGTGGCATCCCTACTCTGGGATATTTGTCGATTGTAATGGAATGTGTGCTTGGTCTAATCAAAACTCCACTTTTTTCCATTAATGAGGTATTGGAAAATCTTGGCCTAAAGGAAGTCCTCTGCAGGGCTGAAGGGTGAAGTTCATTATATCCCTCGGTGCTTAACCTTAGTTTCCTATTCAGCCTCTGTTTAATTTGTGTTTTGGCAGTCGCAGTATCTGTTTAGGCCACACTTCTCTTTCCTGGATCTGTTGTTAACTCCGGAAAAACAATAGGCCACCAGTTACACCCAGACTGTGGCTGGTTTTGAAATAGAATAACCCTTTGGGGACTGCAGCAAACCCTTGTCTGACGTTGTATTGCTGTGAGCACACGTGTAAATAAATCTGGATCGTAATAAGCAAGGTTATCTTTATAGGAGAAGCTACCTGTTACAAAGAGAGATGGGCAGATCCAGCAATGTTTGCTCTGTGATTGTGCTGATTTTTTTTTTTTATTTTTTTAAAACATTTGGTATAACTAAAGGCGCTTTTCCACTGCATGGAACCAAACGGTTCGGCTCGCTTTTGTGCTTTTCCACTGCTGGTACCACATGGTACGGTGTAGGAACGGTTCGGTACGGTACGGTACGGTACGGCGGCGATTTTCCACTTGCATGGAACCGAACGGTACGGCTCTCAAAAACAGTACCTACTCGATTGTGGTTCCAAGAGGTACCATACCCGGTACCATATCCCACAATCCTTTGCATGCAGTCACTACTAGCCACTGATTGGTTAGAGAATCGTTGTTATCCCACCCACTTAACTTTAGTACTACTTTAGTGGAAAAGCAAACCATACCGTACCGTACCGAACCGTTCCAACACCGTACCATGCGGTACCAGCAGTGGAAAAGCAAACCGGGCCAAGCAGGGCCGAGTAGAGCCTAGCCGGTACTTGCAGTGGAAAAGTGCCAAAAGTGAGGGTATCCACAGAGATTAGGTGGCCATTGTTCAATTTGGCCAGATATGGTGAAGGTGATCGTTGTGTGGCTATGTCCATTACTGCTTTCATCTCTTGTCAGCCACTTCCAACCGACCATTCCTTCCTGATCACAATTTATTTCCTGAGACAAGGCAGTTTTCAGGGATAATTTATATGGCTGTATACCTCTATATCATTCTAAAATATCTGCAAGTCTAACCCCCCCCCCCACCACCTACCTATCCTTTACATCTGTCCACCTACAGTATACAGTATATTTGGCTAATCTATTTGACTGCCTTCTCATCAAATATATCCCAAAGCCTACATATCTACTTATCTAGTATATTTGCCCACCTATATATCTAATTGTCTAACCTATCTGGCTACCAACTAATCAAATCTAGCCTGAAGTCTACCTGGGATTTTTGCCCACCCATATATCTACCTGTCTAATCTATCTGACTGCCTACTCATCAGACCTATCCCAATATCTACACATTTAGTATATATCCCCAACCCATAGTTTTAATTGTCTAGTCCAGACAACCTGCAGCCACTGACACCAGTGATGGAGCACTAGTACTTCCACTGTCACCAATATTGTCTTTTTTTTGTTTTTTTTTTTTTAAACTCCCACTGACCACAAATATATGGCATTATTTGCTCCCAACAATGCTAGGGAGAATTCTGCTCTAATGCCAGGGCATATTCTTATAATGTTTGAAGGGCAGTAAACTGACCCTTTGTTTTGGAAGTTTGGATACCCCTGGTCTAGTCTATCTGAAGGTTTACTCGTCGAATCTATCACCTAATCTAGGTGATCCCATAGACACACTCCTAAACCTTGTGGACAGCCTTCCCAGAAGAGTTGAAGCTGTTATAGCTGCAAAGGGTGGCCCAACTCAATATTGAACCCTATGGACTAAGACTGGGATGCCATTAAAGTTCATGTGTGTGTAAAGGCAGGCATTCAAATACTTTTGGTAATCTAGTGTATCTACCTGTCTTATTTATCTGGCCACCTATATATCTGCCTACGTATCCCCCCATCCAATCTATCAGACTGTGTACATACTTATCTAATATGTCTGCTTGCCTGCATATCTACCTTTCTGATCTGTCTGTCCGCCTGCATATCTATCTCTGTATTCATATATGATAGCATTAATTCTTGTCTAACGGTGAGTTGTGTTTTCAACTAGAGCAGAATCATGAGGACAAACACACAAAGAGAGAGAATTACTAAACCTGGTGCACTCAGAATCTGGTGCAGCTGTGCATGGTAGCCAATCCGCTTCTAACTTCAGCTTGTTTAATTCAACTTTGTCAATAAAACCTGGAAGCAGATTGGTTTCTATGCAGAAATGCTCCAGATTTTGCACTCTACAGTTTTAGTAAATAACCCCCCTTGTGTCACCCTTTTCACTAATGTTCTGCCTTTTACGTCAACAGACAGCTGTCTGCACTTGAGCTTCGACCCCCTTTAGCCGAGACCCTGTCCTTTTCAAGACTGTGCAAATATATTCTCTCCAAGAAACCAGACACCCTCAGGGAATAGGAGGGTGTGAAAAAGGGAAGCAGGCATTAGTTGGACTGTAAATACTTTGAGCCTGGGGGGTGGTAGTGTTCGGGGCATTGACCCCCCCTCCCCCCTCCCCCCCAACTGTCCTTCTAGACTCCCTTTCCTGATAATTAGGCTTTAGGTGCTAAAATGACACCTTCCCAGAGAAAGCATTTTTGGTAGAAATGCTGAGAAACAGATGTTACAGTCATGACTCCTCTGGAGGTGAAAGACAGGCCTTAGAATGCATTTGCCAGAACAGAAGCTGTGTCTTACTAATTGGGATGTAAAATATTGTTGGGGGAGATGGGCTACCTGGTGTGCAAAACTGCCTGCTATGTGGGATTTTAATGCACAATGGATTGCGCTAAACCTGCCAATAGACTGAGATTGCTTTATGCCTCTCAAACGACCGTTTGTTTGGAAAACTGTGGATCCCTTTAGCATCTTAAAAAGGTTATAAAAGAGCATTACGACACAGGTTCAAATCAGGCAGAATGTTTAGTGCTTTGTGGCATCATAAACTCTGCAATAGATAAGAGATAATTAGTATATATCCCCCTAATGATTGCCATCACCATTGCAATCATTAGAATCATTTACAGGCTGGTTACTGTGGATTTGTGCAGTAAGGAGCAGAAAAGTTTTATTCAATTAAATGAAGGGTTTTTTTTATCCCATATATCTGTCATTCAAGTTTGGGGAGCAAAAAACAAAAGGGTGTGAGACAATAGACACAATGCTGGGACTGATAGAGTATGTCACACTCCCCTTGCTAAAGGCTGTTGAATTGGAACTTCTCTCTTCAAATTACCATTGATCATTTATAATTCTAATGGTGGCCATACACTATACGAAGAATTGGCCGAAATTCGGTCATTTGGATGGTTCGTTCTTTTTTGCCAGTTAATGGGCACGAATCGGTAATCGGGTATGACGCTTTTGAGCCAAAAAAACGAAGGACAAGTTTGCAAATTTTCTGCCATAATAAATGATAAATTGAAAGGGTAATGTGTTTCTCGTCCAAACTGTTTGCACTAGGTATATGTGGAAAAAACAAACAAAAAACAGATAAATTTATGTCCATTGAACGATTTATCATCAAAGAGTTAATGAAGGTGAAACTCTGCATGTGCCACATCCCTTGAATGACATAAAGAAAGAAATTCCCCTAAATGGTCGGGACTTTAAAGTAGTGATCGACCGATATCGGATTTTCGTTGCCAATACCGCTACCAATATTTTGGCCATTGAATATCGATATCGGCTGATATTTTTGTACATTTATTTTTACACTTGACAGGTACTGTTTTAGAGGGATTTGGGGGTCTAAAAGACCCCAAACCCCTCCTCTGCACTTAAAAGCACTCAAAACAGCCAAGTTTGGCTGGTATGAATGCTGTCATTTTTTTAAATCTGGCGCTGAATACCGGAAGTGATGTCATGACATCACTTCCTGGTTTTTACATGGAGACCCGATCAGAGCCGAATGCTGATTTGATCGAGTCTTCGGTGGCCGTGCAGGTAGGATGCCCAGACCTCCTGGTGGGACGGGAGACCCGGGCGAGCCGCGGAAGGAGGCAGGAGGGGGGAGACGTCCCCTCCCGCTCCTTGTAATGACAGCCAAGCGGCTTCTCAGCTGCATCGGTTGTCATTAGAAGAAAGCCGACCATCGGCTATGGACGCCGATACCTGGGTGATGCCTCTAGCTGCAGGCATCACTCCGGTACAGCACTTTCCCGAAATATCGGCAATATCGATAACCTCCGGGCCGATTCCAATATATCGGGGGAAAGTGCAGATCGGCCCTCGATATATCAGCTTTGCCGATAATCGGTCGATCCCTACTTTAAAGGCACAAGAGAAAAACAACACATATACAATTGTTTTTCACTTGTGCCTTGTCAAGTCCTGACCATTTAGGGGAATCTCTTTCTTTATTGA
Organism: Pelophylax lessonae; assembly: GCF_965119305.1. Lineage (NCBI taxonomy): Eukaryota > Metazoa > Chordata > Amphibia > Anura > Ranidae > Pelophylax > Pelophylax lessonae. The sequence continues at coordinate 157,589,635 of NC_138780.1, read as the reverse complement.
ACGATTTATCGGTCATGATGACACTATCGTGGTATCATCTGCTCTCACAGCTGAGTGTTCGCTTTTCGAAAATTCGTTCAAACGATTTTTCGAATAGAGTATGGCCAACATTAGGGTCCTTTCACACGGGCTTTCCGCCCAGCGCACTCTGTTTTGCTCAGCAGGGATTGATCCGTTGATTCCGATGACAGGTCCGTCTCCTCTCACTGTGCAGAGACAGACCTGTCAGATCCCCGCTTTCCTCTATGGGAGATCGGATGAAAACCGACCGCCTGCCCATTTTCATCGGATCCTATCTGATCCGGTTCTCCAGAGGGATGGAAAATAGGGTTTCCATCTGTCTGGAATTCACGGACAGGATCGGAGCGGATAGCAGTGGGTGAACATGCCACCACTGGCATCTGTTGCTCCATAGGGATGCATGGAGCATCCGATCAGGTCCGCCTGAAAAACTGAAAGGCGAAACTGATCAGAAAGCGCGTGTGAAAGAACTATTTGGCCTTAAATTAAGACGAAATTAGATTTTTTTTTTTTACTGGATATGTTTTATAGCAGAAAGTAAAAAAAATCTTTTTTTTTTTTTTTTAATTTTTGGTCTTTTTTTGTTTATATAATAAAAAAAACCCAGTGGTAAAAAAAAAAAAAATCCAACCAAAAGAAATCTCTATTTGTGTTGGAAAAAAAAGTATACAAATTTATTTTGGAGCGCAGCGTTGCATGACTTTTACGTTGTGCAATTACCAGTTAAGGCGGCACAGTGCTAAATAGCAAAAAATGGTCTGGTCACGAAGAAGGTAAAACCTTCCTTAGCTCAAGTGGTTAACCAATAGTAAATACAAAGTGCTGAAAGCTGGTATTTTTTTGTCGTGCCTGGGCAGCGAGCACCCAGCGGTGCCTGCTCATTATTATAAGGGCCGATTTAGGTGATTGTTGGTGGCCCCAGGTTCACTTTAAGAAGTACTCCTATATGTGGTTTGATTTGCCCTTAATTGTGCTTCCTGAACCCATCTATTGGAAATTGTCTTTATGAATGAATGATTAGACAGATGCTCATATCTGTTGTATTCCCTTCCACTATTGGACCGCATCTATTACTTTAGCTTTTTGAGTTGACGTAATGGGCATCCTATACAGAGGTTGTTGTTCCAACCTTTCATGACACAGACTGTCCCAATTATGGGATTGTCCTAAAATGGGTAAACAGATTAACAGGCAAATTTTGACTAATGTGTGCATTTTGGGGAAAAACAAAAATTCTGAGGGTCCTAAACCAAAGACTATAATCACTTGTATATGTGCAATTTAATTTAATTTATTATTTTAACTGGTGGCTCCAGTTCTAAATGGCCAGTTTTAGCAGAGGGCTTGAAACTCAACTAACAGCAGGGGGGCTAAAAGAAGGAGATAAGAGGGAAGGAAGTTGTAAGAGAATGGATGAAGCTGTGGCTGCTGACAGAGTGTGAAGTGTAAATAAAATGGATTGCTCTTGTTTCCTGTGTCTGCAACATTATGCATTCCACTGAGAAGATTCATCTTCACCACATCAGTCCCTGTTTCCACATTAAAAAGCTTCACAGGAATACAAGCCCATTACGAGGCTCTGGAACGAAGAGATTTTATGGAACATGGCTAGCAGTAACTTGTCAAAAACTTGCTACTAAGTTTTTATTGGTGGTCGAATGTAAAAATCAACTGTCCACATTTTATGGCCCCACAACTGCTCAAGTGCTACTGGCATTCCATGGTTGTAAAAACGAAAAGAAACCTTTTTGATTTCAGGGCCTGAGGTCAACAGCCTGTTTGTATAGGCAAAGTCATGGCCAACTTGCCCTAGAGGCTTGTCTGAGTTAGGCTTATTGTTAGCACTAAAGTTAGAAACAAATGAGGGCTTCTGATTTCCATCCTAAAACAGCCAAAGCCTCACGGTAACCTCTTTGTTCACAATCATTTTATAGTATATGTTGAACAAGCTTTCCATCAAATGTTACAGATGATGTCAGATAGAGAACGATACGAATCCAACAGTGTTCCAAGTCAACAATTTATAGCTTCCATAACCAAAGCACATTCCAGGTATACTTTGACTAGTTTCTCAACGGCTTTAATTCAATTTAATAGTGCCGGTAATTCAGTGGGGTTTATTTACTAAAAAAAAAAAAGTCTGTTTAGTTTGCAAAGTAAGAGCCCATTCACATTGAGGCGACACGACTTCGGGGGGCGACCTGTGAAGTCGCGTGCACCGCGACTGCGGCGCAACTTGCAGAGACTTCACATAATGGAAGTCTATGCAAGTCACTCTGAGGTCGCCCCAAAGTAGTACAGGACCCTTTTTCTAAGTCGGAGCGACTTGTGTCGCTCCTATTAGAACGGGTCCTGTACTACTCAATGGACCGCGACTTGTCAGGCTGACAAGTCGCGCTAATGTGAATGGGCTCTTAATGTTACCGTAGGAAATGAGGTGAACCTGTGTGGGGAAAAAAATGAAAGAAAACAGGATTTTTCCCATAGCCTGATTGACTGATTCATGTTAAAATTGCTCCGTCTTATTTTTTAAGCCCAGCAAACGTTCCTGTTGTACCGTGAACTGCCTCAACTATTTCAGTAAATCAACCCAAGTGTGGTATTGCTGTTGAAAAATAGATTTCCATGGCCAGTGCTGGCAGAGGGGATGGAGCAATAATGTAATGGGACGTAGATAGGGGTCGTCCTCGGATTCAGGACTCAGAACTGTGTGAATGGTGAAATTGAACACAGTGGGTTTGATTTACTAAGGCCCCTTTCTCACAGGCGCCTCCGCTAAGCAAAATCCGCTTGCTCAGCCAGGGATCTGTCTGCTGATCCCCGCTGAGCAGGCAAGTAACGGGTCAGTATCTGCTTCACTATGCAGAGCGGACACAGACACAGTCCTGCTCTCCTCTATGGGGCAATCAGGTGGAAACAGACAGCCTGTTCATTTCCATCCGATGCCTTAAGATTCGGGAATAGGTCATCCATCCGTCTGTTTTTGGCGAACAGGATCGGATGGCGGTGGGTGTCAGTAGACGTGTCTGCTGACATCTGCTGCTCCATAGAAGAGCCTGGAGGGTCTGATCAGGTTTGCCTTAAAAAACTGACAGGCGGACCTAATTGGACAGCCTGTGTGAAAGGGGCCTAAAACTGGTGCAAAAGCTGTGCATGGTAGCCAATCAGCAGCTTCTAACTTCAGCATGTTCAATTAAGCTTTGACAAAAAAAAAAACTGGAAAATGACTTCCATGCACAGCTGCACCAGATGTTGCACTCTCCAGCTCTCCAGGTTTTAATAAATTAACCCACTGTGCCAAACCAGCATAATAAGCCTGTGATGCACAATCTTTTAGTGCATTAGCTACCTGGCTTTTTTCTAGTTGTCTAGCCTTTCTTCATGCAGTTTAGAAAGTTATTTTAGACATTAGACGTTTATCCAGAACAGAGAACCTTGCTGGAAATAGATGACAACTCAATAGTCAGGGAAGGTATGAATACATAAAAATGTCATGCAGCTTAGACTTTTTTTCTCCCAGCACACATGGTGTGGGATGTCTTCTAAATAGCTTTCTATCTAGATATTCTGGCAACCGTTCTCACCTGCTGCATTTTCTGGTGTCCAGAAATGGGCAAATGGCATTGTGAAGAAATGTGTAATTAAAAAAAAAAAAAAAAACACAGGCTGCAATTCATAATGGCTTTTTAAAAATTTCCAGTTGCCTGTCTGTCATTCGAACCCAGTGATTCTCAACCAGGGTTCTGTGGAACCCTAGAGTTCCTCCTGAGGTTGCTAGGGGTTCCTTGAGCAATGGGCAATTTCTGCTTCTCAGATAAGTTCCCCTGACGCCATTGTTCTTTTTAGCTATCTGTAAGGGGGTTATTCTTCCCAATGATGATAAGAGTAAGGAGCATTCATCCCACTGACCATCACACTAATGTATCATGAGTTGTAAATATAGTCATTTTTAGCAGGAGTTCCCTGAGACCTGAAAATTATTTCAAGGGCTCCTCTGTGTTGAAAAGGTTGAGAAAGGCTGACCAAACCCAATGGTTTTGATACATTCTGGGGCCAGGAACTCATCACAGGAAAGGTAAGTCTTCAGTTTAGAGCAGGGGTCAGGGGCGTAACTACAGGGGTTGCAATCGCTACCGGGCCCCATGCTCCAGGGGGCCCGGTAGCAAACCAGTGGGTGAACTTCCAGGATCGCAAAGGTCACACTTGCGACCGGACCCTGGCATTGCACCACTGTGGGGAGGCCCCAAGATTGCAGGAAGGGGGCCCACAAGATTGCAGGAAGGGGGCCCACTGCAGAACTTGTGAAAGAATCCTGCTGCGGGACCGTAATAAAAGGCCATGCAACAAGTGTAAAGAGCCCCAGGATTAGTGGGAAGAGCCCTGGGCTTGAATGTAAGGGCCCCGGCCAGGGGTCTGGGGGGCCCTTCATGGTTTCTTGCATCAGGGCCCTGAAGGTTCTAGTTACGCCTCTGGCAGGGGTCCCCAAACTATGGCCCTCCAGTTGTTCAGGAACTACAATTCCCATCATGCCTAGTCATGTCTGTGAAGGTCAGAGTTTTACAATGCCTCATGGGACGTGTAGTTCCGCAACAGCTGGAGGGCCGTAGTTTGGAGATCCCTGGTTTAGAGGGTTCCAGTGTATAAGAGCAGGTATAAAAACAAGGGGTTAAAGTGAATGAATGATAAATGTGATATCCCAGTGCTCAACCGAAGGAGTGGAAGAGAATTGGGGGTGGAGGATTCATAAGGATAAAGTATTTGTAGACTGCCAGGATATTCTGAGATTTGCAGGTGCTGTTTCAATGCTTAGCATGGAAGGGCTCGATCTGACGTTCAACCCATGGGTATGACAGTGTGTGGCCAGCTTTAGCGTTTGCCAAGATGGTGCAGGAAATGTTGTGAATGGCAGGATCTCCAAGCAAGAAACTTTAAAACAGAGTCACAAAAAAATATGCTTAAGAAAAATGTATACAGTGAGACAAGATGCAAACGTATGGAAAGTAGATTTTGGAGGATTACACGAGAGGGCGCTAGTTTGGGGGGAGCCTTAGTGCTGATAACTGATGCATCCTGCAAATCTCACCTTATGAACAACATGAAGACAAGTGTTTACATCTCTTCATATCTCATCAGTGTGGTATATGGATTACATTCAGGTATTCAAAACACATTGAAATTTATGAAAACTGAAGCAACCATAATCAAGAGCAGAATAGTGCAGCTGCACATGGCAACCAATCAGCTTCTATCTTTCATTTTTCAAAGCTTAAAGAGGTTGTAAACTAATTTTTGGGTTTTTTTTTTTTTTTTACACCCTGCAAGAGAAAGACATAATGAGCTAGTATGCATCGCATACTAGCTCATTATGCAATACTTACCTTAGAACGAGCCTCCGCCGTGCCGTCTGCTCACCTCTATGACGGGCGACATGTCTAGTCGCCCGTCTTCCGGGATCGCGGCATCCGGCCATCTGATTGGCCGGAGCCGCGGTGACAGTCCCGGCACGGGGCTCTGAAGGAACGGCACGAGCGGCCGTTCCTTCATAGCGCATGCGCCAGTGACGTCACTGGATGCATCGAAGGTAAATATCTCCTAAACGGTGCATGTTTAGGAGATATTTACAGTACCTATAGGTAAGCCTTATCATAGGCTTACCTATAGGTACAACTTGCAGAGGAGGGTTTACTTTTTAAATTGTTACTAAACCCACAATCAGTGTGTATATGCAGTAAAGCATGCTTATTAAACTCTGGAACCTAAGGGGTTAATCCTTCGCAATGTGCAAAAAGGCTGTTTGATCCTGTCGTCTCTGATCCTCCCCTTCTTTTACTGTCCCCAGTCCATCCTGATAGTACAGAGCCTTGGGGTCACTCAGCACATGCTCAGTTTGGTGTCTTGCTAGAGAGTTTTTTTTTTTCTTCTTGGGAGGATGCATTGGATCGGCACAGGCCCAATCAGTCCAAACAGAGGGTCAGGGGTCATGTAACCTCATAGGACAGTCAGAGTAGAGTGAAGACACCTCCTACAAGCTAAAGCTTTACACGACTGCTATGTACTGCTGATGAGAAAAGGTATTTAGCAGTTTATATTTACTAAAACTATTGCATTTCCACGTTCTGTGCACTGTGGGAGACCAGATATAGTGAATGCAGGCTCCTGGGTTTAGTAACACTTTAACTAAACAAACCGAAGATAGAACTGACTGGTTGCCATGCACAGCTGCTTCAGGTTTGATACATTTCCCATATTATCATTCCATTTGTTCATTTTCATCCTCCAATCAGAAAGATTTGAGAAGTCTGGTATAGACAGGCTTTGAGAAGCTGATTTTTGATTGGATGTTGATGGATACCATGTACCATTGTTCCTGAATCATACTAGAAAACTTGCTTCTTGCTGTCTTTTGCATATGGAATGACACAGGATTCGTTTTTTTTTTTTTTTTTTTGCGGTTTGCTCTGGAATGGTTAAGTGAGATTAGATCATACACTTACTTTATCTGCAGTGTCAGAGAGAAAATAACTATTCCTCTTTACAAGAAGCACTTCTATCTGTCCAGAAATAGCATGCAGAGACATGGCAGGAGCTCAGTGTGACACAGTGCAGAGAGTCTATCCCCTATTAATCAGAGAACATCTCTACTCCCCCTGTCTGGATCTCCAAACAGCACTTAATGTTATCATCCTCCAAAAATCAGGCCGGGGAGCAGGGAAAAAAACACAATCAAAATGATTTTGTACAGTTTGTACAAATTAAAAAAGAATCCTCAACAAAAACCAACTTCATTGAAGAGTCATTTGTCTCCTTTTATTTGTTGAGCTTTTGACACAATAGATTGGAGACTATAAGGCCCCATTCACACCTCAGCGTTTTGTAGCTTGAAGCTCCAAAACGCTGGAGGGAAAAAAAAACAATTATTCTCTATGGGGTTGGTTCACATCTCCACTCCAAGTCGCTTGTAGGTCAAAAAAGTTCTGGAGCTCTTTTGTAGCTCGATCAGGCAGATTTGAGCATTTTTGGCACAATTTTATTCCTATAGAAATGAATAGAAAAGGCACTATTTATGCAGTTTTGTGTGCATTTGCGCAATTTTCAGCTCAAATAAAAAGTTTAAAAAAAATGGTAATAATATATGAATAAATAAAGGTAAAAAAAAAAATACACAAATAACAAAAATCATCATAAATAATGAATAAAATGAATACTATACTATTACTATAATAATAATTGATTATTTATTTACTTTGTGTTAGGGGGTTTCATTTTTTTTATATAATTATTTTTTTTTTTTTTAAGGTTAAGATTAGGGGTTCATTATTTGTTTATTATAGGGTTAAGTATTTATTTATTGAATTTATGTATTTATGGTTATTTTTATTTGTGCATTTATTTTACATTTATTTATTAATTTACTTTTACAGTAATCCCCCGCTACATCGCGGTTCAGTTTTTGCGGTCCCGGTAATTCGCGTTTTTTTTTGTAATGTTATTTTACTATATAAATCATTAAAAATGAAAGATTTTTGTGTTTTTCATAGCTCTTGCTCTGTCTCTAAGTATCTTTTATGTGTTTAAATGAGTTTCTATTGTTTTAAAAGTGTGTTTAAAGACCTTAAAATGCTTCTACACGTACAGTGACAGTAAAAAAATCATGCCTACAATGCATTTTAATAGGGTTTTTCTATTTCGCGGAATTTCACTTTTCGCGGCTGGGTCCGGAACGTAACCCCCGCAATGGAGGGGGGTTTACTGTACTAGTTGTAGCATTATAAACACCCTAACAAATAAAAAATAACCTTAACCCCTAATCCCAACTCCTAATCCTAGCTCTAACCTAACCTTAAGAGCCGGTTCACACTGCCACGACTTGTCAGGCGACTTGGTCGCCTGACAAGTAGCGCTCCATTCTGTGCAATAGAACCGTTCTAATCAGAGCGACTCAAGTCGCTTGGACTTAGAAAAAGGTTCCTGCACTACTTGGGGGTGACTTCGGAGCGGCTTGCATCGACTTCTATTAGAGACTAACTCTAACCCCTTACCCTATTGTAAAACATAATAATAAAATAAATTAATAAATAATAAAAAAAAACAATAAAAGCAAATGGAAAAGCTAAAAAAGCTGAAATGCCTAGCAAAAAAAGGATGCAACAGATGAGTTTTCTCTATTGGCTAAAAAAAAAAAAAAAAACACCAAAGCTCAAAAACGCTGTATAAATGCGCACAAAAAACAGGCCGGAAAAAGGCTCAAGGATGCTACGCTTAGGTGTGAATGCAGTCTTATACCAAGTTATGTTTATAAAAATGTGTGTCTATACAAAACCCAAATAGGCCTTTACAATCTAAAGTTGATCTCTGGCCAAACAGAAAAAGGCATTTTTTTTTTTTGTCTAAATGTATACATTTTTTCTGAAGTAAAAAGAATCAAGGTTGATACCATGGCTATACTTTTAACTGAAACTGTGTACATCGCAAATTATGTTATTTTTTTTTATAATATCATTTTTTAAATATCATTTAAAAAAGCTTAATATTTGCAAAAGAAAAAGTATAATTTGCTTTTTTTTTTTTTACCTTCGACATAAGCGTAAGGCGACTGAGCGTACAAGTGTGAAGAGGCACAATTAGAATGGATTCTGCATAATAAGGCATAGTCAGGCGTAGGGAAAAAAGTAGAAAAAAGTATGGATGGGGCTAAGGCAGTCAATGCAAAGGAGTGCTGTTAACACACCAAAATACTCTAAAAAATGGACGTGGTTTTCTCTGGTATGGTGCCCCAAATGCACTGTATTATTAATGTATTAATTGTAGTGCGCTGCAATACATATGTTGCAGAGGTACATTGCCCGAGTGCAGTGGGGATGCCATTGAAAATGATTGGAAGGACGCTGCATTCATGTGTGCAGAGAGCGTTGCAGTAATTGGATAGGTGGAAATTGGATCTCAATATTTAATTGATTATTATATAATATAGTATATTCTGTAATGTTGTTAGTGATTTGACCCCTTAGTCCAATAAAGGAGATCAAATCCTAAGTCCCCGTTCACACTAAGGCGACCTGGTCTCCTCACAGGTCGCCGTAGGTCGCCTCCCATAGGGAAGCTGCGGACCCGTTCTAATAGGAGCGACACAAGTCGCTCCGACTTAGAAAAAGGGTCCGGAGCTTCTTTGGGGCGACCAGGAGGCGACCGCCATAGACTTCAATGTTATGAAGTCCGTGGCGGCCGCTCCGAGGTCGCGGCGCGCTGCTCGCACCGCGACCTCGGAGGTCGCGGTGCGAAGTAACGTCGCTTGTATGTGAACGGGGCCTAAGAGTTAAATAACGGCAAATAAAATGCAGTAAAATAACATATGCAATAAATCAGTTTTGAAAGTTCAATTCACTAAGAATTTTGCGTTTTTATCTTAATGCATAGAATGCATGTGGTATTTTTTCGATTGTTCGGTAACTACCGCATTTGGTCATACTGTAATTTATCACACGTGTCAGTGGGTAAGGGCTCTTTCACACGGGCGTTCCTTATGTCCGTTTTTCATCCCATGCGTTTGCGGATGAAAAACTGACATAATGTATCTCTATGTAAATACGGATGTCAGCGGATGATCATCAGTTAACATCCGTTTTTCGTCCTTTCAGTTCAGTTCAGTTTTATGGAACGGAAGAGAAACCTATTTTTTCTTCCGTTCAAAAAACGGAACAGACGCAAAAACGGATGTCAGTGGTGTCATCCGCTGACATCCGTATTTACATAGAGATACACGGATGGGATGAAAAACGGACAGACGGACCGGATGACACAAGTGTCATCCGTGTCCGTTTAAAAAAAAAAAAAAAGGACCTGATCGGGCAAAAAAAAACTGAACGCCCGTGTGAAAGAGCCCTAAGGGTTATTTAAAGTGATTGTAAAGTCTCGTTTAAAAAAATAAAAATAAAAAAATAACAAACATATTATACTTACCTCCTCTGTACAGTTGATTTTGCACAGGGCAGCCTGAATCCTCTTCTTCTCTGGTCCCTCATTGCTGCTCCTAGCCCCTCCCTCCTATTGAGTGCCCCATAGCAAGCAGCTTGCTATGGGGGCACCCGAGCCAAGCTGCAGCTCTTTGTGTCCATTCAGACATGGAGCTGCCGTTTGGCCCCACCCCCTTTCTTTCCTGATTGGCTCACTGACTTTGACAGCCGTGGGAGCCAATGGTGCCATGGCTATTTCTCAGCCAATCAGGAGGGAGAGTCCCAGGACGGCCAAGGGACTTGTGGACATCGCTGAACAGAGAGGGGGGGCTCAGGTAAGTATTAGGGGATGCTGGGGAGGCTGCTACACACAGAAGGCTTTTTATCTTAATGCATAGAATGCATTAGGATAAATAAACCTTCCTGACTTTACAACTCCTTTAAGGTAATTTCCTTATAATATTTTACTTTTTAACATATTTGTTATTTTTCTTTTGCAAAAAACTAATTTTTTAATCTAACATTTTTTACAGTTATCTGAATTTTAAGGCAGAACTACCTTCTCAAATCTATGTCTCCTGGTAATCCGAGCTCCTTTTCTAAATCCATCGTGCCATACGTTCATAAAATGTGTTTATTTTGTAAATGTATAGCCTACTAGAGTTGTTGAAAGTTCTCTTTTCTATGTTTTTGGCCCAAATCTGTGCTGCTGCATATGTTTATATTGTGGAAACTAAAGAAAACTGGACTATTATTTTTTTTTTATAATTTATTTTTAAACATTTTTATTTATTTTTATGTTCCTATCTAAGTTTAACTGGTTGTAATGGTGTATATAACCAAAAGTATTACAGTGGCCACTTCAAGAGGTCATTTACTTTAAAAAAATATATATATTTTTTGGTTTTGTTGGTAAATTTCAGCCATTGTTTGCATTTATTTTGCACTGCACGTCATGCCTTATTAAATTAAAAAAGAAAAAAATACTTGAGTACTCGTGATGTATAATGCCACATTTTTGTCAACTTTCTGTGGGTCCTCTGTGGGTGGAATTAGACCCCTCTTTGAGAGTAGTATTGCACCCCTTTCTATGGGTGGAATAGTACCCCTTCCTGTGGGTGGAATTAGACCCCTCTTTAAGGGTAGTATTGCACCCCTTTCTATGGGTGGAATAGTACCCCTTCCTGTGGGTGGAATTAGACCCCTCTCTGAGGGTAGTATAGCACCCCTTTCTATGGGTGGAATAGTACCCCTTCCTGTGGGTGGAATTAGACCCCTCTCTGAGGGTAGTATCGCACCCCTTTCTATGGGTGGAATAGTACCCCTTCCTGTTGGTGGAATTAGACCCCTCTCTGAGGGAAGTATCGCACCCCTTTCTATGGGTGGAATAGTACCCCTTCCTGTTGGTGGAATTAGACCCCTCTCTGAGGGTAGTATCGCACCCCTTTCTATGGGTGGAATAGTACCCCTTCCTGTGGGTGGAATTAGACCCCTCTCTGAGGGTAGTATTGCACCCCTTTCTATGGGTGGAATAGTACCCCTTCCTGTTGGTGGAATTAGACCCCTCTCTGAGGGTAGTATCGCACCCCTTTCTATGGGTGGAATAGTACCCCTTCCTGTTGGTGGAATTAGACCCCTCTCTGAGAGTAGTATCGCACCCCTTTCTATGGGTGGAATAGTACCCCTTCCTGTGGGTGGAATTAGACCCCTCTCTGAGGGTAGTATCGCACCCCTTTCTATGGGTGGAATAGTACCCCTTCCTGTGGGTGGAATCAGGCCCCTTTCTGTGGGTCTTCTGTGGGGTGAATTAGGCTCTCGGTGGGTGGAATGCCCCTTTTCTTAGGGTTTGAATAGGCCCCTCTTTCTGGTACCGCACTGGTTACCAACGCCAAAAGAGTGGTGTTATGCCCCATACACACGTGCAGATTATCTGCAGACTTTTGTCTGCAGACTTACCAAAACCATATAATATGAGGTCAAACCTAAACACTTTCAATTTGTATGCAATCCGGCAGGCCCTTGCACTACATAGAAAAGGTAAGTCTGCAGACAAAAGTCTGCAGATAATCTGCACGTGTGTATGGGGCATTAAACATCGCATCTTTTTTAGATCCTGTTTTGTTTGAAGAAAATGGTCGCACAAAACCACGGAATCCATTGAAGAAAAGTTCCTTCACATAAGTGGTACATGGTACAGTAGGGTAGGACAGTAGACGTGTTTCCAATGAACTTTGGTAGTGAACAAGCAAGTAGCATTCGTGTGAAACGCGTCTACTGTCCTTACCGTGCTGTGCCATGTACCACTTATGTGAATAAAGGAACTTTTCTTCATTGGATTCCGTGGTGGTGTGCGACCATTTTCTTCTTTAATGCTTCTCCTGGTGGCGAATCGTGGACTTTGACTAGCCTGAGCGATGTTATCTCTCTTCATCGTTTGTGAATTGGACTTAACAGATTGCTGCACGATTTTTGCGATAGTTACCGACAATTTTTTTTTTTTTTCGTTGTTTACCGCAAAAATCGTTTTTTTTTTAAAAATAATTTGGAGTATATTTACCGCATGTAATAATTTATTCAAATGAGTAACATGATACCCTTACCGCATGCGGTAAAGCTTAGTGAAGTGACCCCTAAGCCTTGCACGTGTACTTTTAGGAAGGTAACGAGCAGAATGCGGTCCGTGGTTTCCATGAGTTACTCAACGTAGTCCATCATTGTCGTACTTTGCTTTGCCTCATTAGCCAAGGGAAATCAGCTTGTTCATATAATATACAGATACATAGAGTTGCAATTGAGTGTAAAAGCATAGTGCAAAGAGCAGTGCTGTGTAATAACTTCTAGAAGTTGATCTGAAATATTTTTTTAATTAGTCTACCTACTTTAAAATCCTTTATCCCTGTTGTACTGTAAAATCCTGGAATCTGTTTGGTACATGTACAGTCTTTGTACTGTTATGTTCACTAAACCTAAGGGGTTTAACCCTTTGTGCTCATCCATCCAACTCCTCTTTCTTGTAATTTTAATTAGAGTGTTTTTCCGGAAGTCCTGAATTACAGGATAGAAGAGGTTGGAGTAGTTAATTAGAGAGTGTGATTGCTAGAAGTTTAGTTTTCACGATACCTTTACACCCAGTGGACAGAGTCTGTCCTAAAGGATAGAGTTACAAAGGTATGTATTATTTCAGTGGCTCTGTCCGTTCTCCTGAGTGAGACAGCAGATGTTCTTGGAAGTCTTGTCTGTTAGGACAAGTTTCCAGTCTGTCCAGCACCGTCCTCAGCAGCAGGCTATAGGTAAGAGATCACAGCGAGCTTCTATCGGTAGTATTTATTTGTTTTGCAAGCAAATTGAGTATTTACAGAAAAAAGGAGAATGATGATTAATGTCTATTTTTTTTCTCCCAAACTATGGGAGAGATTCACTAAAATTGGTGTACTCTGGTGCAACTGAGCATGGTAGCCAATCAGCTATTAACTTCAGCTTGTTCAATTAAGATTTTGCAAAAAAAACTAGAAGTTGATTGGTTTCTATACAGAGCTGCACCAGATTTTGCACTCTAAAGTTTTAGTAAATAACCCCCTATGTGTTTTTTTTTAACATCCATCTGTAATTGTTACATGCAGAATAGATGTACAAAAAGTACCAAAAAATGACAATTTAAACTCCTGCTACCTTTTCATTAATCAGAAGGGAAAATTAGCGGTTCACCTTCTATACGATTTACCCTAATGTTAAAGGGGCAATTTTGTTGGCCATTGGGACAATGATGTGTGTGATGACTCAAGTGTAGATGCACCAATGCATTGTTATACCTGACCTGGAGATAATTTGAACATATTGGCAATTTTGCATTAGTTTACTTAATATTTTGGAAAGGAATACCAAAAGTGCAGTCGTTTCTTGATGCTATAGAAGATTTAAATGGGTGAAACCTAGAAACTGCTATAGGTTGTTTGTATCATGGTTGGCTGTTGTACTGCTACAGACATTGGACATGTAGGTGTGATCTGACTATGGAAAGGTCTCTTTTGTGATATTGCTTCCATAAATATACATTCTTGGATCATCTGAAATTATTACAACCAAAATTGTTGGTTTCTCGAGAACCATATATAGTAGGCTGTATGGGAAAGATGCAAAGTGTCTTTAGGATGGTCATAGATGTGCACATCTCTCACAAAGAAAAGCATTTAGGGGGGTTGTTTTACTTAGATAGTAGAGCGTGTTTACATTGCAAAGTGAATTGTCACTTGGGTTAGTAAATGAGATGACACTCATAAAAAAAAAAAAACTCTTTACAAATGATACCCAGTCATATTTAAGTGCCGGTTCACACATATGAGATGCGGGAACCCTGCGAATACACTGCGTGTTCCCGCATTGCACTCGACTCATGGACAGTCTACACTGCCATATGTGAATCGCTGGGGGTGTCAATACAAGATTAACGACACCCCCAGATCAGATTTCATATCGCAGTGCGAACTGTCAGTTCGAACATAATCGGATCGCATAGGTGTGAACATCCATGCGATCCGATTCTGGTGCGGACTAAAAAAAGGGTCCTGTGCGACTTTGGTCTGAATGTGATGCAAATTCAGCCATACACTCTGTATGGCTGAATTCGCAACGCACAGGCATTGCAAGCAATTTGCAGAGCAGTGTGCTGCGAATCACATGGGATGTCTGACATCGCTGAAGTGTGAACCGGCACTGAGGGAAATTTGCCTCTCACATGATTGGAGGATTGAAGTCAGCACAGCTTCACATCATTCACTAAGCAAAGCAAAAATTTATTTTGCAAAGTGATCATACTTAACACTCTTAGAAAATCAACTCCTTTGAGAGCTGTACATGCCTAGGTTGGCTATACACTAATACATTTTTGATATTCTCAGTACATTTGATCACTTGATTACTAAACCCACAATCAGTGTGTATATGCAGTAAAGCATTGCTGTGCAGATCACATGCGATGGCTGAATTTTCATTGCATTCGGTCCAAAATGGTACAGGACCCTTTTTTTTGGTCCGCACTGGAATCGGATCACATGGGTGTTCCCACTCATGCGATCCGATTCCTGTACCATTTCCCAGTTTACACTGCAATCTGCACCCCGATCTGGGGGTGTCATTACCTTAACATTGACACCCGCAGCGGTTCGTAGAGGGCAGTGTGAACTGCCTGCAAGTGACGTGATGTGGGAACCCGCACTGGAATCGCGCTGATTCCCGCATTGCACAAGTGTAAACCCAGTCTGAATGTTGTTCAAAAGTACATTTAAATTTGATTTGCTTTTATTCTGACCTTTGATTTTGGAATGAATGGACTTTCTAGAATGAAAACCACACTTGTTAGAAATTTGTTCAAGAAACAATTTCTATAATTTCCAAATTTTCTCATTACTGTGGTCAGAAATGAATGTTGATTTGACCCCACTAACATTTAGAACATTGCATATTTCTTAACATGAAAGATTTAGAACAATATACTTCTGGTGTATGGCCAAGTTTAACACCAATCACTGCACAGGTGGGACCTATGGAGAATTTTTCTGACTATGGCTGGAGATGGGATTGGACAAACACGCGCTTCCTTCTTTTCATAGAATATGGAATTAGTGCCCGGTTCACACCAACGTGGCACGACTTTGGGGGCGACCTGTGAAGTCGCGGACTTCACAGAATGAATGTCTATGCAAGTCGCTCCAGGTCGCCCTGAAGTAGTACAGGAACCTTTTTCTAAGTCGGAGCGACTTGTGTCGCCTCTATTAGAACGGTTCCTGTACCACACATTGGGACCGCGACCGACCGCGACGGACAGCGACTTGTCAGGCTGACAAGTCGCCTGACAAGTCGTATTAGTGTGAATGGGCTCTTACAGTTGCATCTCTAGGTGTTTCTTTGTTTTGATAAATATTTGTGCGTCTTAAATGCTTCTAGCTCTTGCAAAAGTCTATATTTTTTGTGGAAAAGCATATATTGAGGCAGAGAATCTAGATTTGTAATACTGCAGTCCTTTTTTGCTTAAGCAAACTCCCATTAAAAGAAACTCTTTAAGAGCTCTTTCACACAGGCGATCCGATCAGATCCTCCTGTCAGTTTTTTAGCCGGATCTGATCAGATCCTCCATGCAGCTCTATGGGGCAGCGGGTGTCAGCGGAGACACCTCCGCTGCCATCCGCATCCGATCCTGTGCTGAAATCTGGACGGATGGAAACCCTATTTTTCCATCCGTTCAGTAATCGGAGCGGAGCGGATCTGATGAGAGCGGACAAGCGGTCCGCTCTCATCCGATCCCCCATAGAGGGCAGCGGGGGCTGAGACACCTCCCTCTCCGCTCTGCAAGCGGAGACGGAGCTGTCATCCGCCTATGGAGGCGGACCGTGTGAAAGAGCCCTAAGTCTAAAAAAACAAAAATCAAACCTGAAAATACTTACTCAATGTTCCCTTCAATAGTAGACATAGGGGTTGATTTACTAAAGGAAAATTGACTGTGCACTTTGCAAAGTGCAATTGCACGCTGCAAGAACAGTTGCTCCAGAGCTTAGTAAATGAGGGGGAGCTCTGCTGCCTTCTATCATCCAATCATGTGCAAGCAAAATGCAGTTATTTTTATTTTCCTTGCACGTGATTGGGTACTCTTTGCAAATTGATGCTTTACCTCATTTACCAAGCTCTGGAGAAACTGCACTTGTAGGGTACAACTGCACTTTCCAAACTGCACTAGTTACCTTTAGTCAATCAACCCCATAATACTCAAACCTGAATTTCCCTTCAACTATAGAGCCAAAATAGTTACGTGAAGTTACCTTCAATAGTAGAGACATAATACTTAAAACCAAAGTTTCCTATGATACTACAGTCATAACACCTCTCTGTGGCTTTGTGTCTCCTTCCTTTCCTCCACCACTGCTACCTCCAAGTCGCCTCTCAGATTAGTAACTTCTGTCACCAATGATCTTTTTAGCTATCTGTAAGGGGGGGGGGGGGGGGGGATTCCTCCTAATTACCACAAATGTAAGGAGCAATTTCCTCATTGACCATCACACTAATATATCATGAGCTGTAGATATACAGTAATTAGTACTATTAGAAGTTCCTTGGTCCCAGAATGATATTTCAAGGGTTCCTTTATGTTACAAAGGTTGAGAAAGTCTGCTCTAGAGTAACGATCTGCAGCAGACACTGGAGCAAGTGCATGTACACTGGAAGTGGGTGAAATTTATCAGTAGTACTGAGATGCTAAAGAAGGATAAAAAAAAAAAGTAAAAACAGTCTTTAACCACTTGCCGTCTGCTCACTCGAGCACTACTGCGGCAAAGTGGTTGGTTATCGTCTGGAGACGTAGACCTACGTCACCAGACACTCCCCTTTCTCGGCGGCGCGCGCGCGTCGCCAGAGGCTCGCTCCCGCTGTATTCAGTCACAGCGGGAGTCGGGCCAGGGGAGGAGTGGCGGCGATCGCCGCTGCTCTTCCCCGATCGTCGGGGAATCGAGTGTGGAGATCCGCCTGCTTGTGTAAACAAAGCGGGGCGATCTCCTAAGTGACAGGCAGAGTCAGATTGCAGGGCTCAGCATAGCTGAACCCTGGATCTGTCCTTGTGTCACTCAGTCACTTCCCCCCCACACACGTTAGTAAGCACCAGGCATACATTAACCCCTCCCTCTCCAATAAAATTAACCCTTTCCCTGCCAGTGTCATTTTTACAGTATCAGTGCATATATATAGCACTGATTACTGCAGTAATGTCACTGGTACATCCAAAAGTGTCAAAAATGTCAGTCAAGGGTCCGATCTGTCCGCTGCAATGTCGCAATCCCGCAAAAAAAATCGCAGATCGCCGCCATTACTCGTTAAAAAAAAAACACCAAAAATGACAGAAATCTTTCCCTTAGTTAGTAAACGCAATAACTTTTGCGCAAACCAATCAAAATACGCTTATTGTGATTTTTTTTTTACCAAACATAGGTAGCAGAAAACAAATTGGCCAAAAATTTTAAAAAATTTAGATTTTTAAATTTTTTTGGGGGGGAATTTCATATAAAAAAATGTGAAAAATATTATTTTTTCAAAATGTACGCTCTTTTTTTTGTTTATAGCGCAAAAAGTAAAAATCGCACAGGTGATCAAATATAACCAAAAGAAAGCTCTGTTTGTGGGAAAAAAAGGACGTAAATTTCGTTTGGGTACGGCGTCGCACGACCGTGCAATTGTCAGTTAAAGTCGCACAGTGCCGAATCGCAAAAAGTGGCTCAGACGTAAGACAGCAAAATCCTCTAGTGGTAAAGTGGTTAATGGAAAAAAATCGCCATCGTTTGATACATTATGCTTTAGCAAACCACTGCCAATTGGCTGCAGCCCATAATCACTGTATTCTGACAGCTGTGGGGGCCACTGTAAGAATACAATGTCCCGGTGGCGGGGGGGATTCTGTTTGTGTGGATGGAGGATTTTATTTTAATGTAATAAAAACAATATGTAAGAGCAAACATGCAAAATCACAGAAAAAAAAAATATATAAGGTAAACAATTAAATAACTCGCTGAACATACTGTACTTTAGTTTTGTATAGTCTGAACAGTAATTTGTATAAAATATGAAGTATATTCAAGCACAAATCTGTGGTTTCCTAACCTTTAGATAGGCTGGTAGTGCCAGGGTGGATTTGATTTAAATCAAGTTGATTTAAATCATGATTTTTAAAGAGCAACTGTCATCTCTGTCCTGCAGCGGCTTCTCTTGTGACCCGCTACTGACTCATGGACAGTCCCATTCACTTTATTGGGATGGCTGGTGATGCGGCAGTGACACAACAAGGTGAGAGATGTGGTGGCAGCAGGTGAGTGGATGCCCCGCTAACAGGCTCTGCCATGATGGATAGGAAATGACAGG
Organism: Pelophylax lessonae; assembly: GCF_965119305.1. Lineage (NCBI taxonomy): Eukaryota > Metazoa > Chordata > Amphibia > Anura > Ranidae > Pelophylax > Pelophylax lessonae. The sequence goes on along the minus strand of NC_138780.1, from coordinate 157,570,772 downwards.
TGCTCTTTAAATTTAAGGACTCATTCTTGCTGGTAGTTAGTGTGAAATTGTGTGAATGCATCAACGCAGGGAATGTTATCTCAGATTGCAGAAATTGGATTTATTGAATGAGTTTACCAAAAATGTAAATATTGCAGAATAATACATACAACCTCATGCTACATAACTAAGCTCCATTTCATGCTGAGTAAACTAAATTAATAATATATCCTAAAAAGAAAACTATCTTTAGATAGATTTTTACTCCAAAAGCATTTTATTAAAATAAATTTGATTTTAAAAAATCTGATTTAAATAAAGAAAAAACTCAGATTTTTTTTAAAATAAAAAAAAAAAATAGATTTTAATCCGCCCTGGGTAGTGCAGTCAACCACAATGAGGGGCACCATTAACCACTTGGCGACTGCCTAACGCCGATCTACGTCGGCAGTCAGCCCCTCACAGGCAAAGTGACGTAGGGCTACGTCACTAGCTTGTGAGGGTCTAGGGAGCGAACGCGCGCCGCCGGAGGCGCGCTCCCGCGTGGTCACGGACCCCCCTGCGCGTGTGACCAGCGGACCCGATGTCCGCCGGTCACTCGGCGATCGGCGGGGGAGAGGGAGAATGTCAGGCAGCTTGTGTAAACAAGCCACCTGTCATTCTCCTCGCTGTAAAGACACTGATCACACGGATCTAGTATGTAGATCCGTTGATCAGTGTCCTTACAGCTCAAGCCACAGCCAATCACAGTAGAAAGCACGCCCCTAGGGATACACACAGCCCCTCCCTCCCAAATAAAGTTAACCCCTTCACTACCAGTGTATTTTTACAGTAACAGTGCATATATATAGCACTGATTACTGTAGAAATGTCACTGGTAACCCCAAAAGTGTCACAAATGTCAGTCAAGGGTCCGATCTGTCCGCCCCAATGTCGCAGTACCGCAAAAAAATCGCAGATCGCCGCCATTACGCGTTAAAAAAAAAAACAACAAAAATGACAAAAATCTTTCCCTTTGTTAGTAAACGCGATAACTTTTGCGCAAACCAATCAAAATACGCTTTTTGCGATTTTTTTTTACCAAACATAGGTAGCATAAAACAAATTGGCCAAAAATGTTAAAAAATTTTGATTTTTACATTTTTTTTTGGGGAAATTTCATATAAAAAAATGTGAAAAATATTGCTATTTTTGCAAAATTGACGCTCTTTTTTTGTTTATAGCGCGTGATCAAAAAATCGCACAGGTGATCAAATACCACCAAAAGAAAGCTCTGTTTGTGGGAAAAAAGGTCGCCAAATTTGTTTAGGTACAGCGTCGCACGACCGCGCAATTGTCCGTTAAAGTCACGCAGTGCCGAATCGCAAAATACCCCCTGGTCGGAATGGGGGTAAAATCTTCCGGGGCTTAAGTGGTTAATGGCTGTTTGAAGAATAATGTATTTGCCATGTGTGGCACATAAAAGTATGGCAGCTTCTATGACTTCCTGTGGTTCTTTCTCCATGGGGCAATTTTTTTTTTTTTTTTTGTTTTGTCTAACTTTACAGCAGAGGAGACGCACAGGCTTACCGCGGCTCATAAAACAGTCCAAACATGGAGCAAGGTTGAGTTTGCTTAGCAGACAGGAATGAGAATTGGGATCATTGATATGTTAATTGCTCCTGTACCTTGTGTTGATGGATAAGCTGCATCTGCATAATATGACATCTCTGTTATTAATTGCCTGGCTGCAGAATATACGAGCTTGATTTTAGGTATGCAGCTGAGCAGATCAATGCTCTTTTACAAGTCGGAACACAGATATATCACCCAGGATGACAGGGGACTGCAGTCTGTTTTTGTTTTTCAAGTTTAGATTTTTTTTTTTTTTTTGCGTGTATGATAATTTTACAGTATAAGCGTAGTCAAACCTCTAAAATACACAGCTGATATATGTACGTGCAAGCTGCCAATAAATTGTAATTCTGTTCAGCCAGTTTTCTCTTCCTCTGAACATAGCCCTGACCATTTACTCCTCTCCCCTGCAGTCAAAGCAAAAAAGCCTGGGCAAGTCTGTGATTGGATAGCAGCACACTGATGAGGTTATTTCAGCGCTCTCCTCCAATCAGCAAGCTGCATTAGTATCACATCACTATGCAATGTAGCAGCTGATTGGCTAACAATGATACTCTTTTCTCTCTAAGCCTGAGCCCCCGTTCCTATTGGTGCAATTTGTCATGCGATTTTAACATTCCAAATCGCATGACAAGTCGCACCCTTTTGTCGGCAATGGAACCATTTTTAATCGGTGCAACTCTAACTTTGCGGTCATCCACCGATTTGGGAAAATAGGTTCCTGCACTATTTTTTGTGATTTCAGGTGTGACTTGCATAGATATCTGTGCATGAAGTCTCACAGATGTCAGGCAAGTCGCACCAGAAATTGCACTCATTTCAAAATTGCACGATTTCAAAGTCACATTCAATGTGAACCTTGTCTAAGTGCTGATATTTAAGGAGGCGCTATGAAGACAGACTGACATTCTGTTTAACATACATTTTAGGGCATACCTCCCAACTTTCAGAGATGGGAATAAGGGACACTTATTAGCAAAAGTATGCAGGCTTAAGACACAACCTCTGCCACACACCCTTAAGGGCACTTTCACACGGTCCGCCTCCGTAGGCGGATCCGTGCTGCTCAGCGGGGATCGATCTGTGATCCCCGCTGAGCCGGCGGATGACAGCTCCGTCTCCGATTGCAGAGCGGAGAGGGAGGTGTCACAGCCCCCGCTGCTCTCTATGGGGGATCGGATGAGAGCGGACCACCTGTCCGCTCTCATCCGATCCCATCCGAATCCCAGGACGGATGGAAAATAGGGTTTCCATATATGTCCAGACAGAGGATCCAAGGAGAATAAAAACTCCTCCTACAAGCTTTACTAGGAACTGATACAAGTCACAAGACTGCTACATACTGTTGATGAGAAAAGGTATTTAACAGTTTATATTTACTAAAATAATTGCATTTCCATGTTCCATGCACTGTTGGAGACCAGATATAGTGAATGCAGGATCCTGGGTTTAGTATCACTTTGAAAGCCTGTAGCATTTCAAATCATACAGCATAATGAGGGATGCATGGTTAATGGTTACACCATTGTATAGCTCCTTTAAGATATAGCTAGCACTCCAAAGAAGAATTAAAAACTTGACCTAGGCTGTATACTTTACCTATGTTATTAGAAGCTACAAAAATGGCTGTAATGTTTTATTAAGAATAAACTCCATTATTTGCCCATTGTCTTGCATATCTCATATCTCATAAATGGCATTGCTGATGTTCGTTTTGCCTTTATTTATCGTGCTTTTTCCACAATTGACTTTCCCATTTAGTAATAAACTTCTATAAGTAACAACCTCTTTAGATGTACTTTAAAGGTGTTCTTTGGCTCTCTCTGTTGGATCCAGGCGGCCTTTTGAAGTTTGTTGAAAAGCCGCCACACATCAGCTTAGATAACACCATTTGCCCCATGACTTTACAATGATTGCACAAACACCCTTATTTTTAGCTGGGCCCTTTGAACAAGACTTTTTACTAAGGAGAGAGAAAAAAAAGAGAGGGACTGAGTACTTACAACTGTGACACATTTATTAGCTGTTTGTCATTTCAAACATTCCTCTGATAGACTCGTCCTATAAATGTTATGGCCACTTGTAAGTCTTGTAAACAAAGGCCATAGGCCGTAACCAAACACTGGGGCACCTTGTTCCTATCTGTCATCATTCCGCTCCATTCATCCCCCCCTTTCCTTGTGGCCATTTAGCTGTTTTTTCAGTTACTTCCTTTGTTCTCCAAGTCTTACTGGTTGCCCAGTCAAAGCAGGCCATAAACTCCTTAAAACAGAAATAATAAGTAAATGTAGTGCCTGCTCAAATGTCACATATGAGGTTAGATCACTTTATTTTAAGGCAGTCTGGAAAAGTTTCAGAACTTTCTTTATTGTTTGAGCTCCGGCTACCATTGCTGCAGATATCGTACTGGAAGTTTGAGTTTAAATCAAATCAAAAACAAAAATGTAAGGTATTGCACCATTCCTTATTAATGTAGTGTCTGCATTAGGCTTTTTTTTAGGTTAAGTACATGTTCAGCAAATGCAGAAAAATACCTTTTGATCCTGCCAGAAATCTTGGGTCCTGGGCACTAAACTGAATTCTTCAAACAGCGTTTAGTATTCCAGCTTTATTCTGTGGACTACAAAACCGCACCCCTCTGTAATAGAGATGGGAAGAGGAGGATGTTTTTGTGGTCCTAACCAGGAGAGCAGCCTAGGCTGACCATTCTTCTCCTCCATAGATACAGTGTGAGTGAGCATTGTTGCCCTAGAACATAAAGTGTATTACAGGCAGGGTTACCAGTTGAAAATAAAGGAAAAAACAATAAGCCCGGTTCACACTGGTGCGATGCAGGAAACCCTGCGAATCAGTGCTGGTTCCCGCATTGCACCAGACTCACACAGTGGTTCACACGGAGATCTGCAAATCGCTGGGGGTGTCAATGTAGAGTTAATTGACCCCCAGATTGGTTTGCAGATCGCAGCGCGAACTGTGAAATGGTGCAGGAATCGGATAACCCATGCGATCCGATGCCAGTGCAAACCAAAAAAGGGGTCCTGCACCACTTTAGTGCGAATGCACATTTTGCATGGCTGAAATTACATCGCACAGACATCGCATGTGATCCACACATCAATGCGGTGTGACCCACATGCCATGTCCAGCATCGCACTAGTGTAAACCGGTGTTCCGTGAAAAAACCATACCCGTGACAAAACCATACCCTCGTCACTTCCGGTTCCGCTACGGAGGGTATGGATTTCTCACGGTAGTTAAACTTGCGGCGGGTACATTAAAACACTTCGGGTGCAACATAAATCATGTCCTCTCCTATCGCTGTAACATCCCTCATCTCCGGTAATAAATATAAAAGCGGATCACGGAGCTGCGATCGCCGTCACATATTTACGTCTCATACACCCGCCGCCGCTTTTATATTTATTACCGGAGATGAGGGATGTTACAGCGATAGGAGAGGACATGATTTATGTTGCACCCGAAGTGTTTTAATGTACCCGCCGCAAGTATAACATTACAAACAGTGCCGTGATAATTTCATGCCCACCGAGCATGCGCACTTCTCAAATTCTTTCTTCTTCAATCACGTATCCGGGGCTCTGAGCATGCGCACTACTGCGCTGCTCAGCTGTTTCAGACCGGAAGTGACGAGGGTATGGTTTCTTCACGGGGTATGGTTTTTTAACGAGATTGTGACACTAATACAGCTACCATATGACTGGTAAATTGTGACATATTCTGTTTTGTGTTTATATATTTTGGTTGCTTTATTGTTAGTTTTTATTTAAATCTAACCTTTTTTGAACATAAGGGCCGGTTCACACTTCTGCGAGTGCGCCGATCGCATGTAATGCACTGCTCCTTCATTACATGCGATCGGAGGTGCGGATGCAAATTCAGCCATACACTTTGTATGGCTGAATTCGCATTGTATCCGCACCAAACACGCACATGACCCTTTTTTCCAGCCGCATCAGGATCGGATCGCACAGTGGTTCACACTTGTGCGATCCGATCCTGTGCGAACTGTCAGATCGCACTGCGATATGCGATCAAACTGGGGGTGTCGTTAAGATTTCATTGACACCCCCTGCGTATCGCATATGGCAGTGTGAACTGCCAGGGGTGCGTTTGCGATGCGGGAACAGGCTGCGAATTCGCAGCCTTCCCGCATCGCACAAGTGTGAACCAGGACTAATTCGTTATCAGTAAAACCCTGCAGTGTATGTACTGTAACTGTTATTCTGGACTGTTATTTTAAATTGTAACTTTATTGAAAATGTTTTTTGATATTCGCTAGTGGGATCACATTGTTCTTTCTAGGGAGTAAAGTTCTGCATGTACAAGGTCCAATTTGTAGATCGTAAATTCCCTTAGGCTCCATGTACACGGGACGCTGGAAATGGCCGTTTAGGAGCAGTTGGGCGTTTTTTTTAGAAGCCCCTGAACCCATCTACATTTTATCTTATCTGTCCATGTACACCAGGTCGTTTACAGTCATTTGCAGGCAGTTGCGTTCAGGGACTTTTTTTAGAACGCAATTATTTGCGTTCGAACGTGTGTTTCCCGGCGTTTCAAACGCAAAAACGCGACTGAACGCGTCTGAACGCGATGACCCGCGTTTAGCGTTCGCGTTTTTCCATTTTAAAGGGGAATAATTTTTTTGACCTCCTAGGAACGGTTCTAAACGCAAATGCCCGCTAAACGCGGGTACAAACGCGACCAAACGGACGTTTCAAACGTCCTAAAAATTCCAGCATTCAAGGGGACTTTTAACAACGTCCCGTGTACATGGAGCCTTAAAGTAAATTTGTCACACACTTGAAAAAATGCTTAAAGGGTAACTCCACTTTCGTGGGGGAAAAAAAAATAGCAAATAAAGAAAAAAATAATATCGCACAATAATTGCGACACAAGTCATATTGTAATTAAAGTTATTGTAAAGTCTAATTTAAAAATAGAAAAAAACAAACATGTTATACTTACCTGCCCTGTGCAGTTGGTTTTGCACAGAGTGGCCAAGATCCTCCTCTTCTCAGGTCCCTCCACCGCTCTTCTGGCCCCTCCCTCCATTTGGGTACCCCCTACAGCAAGCAGCTTGCTATGGGGGCACCCGAGTCTTGTCACAGTGCCCTGTGTCCATTTAGACATGGAGCCTTGACCCGGCCCTGCACCCTCTCTCTTCTGATTGGCTGGCTGACTGACTTTAACAGCAGTGGGAGCAAATCATGCCATACTGCTGTCTCGGCCAATGAGGAGGGGAGTCCCAGGCAGCTGAGGCACTCCTGAAACTTTGCTGGATAAAGATGAGGATCATTTACCTATTAGGGGGGCTGCTACACACAGAAGGTTTTTTTTATTTTAATGCATAGAATGCATTACGTTTAAAAAACCTTCTGCCTTTACAATTCCTTCAAATGTTATTAAAAATGACCTTTCCTTTTCAATCTGCAGCCGCTGTAATTTTCTGAAAAAGCAATGCAATATGGCCACCTGGAGCTGTTCTGTACACAGACTGTGTACTGACCACACCCCAGAAACATCATTTCCTGCTTGTGTGATTGGCTCACCAATTTTCTCAGAAGTCTGCTTAAGACACAAGTCAGATATCAGGCATCTCCTGTAACAAATATTTCATTTTTGGTGAGATACTCCCAATAGGAACACGTCTAAAGGGATGCAGGCCCAGCAACTTTCCTCATTAGTGCTCTGCAGCTGCTGCAACCGATTGATAATTATGAAACCACTCCCATTAGACCCACCTTCTCACATGGACACACAGTGATTTCTTCAGAATAACAAGGTAGGTATGCACAACAAAGTTTGATAAAATCTTTGCAATGTACAGAGATCACCCAGAGGTGAATGTTTGTTTTTTTTCTCAACAAAAGTGGAGTTACTCTTTAAGTAAAATGGTTAGCTTCAGTAAAAATTGCAAGTCAAAACAATCTGTAGATCCAAATATTTAGGAAGCTGGAGTTTTTAGGAAGCTGGAATTTTTAGGAAGCTGGAGTTTTTAGGAAGCTGGAGTTTTTAGGAAGCTGGAGTTTTTAGGAAGCTGGAGTTTTTAGGAAGCTGGAGTTTTTAGGAAGCTGGAGTTTTTAGGAAGCTGGAGTTTTTAGGAAGCTGGAGTTTTTAGGAAGCTGGAGTTTTTAAGAAAGTGGAGTTTTTAAGAAAGTGGTGTTTTTAGGAAGATCGTAAAGTAGTAATAAAGCAAAAGTAAGGAAAGGGAAAAAAGAATAAGCACACATTTTTGCAGAAAAAATGTGTATTGATAATTTTTTCCCCCAGAATTTTGAGAAGCATTACAATTGTTATCAGTGGATTGCAGGTGCAATGCCAGGCTCCTGCAGACACATCTCCCAGCTTTCTTGTACCAGCTTTCTGTTTGAAAGTTGTAGGAAGTGTCAATGGACTATGAGGGTGCCCTCGCAGTCCATGGGGAACTACAAGATGTCTACCACAGTGGTAGACTGGACTTGTAGTTTCTTTAATCAAAAATCACTGTGAATAAATGACACTGCTGTGCAGGCAGAGCCCGTACAGCCACGCTGACTTTGAATGTGACAGTGGGTGTGCGGAAGAGGAACCCTCACCCTCAGTCAAGGGTCTTAAATACGGGTGTAAGATGTAACATACTGTAAAGATGTACTTAGCCTTTAAACCCTCAATGTGTTTTAATTGAACACATTATGCATAATAAAATACATTTCCCTGGTAAACTACTAGTTAAAATTCTTACCTCAGCATTTGCAGTTTACAACTTTTTATTCTCCCGGCTCTTGCTTGCTTTCCAAATGCAGTTTTATTGAACTTCCCTGTGTGTGTTAAGCTGGCCATAGATGGTTGGAATCTTGGCCAGGATTTGAACCATGTATGAGTTGGCTAAATGTACCCAGGCTGATCGATCGATCATCTTGTGTACAACCAGCCTGCCAAATGTTACATGTGATTATTGCTAACAGCTGTAACAGCCTCAGCAATAATCACTGTGTTCTCCCGGTGGGGATGGCTTCCCCTGCCCCCAAGCCAGGAGAACACAATGGCTCCACAGGAGGGATTCCTCTGTCAACACTGCCTGTGTTGATGGGGGAATCAAGCGATTTTCTTTCCTGTAGCCCGTGTTGGAAAATTGCTCTGTCTATGACTGGCCTTAATTGTGTGGTTCCTATTTCCAGAGAGGCTTGGGGCTAGAATTTGGGGGGTGGCACACAAAGTTGTGAAGATAAACCAGAAAATAGTGATAAAAGTAGTCACCTTTGTAGACATGCAGAGGTGTGAATTTTAAGACTTTGAAATCTTTTGGCGGTTCCCATATGGCTAGATATACTTTATTACCAAAAGTATTGGGACACCTGCCTTTACATGCACATGATCTTTGATGGCATCCCAGTCTTAACCCGTGGGGTTCAATATTGAGTTGGCCTGCCTTTGCAACTATAACAGCTTCAACTCTTCAGGGAAGGCTTTCACAGGGTTTATAATGATAGAGAAGGAGAGCAGAACCTTCTGAGTGTGGTAAAACGATTTATTGGTACACAGGAGGATTGTAGAGATGCACCACCATGTATCTGCCTACAGAGTTCCTTCTAGCTCTCTCCGTCCCAGCAGTTCAGTTATATCTCTATACATTTTTCTCTCCATAGACTTCCTTAAGGACTAATCTGTGTGTAGTGCATCGACACTCACACATTATATTGTGCAGTCTGTTTTGCTCCCTGAGCACTGGTTATTGTTGTGTTGTGTTTTCACATGGTTTAGGAGTGTGTCTATAGGAATGATTGACCATTCTTTCAGAAGCGCATTTGTGAAGTCAGCCAGTGATGTTGGAGAGAAGGCCTGGCTCGCAGTCTCCACTCTAATTCATCCCAAAGGTGTTCTATCAGGTTGAGGCCCGGACTCATCGTCGGTAGGGTTCAATATTGAGTTGGCCCACCCTTTGCAGCTATAACAGCTTCAACTCTTCTGGGAAGGCTGTCCACAAGGATTAGGAGTGTGTCTATGGGAATGTTTGACCACTCTTCCAGAAGCACATTTGTGAGGTCAGACACTGATGTTGGACAAGGCATGGCTCGCAGTCCCTGCTCTAATTTATCCCAAAGGTTTTCTATCGGGTTGAGGTTAGTACTCTGTGCAGGCCAATCAAGCTTTCCAACCCAAACTCACTCATCCATGTCTTTATGGACCTTGCTTTGTGAAATGGTGTGCAGTCATGTTGGCACAGGAAGGGGCCATCCCCAAACTGTTCCCACAAAGTTGCATGAAATTGTTCAAAATGTCTTGGTATGCTGACACCTTAAAAGTTCCCTTGATTGGAAATAAGGGGCCAAGCCCAAGCCCTGAAAAACAACCCCACGCCATAATCCCCCCTCCACCAAATGATTTGGACCAGTGCACAAAGCAAGGTCCATAAAGACATGAATGAGCGAGTTTAGGGTGTAGGGACTTGACTTAAGTCCTGACCTCAACCCGAAAGAACACCTTTGGTATGAATTAGAGCGGAGACTGTGAGCAAGACCTTCTTGTCCAACATCAGTGCCTGACCTCACAAATGCGCTTCTGGAAGAATGGTCAAACATTCCCATAGACACACTCAAAGGCGTAACTAGAACCTTCAGTGCCCCGTGCAAGAAACCATGAAAGGCCCCCTGGTCCCCTGGCCGGAACCCTTCCCTTCAAGCCTGGGGCTCTTCCCACTGATCCTGGGGCCCTTTACTCTTGTTGCGAGGCCCTTTATTACAGTCCCGCAGTGGGACCCTTTCACAAGTTCTGCAGTAGGCCCCCTTCCTGCCATCTTGGGGCCTCCCCAAGGTTGCAAGTGTGACCTTTGCGATCCTGGAAGTTCACCCCCTGGTGTCAGTAGTTTTTATTTTTTTGGTATTTTAATTGTATTATATTTTTATCATTTTATTTTATTTTCTTACAATGTGACTGACTATGACTCTGTCCATTCAGAAAAGAAAGGAGCTGGTAAATTACTGTACATATTTACTGATCCCCTTCCTGGTTCTCTATTGTGACACATCCCCTGCAGCAGCCGACAGGAGAGGGGAGGGAGCACACAGGGGCCCAGAGACAGCGGAACACAAGTGAAATGGATAGGAGGAGTGGCGGGGGCAGCATACAGAGGAACTAAGCTCCTCAATTTTCCTCCTGCAGCTACAGGAGGCAAAAAGGAGGACAATGATTTCTCTACATGCTGCCCCCACCCCCCTCCTATCCAGGTGTACAGGGGAGCCGCACAGGCCCCCTGGAGCATGGGGCCCAGTTGCAATTGCAACCCCTGCAACCCCTGTAGTTACGCCCCTGGACACACTCCTAAACCTTATGAGCAGCCTTCCCAGAAGAGTTGAAGCTGTTATAGCTGTAAAGGGTGGTCCAACTTGCTATAGCTCTACTTGGAATAGAAAGGAACTGTACAAAAAAGATGGTTTGCATCTTTCTCTCAAAGGAACAAATGTACTTAGTGAACAACTCCAAGAATTTGCTAAAGAGTATTTAAACTAGGAAGGGGGGGCAAAAGAGTGGAATTACAAGAGTCCAATTGCCCCCCGAAACAATGCCAGAACAGGTCAGAAGCACAGAGGTTAAGAAATGATAAGCTCAGAGTCCTGTCTACAAATGCTCGCAGTTTAGGTAAAAAAATCAATGAACTTGGGTCAATTATGGCATCTGAGAATGTAGATTTAGTGGCTGTTACGGAGACATGGTTTAATGAAAGAAATGACTGGGACATAACCATACCAGGGTACTCTTTATACAGAAGAGACAGAGAAGGCAAGAAAGGAGGAGGAGTGGCCCTGTATGTGAAAGATAGCATTAAATCTAACCTAATACAAGTTGGTGAGGCCAACATAGAGTCAGTTTGGGTTAGGTTGCAGTTTGCTAATCATGCAGTAACTCGTGTAGGTGTGATATATAGACCACCTGGTCAAGTTAAAGAACTAGATGATCTACTAGTTGAAGAAATAGCTAAAATGACAATGAAAGGAGAAGTTATCATTATGGGAGATTTCAATCTTCCAGATATAAACTGGAAAACCAAAATAGCAAGTTCTACCAGGAGTACAGATATTCTAAATTCCCTACTGGGGTTGTCTCTGCAACAAGTGGTTGAGGAGCCAACCCGGAGGGAGGCCATTTTGGATCTGGTATTCACAAATGGGGATTCGGTATATGATGTCATTGTAGGCGAAACCTTGGGATCCAGTGATCACCAGTCAGTGTGGTTTAATATAAGAACTGTGAAAGAGTCGCACCACACAAAAACAAAAGTTTTAGATTTTAGAAAAACAGACTTTTCAAAAATGAAATTAGTCATAAATGAGTCCTTATCAGACTGGAACGGATTACATGGAGTCCAGGAGAAATGGGACTACTTAAAAGGTGCATTATTGAAGGCAACAGAAAAGTGCATTAGACTTGTCAGTAAAAGCAAAAAAAGGAAGAGACCACTGTGGTACTCAGCAGAAGTGGCCCAAATCATTAAAAATAAAAAGCTAGCATTTTGTAATTATAAAAAAACCCAGAGCAATGAAGATAAGGAAATCTACAAGATTAGGCAGAAAGAGGCCAAGCAAGTTATAAGAACTTCTAAAGCGCAGGCAGAAGAAAAACTAGCTCAGTCTATGAAAAAGGGGGATAAGACATTCTTCAGATATATAAATGAAAAAAGGAAATTAAAACAAGGAATAACTAAATTAAAAACAAAGGACGGAAGGTATGTAGAAGAGAATAAAGGGCTAGCCGACTGCCTTAATGAATACTTCTGTTCAGTTTTTACAGAAGAAAAAGAAGGAGAAGGACCTCCACTTGAAAGGATGACTAATGAATCGTTTGATGCATGTGTCTTTACAGAGGAAGACGTTCTAAGATTGCTGTCTAAAGTGAAGACAAATAAGTCACAGGGTCCTGATGAGATACACCCAAAATTATTAAAAGAGCTTAGTGGTGAGCTGGCAAAACCATTAACAGATTTATTTAACCAATCATTAGCAACAGGAGTCGTCCCGGAAGATTGGAAATTGGCAAATGTCGTGCCCATTCACAAGAAAGGTAGTAGGGAGGAATCGAGCAACTATAGACCAGTGAGTCTGACATCAATAGTAGGCAAATTAATGGAAACCCTATTAAAGGATAGGATTGTGGAACATCTTAAATCCCATGGATTGCAAGATGAAAAACAACATGGGTTTACTTCAGGGAGATCAGGAAATGGAAAAGGATTTAGGAAAACTAGAAAAATGGTCAGAACTCTGGCAACTGAAATTTAATGTGGATAAGTGCAAGATAATGCACCTGGGACGTAAAAACCCAAGGGCAGAATATAGAATATTTGACACAGTCCTGACCTCAGTATCTGAGGAAAGGGATTTAGGAGTAATTATTTCAGAAGACTTAAAGGTGGGAGGACAATGTAATAGAGCAGCACGAAATGCCAGCAGAATGCTTGGATGTATAGGGAGAGGTATAAGCAGTAGAAAGAGAGAAGTGCTTATGCCGCTGTACAGAACACTGGTGAGACCTCACTTGGAGTATTGTGCGCAGTACTGGAGGCCATATCTCCAGAAGGATATAGATACTCTAGAGAGAGTTCAGAGAAGAGCTACTAAACTAGTACATGGATTGCAGGAAAAAACTTACCAGGAAAGGTTAAAGGACCTTAACATGTATAGCTTGGAAGAAAGAAGAGACAGAGGGGATATGATAGAAACTTTTAAATACATAAAGGGAATCAACTCGGTAAAGGAGGAGAGCATATTTAAAAGAAGAAAAACTACCACAAGAGGACACAGTTTTAAATTAGAGGGGCAAAGGTTTAAAAGTAATATGAGGAAGTATTACTTTACTGAGAGAGTAGTGGATGCATGGAATAACCTTCCTGCAGAAGTGGTAGCTGCAAATACAGTGAAGGAGTTTAAGCATGCATGGGATAGGCATAAGGCTATCCTTCATATAAGATAGGGCCAGGGACTATTCATAGGATTCAGATATATTGGGCAGACTAGATGGGCCAAATGGTTCTTATCTGCCGACACATTCTATGTTTCTATGTTTCTATGTTTCTATTGAACCCTACGGACTAAGACTGGGATTCCATTAAAGTTCATGTGCAGTAAAGGCAGGCATCCCAATGCTTTTGGTAATACTGTATTTCTGTAATTTTACCTGTGGTATTTAGCTGTTTGCTTGGAGTTCTATTGTATATCACAAAAAATAAAAAACTGTTGGTATTTGCTGCTTTTCATGTGGTAATGTACTTAGGTCTGTCTGTGTAGCAAACAATCATTGCACACCCCTATCCTGTGTTATGTGACCGTCCTATAAAAGTGAAATGTGGGTGGCCGTGAAAACTCTGTGCGCAGCTTGAATGGTCTGTTTATATGGTCACCTCTAGGATTATGGAGGATTTATAGACGTGTGAATGTAGCCTTGCCTTTATACTGTACATCCTTCCTTGCAGCAAAAATATTTCCTCTCTGGTAATCTTTGTTCCCCTCAGGAGGGGCCTGTGTGAAAGAAAAGTTTGCTGTACGATAATAAAACCATTTTTAATGGTGCAGGTCATCCCTTTAAAGTCTGGCAAGTTATTTGCTGTAGGACGACCCGTGACATGTTTTAGTTTAACCTTCACACGCTTGTTGGCCAGGTGCTGAGGCACGTTGGGTAGATCCTCTACACACAGCTGCTCCATCAACAAGCAACAGGAGAACTCCAAAAACCCCACGCTTATAAAAGACGCTTTGCTGGTTTAAATGCCCTCCTGCAAATAGCCAATGAAAATTCCAGCACACAAGACCGAATTCTGATGCTTGGAGTATTTTGAGCTGACATGTAGCAGACATGTAAAATGCTGACTGCACCCAGCCAGGAGATCAGAGAGCTTATCTGGGATATTTTACATGTGAATGCAGAACATATAAATCCGTCAGTAGCCGTCCCAGCTATTAATGTATGGAATGGGTTCAAACTGCTTTTTTGGAATGTGTGGTCTCTAGCAGTGGAGTGTGAAGTATGTAAGTGTCAGCAGCTCTCTTCCAAGGAAGGGTGGATGGAGTGCCATGGCACGGATATGTTTTCTGTTCTGGATTTCACATGCGATGGTAAAAGGTCTTTTAAATCATGATCTCTAAAGCCCTCGGCCTAAAGATCTCGGCTTGTTAGTATGATGCTTCCGACAACCAACTGCGAATTTTCGGCTGAAAAAAATCTGGTGTGCAGGCTATAAAATTTTTGTTGGCCAACAAAGAACGGCCAATTGTTCCTCAGTCAGTACAGATTTCGGCAGACAAAAATCAGATGAGCAAGACTGGGCATGCTCAGAGAAGAAAAAACACAGGGAAAGTCAACCATCTCATGACATCACTTCTGAAGTTGGTTTTTGTTGGCCAACAAAAGTCCAGTGCAAGTCTAGAGCACATTTCAACCAACAAACAACACTGGACAAAAGACGGCCGATCGGTTGGCCAACAATCTGTGCGTGTGTACAGGGCTTAAGACTTCACCTGCACTGCATTATTGTTTTTTTTGTACAACTTAAAACAAGGTACCTGCACTGGTTTTAGCAACAAAACACCACAATAGACAAAGTATTCACATCCGTGCATTGTGGCGTGATATAGCAAATAAGTACATTAGGGTGCCATTTAGGATGAATAAAAATGCAATGCACCAATACCTGTGCGTTGCAGTAATCTGCATTAAAATGTGCATTACTGCAATGAAATCATGTTAATGGGCACTGAACAGTTTTATTTCATTCATACCTTTTAGCAGGGGTCTCCAAACTTTCTAAACAAAAGGCCAGTTTATTGGGGAGCCAGACTGTGGCCATCAGGAATTAAATTTTCTTTCGTATTAGGGGAGGAATAGTTCCCTATCGTTGGTGTCTGTAGGAGGAATAGTGCTCCACTGTTGATGCCAGGGACAGGAATTATGCCCCATTGTTGGTGTCAGTGGGCAGAATAACATCATCTTTCAATGGAATGAATAGTACCCCAAAGGCTGGATAAAGGCAAGCAAAGGGCCAGAGTTTGTAGACCACTGCCTTATAAGATACCTCTCTGCTTTAGAAGGGGGAAATAGTGTTCCATCGTTGGTGTCAGAAAGAGGAATAGTGCCCCATCGTTGATGGCAGTGCCAGGAATTATGCCCCATTGTTGGTGTCAGTGGGCATAATAGCATCATCTTACAAATAGGACGAAGAGTACCCCAAGGGCTAGATAAAGGGAAGCAAAGGGCCACAGTTTGGAGACCACTGCCTTATAGGATACCTCTCAACTTTAAAAGTGGGAGATAGTGTTCCTTCGTTGGTATTGGTAGGAGGAATAATGCCCATTTTTTATGTCAGTGGCTGGAATTCTGCCTCATTGTTGGTCTCAGTGGGCAGAATAGCATAATCTTTTAATGGGATGAAAACTGCCCCAAGGGCTGGATAAAAGCAATCAAAGGCTGGATAAAGGCCACATCCTGCCCCCAGGCCACAATAAGGAGACCCTGCCTTATAGGATACCTCTCAGCTTTAGATGGGAACTTTGGCAAAGTAAAGATGAGAACCTTAGCATGCCACAACAAAATGTAGGCGTGACTATATATTGCTTAAGGCCCCTTTCACACATAGGAGTCCGTTGGTGGACTTCGTTTTTCTCAGCGGGGGATTGATCCGCCGATCCCACGCTGAGCAGGCGGATGGCAGCTGTGTCTCCGCGCTGTGTGCGGAGACAGAGCTGTCAGGTCCTCGCTGTTCTCTATGGGGGAATCGGATGGGAACGGACTGTCTGTCCATTTTCATCCAATCCGATCCACTGGACGGATGGAAAATAGGGTTTCCATCTGTCCAGATTTGACGGATTGGATGTCAGCTGACATGTCTCCGCTGACATACGATGCCCCATAGAGATCTGAATGGCCCGTCTGTGTGAAAGGGGCCTTATTCTGAATATGGCTTAAAGAGGCAATGGTTAATAAGGATGCAAACCAAATGCTAAATCTGCATTTTCACTGAAATAATCTGGTCATCCTGTTGTAAAGGGTATAAGGTAGGCAAATAATAAATTGTAGGACAGGTGCAGATTGGTAGATCTTCTAAGCAACTACAATACTATAGATATCCTGCCTTCAAAATAATGATGCCTAAAATGTTCCTGTTAACTTGTAAACAGTATATTTGGTGAATGCAAGGTGAAAGGCTTGCTCATTTATCTAATAGGAAAGGCTGGCAGGCAAAAATGGGAGCTTGGAGTTCCCAAGAAGCTAGCAGGTTACCTGTAAGACGAGTGAACTAACCCTTCATTTTTAAATGTATAAAAAATATTCTGCCCAGAGAGCAGAAGTCGGTGGGATAACCTTTTCAGTGGGTTTGCTTACTCTTTTTATATGCTGCTGCGCTTTTTGGCCAGTAGTTTTAAATCAAGAAATTACTAAAGGATGAGTTTGTATGTTTTACCAGTAATCCAGGCTGCTTATACACCACATTTCGATGTCTTCTCTTCATTGAACCAACAGTTCAATGAGTGGTGCAGTCAGCTGCCTTTGGCATGTCAAAGGTTGTCTTCATTATGACAACAGTGATTGTTGCGGTTTTGCCAGTTTAAACACTCTTTGTAGCAGATGGACTAACAGGTGGATCCTTTTCTGAACAGAGCATTTGTGGAACTATCTACTGGCTTGTTTAAGCACCTAAAACTTGATGGTATGTTTGAATTTTTATTTTTATTTTTTAGGTGGATGGGGCTTGTCAACAGTATTCTGTATTTGTTGGGACCCAGTCTTGATGGGCTTCGATGGGCGAATGCAACAAATTCAGAATTCATTGCAGGTCCTTTTGAAATGCAGTTTACTTACTTTAATCTGCTTTTGCATTCCTGTAGACTTGTTGGGGAGAAAAGCAGTTCTGAAGCAAACGAAAGCCCAGCCACAATGGCCTTAAACTTGCTATGCTCTAGGTGATATGTCCGTTTCAAGAGTTAAGCCCAGTACACATGAGCCGAGTGTGAGGGGCATCGGCTGGTTCAATTGAAACTGGCCAACATTCGACCCTTGTGTACTGCAGCTGGTGTGACAGAAGCCGACTGTTCGGCCAGCTCCTGTCGAAGGGGCATGACCAAAAAAGGTTTACGACCGGCTCCCAATCGGCACTCACAGCCAATGAGCTGACCTAAGTGTTCTGCTGGGGGGTCGTCCCCCTGTCCGAACACAGTAGAACAGCAGGGGAGATCGCTTTACTAACATTGTATTGTTAGTACAGCAGCTCCGATCTGAACGGTCAATGTGCACTAGGCGTAACTTATATTTTTAAACCATTCAGATTTAACAAACAATGGTAGACAAGCAACGGTAAGCTCCACAAAACAACATAACTGTTTGAAAAAAATCTAGCATTAACTGTAAAACTGCTACAGAATAAGGTCTATTAGTACGACCTTACCTTTCAAGTTTCTGAGACAAGAAAGGGAGACCCGGAAAAGAGCAGTTGGATGAAGGAACAGGTCACAAAAGTGTTACAAAATGTGAGTTCAATGTGGAAGGGGTGGAAGTCTTACCGGATTGGTGGCTGAAGGTTAGATGGGCAGGGTGGAGCTGCTGGTATTCGTTTCAGAATGTTCAAGTGAAGATGAATTTTCCCCATCCACTTACCCTAGACTTGTGGTTCATTTCAATTCAATGGCTGTGAAGAGGTATTAATAATAATAATAAAAAAAAAAAAAATATATATATATATATTTATCTGCACACTTTTGTGAGATAATGTGTGTGTGTGTGTGTGTGTGTGTGTATATATATGTGTGCGTGTATATATATATATATATATATATATATATACACACACATTATCTCACAAAAGTTAGCACAACCCTCACATTTTTGTAAATATTTTATTATATCTTTTCATGTGACAACACTGAAGAAATTATACTTTTCTACAATGTAAAGTAGTGAGTGTACAGCTTGTATAACAGTGTAAATTTGCTGTCCCCTCAAAATAACTCAACACACGGCCATTATTGTCTAAACCGCTGGCAACAAAAGTGAGTACATTCCTAGGTGAAAATGTCCAAATTGGGCCCAATTAGCCATTTTCACCCCCGTTGTCATGTGACTCATTAGTGTTACAATGTTTCAGATGTGAATGGGGAGCAGGTGTGTTAAATTTGGTGTTATCGCTCTCACTCTCTCATACTGCTCATTGGAAGTTCAACATGGCACCTCATGGCAAAGAACTCTCTGAGGATCTGAAAAAAAGAATTGTTGCTCTATATAAAGATGGCCTAGGCTATAAGAAGATTGTCAAGACCCTGAAACTGAGCTGCAGCATGGTGGCCAAGACCATACAGCAGTTTAACAGGACAGGTTCCACTCAGAACAGGCCTCGCCATGGTCGACCAAAGAGGTTGAGTGCACGTGCTTAGCATCCTATCCAGAGGTTGTCTTTGGGAAATAGACGTATAAGTGCTCCCAGTATTGCTGCAGAGGTAAAGTGGTGGGGGGTCAGCCTGTCATTGCTCAGACCATACACCGCACACTGCATCAAATTGGTCTGCATGGCTTTTGTCCCAGAAGAAAGCCTCTTCTAAAGATGATGCACAAGAAAGCCTGCAAACAGTTTGCTGAAGACAAGCAGACTAAGGACATGGATTACTGGAACCATGTCCTGTGGTCTGATGAGACCAAGATAAACTTATTTGGTCCACATGGCTTCAAGCGTGTGTGGCAACAACCAGATGAAGAGTACACAGACAAGTGTGTCTTGTCTACAGTCATGCGTGGTGGGAATGTCATGGTCTGGGGCTGTATCAGTGCTGCCGGCACTGGGGAGCTACAGCTCATTGAGGAAACCATGAATGCCAGCATGTACTGTGACATACTGAAGCAGAGCATGATCCCCTCCCTTGGGAGACTGGGCCGTAGGGCATTATTTTAACATGATAACAACACCAAACACACCTCCAAGATGGCTACTGCTTTGCTAAAGAAGCTGAGGGTAAAGGTGATTGACTGGCCAAGCATTTCTTCAGACCTAAACTCTATTGAGCATCTGTGGGGCATCCTTAAACGGAACGCAGAGGAGCGCAAGGTCTCCAACATCCACCAGAGCTGTGATGTTGTCCTGGAGGAGTGGAAGAGGACTCCAGTGGCAACCTGTGAAGCTCTGGTGAACTCCATGCCCAAGAGAGTTATAGCAGTGCTGGAAAATAATGGTGACACACAAAATGTTGACACTTTGGGCTCAATTTGGACATTTTCACTTAGGGGTGTAATCACTTTTGTTGCCAGCAGTTAAGAGATTAATGGTTGTGTGTTGGGTTATTTTGAGGGGACAGCAAATTTACACTTTTATATAAGCTGTACACTCACTACTTTACATTGTAGCAAAATGTAATTTCTTCAGTGTTGTCACATGAAGAGATATAATAAAATAATTACAAAAATGTGAGGGGTGTACTCACGTTTGTGAGGTACTGTATGGTGCTTACACTTTGTTGGCTATCCCAGGAGCTAGGTCCCCTGGGGAAAAGAGTACGTGTGTTCAAAAGAGTAAGTGTGTGTGTTGGGGCACAGCTGAGAACATGGAAGATTCCAGATACAAATTGTGCCTTTGGACATCCAAAGACCCCCTTCTGGCTGCATTGTTGAAATTATTTATTGTATGTAGTTTGTAATGTCATGTTTTCGTTTTGTAAATAAAATGGCTGCTCTCGCCGTTTAAACCCATGCCATGCAGTCTGTGTTAATATTTTAAGGGCTCTTTCACACGGGCGCCTTCTGTTACGATCAGTAGGGGATCTGTGACCTGATCCCCTGCTGATCGGAGCAAAATGGGACAGATGACCGGTCCATGTTCACTCAGCTTTTGCGGAGTGGACATGGACAGAGCTTGTTTTGCTCTGTCTGTTTACACTTGGCTGCCTCCAATGCGGTCTGCTCAAATGAAAGAGGACTCAGTCCTCCACCATTTTTTTTTTCTTTTTTTAGAAAAGAGAGATAGGTGGCTGTAAACACAGGTCCTTTTTACACTCGCCAGCCCACAGGAATGCATGGACCTTCCGATTAGGTCTGCCTGAAAAACTGACAGGTTGACCGGATGGGATTGCCAATGTGAAAGGTCCCTAAGTGCTTTTATTAATCACCCTTTTCCTTCATACTGGCTTCTCAAAATAATATATAATATTGGGGTTGGATCAAATGTTTAGTATAGTATAACACTTTTGATTTGTTAAGTTGAGAATTTTTTTTCAAAAAGGTCTGGGCTTCAAACTAAATAGATATAACTGAGGAAGAAAGAGGGACAAAGCGAATTTGTCCCGAATAAGGGATAGTCCTTCCAAAAAGATAGTTGTGAGTTTTGGGAGAGGACATCTGAGATCAATTCATTGTTATAAAATCAGATGAGTTACTCAGTGATGCGTGACATGACCAATGCATTCATCTGTCTTTTGTCCAATGCCAAGTTCTCTGCACCTGTGTTCACAGCTTAGCCCACCTGCATCCATCATCACACACACCTACACAGGTTGAACTGGATGGACTATTGTCTTTATTCAACCTCAACTACTATGTAACTATGTAACTAATTAGAAGAGAGTCCTGTACTGGCCTAATTTTCTTAAAATTATCTGAACTGTAGCAGGAGGGTTCCTGCAGCACTGGGAACATATAGAGATGGCTGTATTAGTTCAGAACCAAAATCATCAGTAGTGAAATTTTGCTGCTGAAATTTCTGAGCCAAATAAGAGGGATTCAGTTTGACTGCACCTCCCCATAACTTAAACATGTAATTTTATATTCAACAGTCATTCTCATTTTTGTTTTTTTTCTTCCCTTTTTTTCAAAGCTTAATAATTGTTATCTTCGCTTTTCAGAATGCCCAGTTTTCAGCTTTAATTTTTGACAAGCTCCAAGTGCCTGACTATCTGCAGAAAAGCAGGAATGAAGGGGAGAGCCGGTGTGATGTCTGCGCCACTCACCTGAATCAGCTAAAGCAGGAAGCCGTGCAGATGATCCAAACCATCAATCGTGCTGGATGCCTGCCAGATCTCCTGGATCGGCCCCAAAGTTCAGTGCCCGTGGCCACCGTCCTTCCCAGGCTCTCACCCCAGAATGTGGTGACCGTGTCCTCGCAGAAGGAATTCCTGATGATTGCAGGGCAGGTGGGTAGACAGTCTGGAAAATCCACGAATATTTTCTCGGGAACAGAGAGAAAGAAAGGACTTGGATGGCCCCAAGGGCAGGGGAATTTCCCGAGTTCCAGTGTGCAAGTGACGGTAGGCCCCAGTGGCCTTGGTGGGGCTTTGAGTTCAGTGACCATTCAGGCCCAGCAATACCTAGAGGGAATGTGGAGCATATCACGGGTCAATAGTTTCCTTCCATCTTCATGCCATGTAAGTATTCCCAATTTACCTGTATGTGGTATGTTTTATCTGTGAATTAACCTTATGTTTCAGCATAATAAAATGCCCCAAAATTTCCAGAAAGGGTTTGATTGTGAAGCAAGTTTAACACCTAAGCCTCCTATAGGCACAGGCTGTCACTTAAGGCAAACCGATAAATGGATATTGCATTATCAGGAGTTTTTATTCGTTTTTTCAGTTCTAGTATCTCATCAAACCCCTGTATTTTCCCCTATACAGTCAATAGGATTGAGGCTTTTGTTTAAAATTAGGATTTATCAGATCTGTAACTTGTTTGATCTTGGATAGTTAAATCATATTTGGGGTCATCTGCAGCCTGCATTGGGTTGTTCTACATGTGTCATGTCACTCCAAACCTAGCCAAAGACAGGTGGATCTCCAGTGGATTTTTGTGAGAGATGGGAAGTATGACAATTGACACTGTCTTGATGCTTTCCCTTAACTTTTTTTTTTATTTGAATAAATATAGCACTACAGTGATTTCCCCCCCATTTTGCAATGTGCAAAAAAAGAATGGCTCCTAAAGAGAAATGTATGGGCTGCTATTGCTGATCTCAGCAAATTTCCTTCTTCTCATCCTAAATCTCTGACTTCTATACTGACCCGAAACATGTCTGCAGATCCTCAGTTCTGACTACTTGCTGCATGCTTTTTTCAGGTTAGTGAATATAAGTACGGAAGCATGACAGTAAGGCAGCAAGCATTTTTCAAGGTAGTTAAAAATAAAGGGCCCAGAATTTTTCTAAAGGAAAGGTTTCCTTTATTCGTTGATAGAGGTTTTTAAGCAGAGTTGCATCACACCTGAGGCCTTCTCATCATTTGTTCATTCTTCCCAACCACAATTTATTACTTATAATAGGGAAAGCATGATAGGCAACTATTCATGTGATCAGCCGTAACTAATGCACCAAATTAGATGTCATGGCGTTGTATGTATCTGAATCTGCTGTTTATTGCCCGTATTCATATAAATTGCGTGTGAGATACACAATTCATGTGCTACTGACCATCCACTTCCCACCACAAAAAAGAAGGGCCTTGTAGGATAGAATGTATAAGCACATTGCAAAGAACCCTTAACTATAAATCTTTAAAAAGTAAGAAATCTGTATTGTAATGAAATCTTTCCATGTGTTTTTATTATTCCTACTGTGCAGTTACTTAGATATTCTTCATACAGCTATAAATCTTTAAGTAGTGTTGGAACAAGGGATACCAGAGGTTTAATATCTTAATTGGATGAGCTGAGGAACATTGTGCAATTGAACGTTACAAACTGAGAATTGGATCCATAAAGGGGAAGGCACAGAATTAAATTTAGGATATTATCCTTCACACTTTTTTACTTCCTGCGCCTAGTTTACAAAGCAAGGAGCAATGCAGTAACTCATAACAACCAAATTTTCTTTCAACTATCTTACTGCAGAAAACTGGGATCATTTTTCTAAAGTTGCAATACTGACCTTTGGTTATATTTTACTGAAACTATTGAGCGCAAGAGGAGATGTTGTGCTTGTGACAATCACTTACAGCGCCTGTATTCTTAAGACCGTTTCCCTGAAATGGATCTAGAGTTCAGGATTAAGTGTCTAGATTTACAAATATATAAATGTTTGCCTGTTCGAAATGGGCCATGTCTGCACCCTGTGATTGCTCTAATATTTAGGGTCTAACGGGTCACCGTGGTCTTAGCATAAAACTGGCAAACTGCTACAACATTTACAGTTCATAGGTACTCTGAAACTAACACTCACACGTGAAAATGAAGTTAGTAATGCGTAAGCTCTTGTTTACAATTTGACCATACTGAGCACCTGGGTACTAACCTGCCAATCATCAGCGCTGCCACATGGGGTAAGGGGTAGAGAGTCAAATGCTCCCCATACACAGAAGTACCAGGTATTACTTCTTGCTCCGGGGGGGGGGGGGGGTAATGCTAGAGAAGAAATGCTAGTATGTCTGTGTGTGCAGATAGTGAGGTCTTCAGTAACTTTGACTAATTGTCCTGCTTGGGCAAAGCACAGGTTTAGTTTAATCGTAACCTAAACCATAATGAAACCATTATCTGGCTCCAGAAGTATTACCACCCAAATACAGCACTTTTTTAGCAAGTAGCTCAGTGGCAAAAAAAACTGTTGAAATATGAACTGAGGTCTAAACAAAAGCCATTTAAAAAGACACGCTCACCTTGCCCATTCAGGCAAAGTGATAGTGTCTCGCAAAGGCCCTCTGACCCCCTTATATTCACTGTGCCTGACTCTTTCACCATTCCTTGCTCAGTTACAGCCGACTTTAAAATTAGCCGTGTCGCCAACATGGGGAAGAAATGATGTCACTTCCTCGGTCATGTGACTCAGACCCAACAGTTCACTGCTAGGCCTGAGAAGTGATACCTGCTCTTCTTAATGCTGGAAACATTGGGCTGTGTCACCAGATGTGGGCGAGGAAGGAGCACAAGCAAATTAAGTCTAAGGGGGTCAGGGCCCTTTGCAGAAACTGTCAAAAATAGAATGGGGATTAAAATATTCAAAATTTGTCAATTTCCAAAAGCAGTCACCTAGAATAACTCGTTGTCCCTTCTTCAAATTTGTTGAGCGTTGGCATATAGTAGGTTCTGTTTACACAAAGAATCCTGATTTTAAAATCCTTCTAAAATATATGATTTTGGAGCCATTAGACTGGGCCTATTGTTCACTACCAGTTGAGATTTAAATTGAGCTTGGTGGTGGCCTTAATAATTGTGGTCAATGGCACAACTATAGGGTTGTGGCTGTGAGTGGGTCCAGCTCCTTACTTTGGCACCAGCCCACCTTTCTGTTTTTGTCACCAGTAACTGCTAGGTTTATACACAGCAAAGGACTATACTGAAAGGACTTGACAGAGAACCCTGGTCAGCAAAGACATTCTGTTTATTGAAAAGAATTTACTGCACAAGTGAAGGAATCTACTGACTCGTGAATAAGGCTGTATATATTTCCTGCTTTTCCCATTTATGTAGAGTATTGATTGCATTTCACTGTGGCTGCTGTAATGGATTTATAATTAGAGGGTGGTCACCATAAACAATAGTAAGATTATTAGCCATGTAAATAAAAACCTAAGGATTTAGGATGAGGTAATTCAGCCGGGTTATTGAGAATCAATGTGTGAAGTCAGCCGGCATTATAACTGCCTTTGGCAGATTCCTATTTACATTCCTGAATGGAATGGAAAAGCATTATTGATTACATAGATATAGATTATCCTAAATTGTATGTGAGGAGCTTTGGCAGCAGTCTTAGGGGTTTTGATGATTTTCGTAGAGTATTGATTTAGCACAGTAGTTTGGCTTATGCATATAGATCATATTGTCCAATTTAATATTCAAACTATTACCATATGCTACAACTGAAAAAACTGCATTATATCTGTAATATTTTCATGTCCAATTATAAGCCTTGACCAGGGGTCTCTATTTTTTTTAAACAAAGGGCCAGTTTGTCTTCAGGGTTTAGGGGGGCCAGACTGTGGCCAGTGTGAGTAGAAAATGTCCCTGCATCAATGGGAATAAACACTATCCCATTGATAGTTTTATCAGGACTCATGGTTGGTATCAATAGGAGGAATAGTGCCCCATCAACAGTGTAAGCTGGAGGAATAGTGCTCCTTCATTGTTCTTAGCAGGAGGAATAGTGGCCCATTGACAGTGTCAGTGGGAGGAATAGTGCCCCATTGATAGTGTCAGTTGGAGGAAAAGTACCCCAATAATGGTGTTAGTAGGAGGAATGGTGCCTCATCATTGCCAGATAGAAGCAAACAAAGGGCCGCATCTTGCCCCTGTTGAAAGACCACTAGTCTAGACCAAGCTAAATTATTTGGTTTTGGATGGATATTGGATTGTTGATTTTAATAAGCAGTGGATCCTATAGGGTAGAGCTAATCATTGAGAGAAAAACTCTGTCACCTGCCATGGCTTGACCCATCTACATGTATTTTATGTTAAAACCTAGTGTCACCTTGTTCTCATATACGAGAAAAAAGGGGGAAGGGGAATAAGAAAATTATATACAGATACTATATGACAACTGGCATGTGTATAACATAGGTATATCCATATGAATCAAAAAGTTATATATTAATATATTATTAAGCCAGCTGTTACATAAAGAGAAAAATAGGGTAAAGGAGGGGGGACGTTTGGGACTTTAGATGAGGTGTGCAAAAATAATGGTACATAAACAGACACATCGATAAAATAATTTAGGCGGGTCTAGCATAATCCTACAAAAGCAATTTTAATTGTATTGATCAACATACATAAAATGACATCATGGCGTAGCTAAAATGGTACAATAAATAAGTGGTATAATAACAGACCAAATACATTAATACATAGAGGCTGACTGGTTGTAAACTGAAATGGAGCACTGTAGTCCATAAATATAAAGGATCCAAAGGTATAAAATTAAACGATGCACCACAGACAAGCTCTACGCGTTACGTGGAATACGTTCCACTTCCTCAGGAGCAGGTGCATCACATTGCTGTAGAAAAGAAAAGATCCCTTTTAGACAGCGTATAAAAGTATAATCGTAATAATAATTGTATGGTCATATGAAAGGGCTGTGATCATCCCTAACCGTAGAGTGTCTCCGACCAGTGTACTCACAGTCAAGCCTGATGTCAACATAAACATGTTGAGAAAACCAGAGATCCCTGGGGAACGTCTGGGTCGGGTTCTCATATACTGTATAGATTTGTGTAGAAAGACACAGCTCAGGGTACCCATGTCTTTGATAAGCTACCTGTGACTGATCCTAGCAATGTCTGCCCCAATTAAGTGATATGTCTCTGGCGAAGTTACCATTTAGATAAGTTTCTCATTATCTGAGAATTGTTGTAAGCAGATTAAGGCAAAACAAACCCTGATGGAGCTTGTTGGGATTTGTAGTCCTCTGCGGCTTGAAAAATGTACATTGCTCACAACCTGTATATATGTTATTAAATGTAAGTTAAAGGAGATTTCCTGCTGGAGGTCATTCTAACCTCAGTACATTCGTTTTCAGTGCAGTTTCAGGACAAAGCTCCAGCACCGAGAATGATGTCCAACCTTAGCACCCACATTAAATATATTCTTTTAACTACTCACGTATACTCTTTCCGTAACTTGAACTCTTGCACTAACTTTTTTTCTTGTAATCCTGTCTTTTGCAATACCTCTTCATCTAACTATACCTTTTATCCAAGCCCTCCCTGTTACCCTAACCTTTACACTATCCCTTGCATTGACCCTTTCTAATGTAAACTGGATTATTTGTTAGCATACTCATGTATTCTGTGCTGGAATCTTGCACAGCAAAGACCAGCCTTTCCTGTGTCAAAAGATACAGACGCACAAGTCCCGACACTGGATTCTACTAATTTGTTTTAATCTCTTGTCTTGCAGCAGCTCAGTTCTGAATGCAATGCTTCCTATTTCATCAATATTTTTCTGATATATGTCAGGGAAATTTTTATAACCCGGGTATATTTATTCATGTTGATCTAGTAGGCGTACATGTAATGATCCTCCATTTACATAATCTGTACAAGCACTTTTCAATGCTGGCCACACAGAGGATAGTCAGTTGTGCAGGTAAATATGGCTTCTTCTATGTTGAAGGCTGTAGTGATCAGAAAATTTTGTTTTTCTTCCCAAATTTCCTGAGAAGTGTCACCCAGTTGTGTCTGGAGGTACTTATAGAAACAAACTATCATTTAACTGAAAGTAGACAGATTTCCATGGGGAGTGTAAGTGAGGGAGTCAGAATGATGACTCGCCCTACCCCCTTCCTTCCATAAGGTTTTGCCTAGACGAGGAAGCCTAAAAACAGGTAGCCTCTGCCATGCTCACTTCGTAATGATCCGTAGTGCTCTGAGAATCCTTTGTCATTTGCGTTCCTTGTGTTTATGATTTATTTGTAAAACAAATAGATTGCAAACAGTAAGTCCCGGTTCACACTGAGGCGACCTGTGAGGCGACCTGGTCGCCTCACAGGTCGCCTCCCATAGGGAAGCTGCGGACCCGTTCTAATAGGAGCGACACAAGTCGCTCTGACTTAGAAAAAGGGTCCGGAGCTTCTTTGGAGCGACCAGGAGGCGACCGCCATAGACTTCAATGTTATGAAGTCCGTGGCAGCCGCTCCGAGGTCGCGGCGCGCTGCTTGCACCGAGACCTCGGAGGTCGCGGTGCGAAGTAGCGTCGCCCCTATGTGAACGGGGCCTAAAACAAATATAACGACATCAATTAAAACCTTAAAAAAAAGTAATACACTTAACCTCAATATTATAGTTTCCTTTTGAAAGGTATCATATTGTGGAAACATCATTCAGCTATACAGTATGTCTGCCTTCTAAAGTATCAGTAGAGTCTTTTAACTCACTCTAGCAAGGG
Source organism: Pelophylax lessonae (assembly GCF_965119305.1). Taxonomy (NCBI): domain Eukaryota; kingdom Metazoa; phylum Chordata; class Amphibia; order Anura; family Ranidae; genus Pelophylax; species Pelophylax lessonae. The sequence goes on along the minus strand of NC_138780.1, from coordinate 157,542,359 downwards.
CACAGGGCTATATTTTGCTAAACCTTTCTAGTCATTTCTGTGAAAATGCTCTTTTACTTTGGCTTGAGGTTTAGCACTTCATATATCACACTTGTTTGAACGGGGAGTTATAATAGCAAAACCTTAATTCCTTTTGACAAACCTAAGCCCAGGCCATTGTATGCTACAGACAAAGTTTCACACCTCTAGCTGTGCTGGATTTTCCTTTAAATCCCCTCTAGGCACAAACCTTTGGTCGACCTTTAAAGGTGTCTGGGGTATCCATCAAGCGTGTGACCTTGGATTTCAGTGATTTGAGCTGATGTCAAATCTGGAAACTGGACAAGATCTAAACGGAACATTTCTACTATGCCAGTTTCTCTAATTGCTAGCTGCCCTTAGGCACCTGCCTGTCTTTTTTCTTTCTTGGATAATCTATGTCTAATCCTTAGCCTATGTCAGATTTAATACATAAGTGAATTTTAAAGTGATTCCATTTTTGTTTTTTTAACCCTTTTTTTTACTTTTTGGATGTCCTAAATGTCACTATGATCCAATGTGTTTCCAGGTACTGCTAAACTTTCGAGTGTCATTTTTGTGATACTACTTGGGCCGTTGCTGAAGCCATATTCCAGGGAATGATTCAGAGGGTTATCAGGAGTGTTTCAAGGATAGAAAGTGACTTAATAAAAAGCTACAGAAGATCAACAGTGCTGAGATGCAAAAAAGGTATTAAGGGAGTTATAATAGTATCATCTTCTTCATCTTTGTTCCCAACAGTTTGTGCTGTGCTTTCAAAAATTAAAGAAAGACAGCACAGGTATAATACATTCCAAAAAAAGGAGGATTAGGAGTGCCCTTCTTGTGAGACTTTACAATCTAAAAGGGAAGGGCAAGTGAAACAAAAGGTAATAACTGTGTGGTGATGAGTTGTTTGAGAATTAAAATTCCAGTTGTTGGGTAAAGGCGGGACAGGCTTCCCTAAAGTGATGAGTTTTCAGAGATCGCCTTAAGGCGTACATGGTAGGAGATAGCCGGAGAGATTAAGGTAGAGCGTTCCAGAGGATGGGAGAGGCCCCGGAGACATCCTATATGCATGCATGGGAGGAGATGATGAGGGAGCTAGAGGGTAGGAGGTGTTGGGAAGAGCGAAGAGGACAGTTTGGATGATATGGCACCGAATTGGTGATGTAGCTGGGGGCAGAGGTGTGGGAGATGTTAGTTTATTATAACACAGTGCTTTAGCAACTTTATGTCTTCCAGTTAGAATTCAGATCTTCTTTAATTATTGCCAAATTAAAATGACCGAGCATTGCCCTCAATAGTCACTGTAGGAAACCCTGCCAACAAATCTAAGGTGATGTCTTAAGGCCCGTAGACACGATAAGAAGATCTGTAGGGAAAATTCGTCCGACGACCGATCTGCCGATTTTCGGATTGTTATGGTGCTTTCGACAGCCAACTCCGACTTTTTGGCTGACAAAATCCTGATGTGCAGGCTATAAAATTTGTGTTGTCCTGAATACAACGTCCGATTTTCATCTCATTAGTACAGATTTCCACAAAAAAAAAATCTTAAGAGCAAGACTAGGCATGCTCAGAGAAACAGAACACATACAAAACAATCCAACACATGACATCACTTCTGAAGTAGAATTCTGTCGTACGGGAAAATTTGTATGAAAATAACCTCTTCACTTTCCACATCAGACTAGCATGCCACAAAAAACGGACGACAGATCGTTCCATAATCTGATCGTGTGTACGGGACTTTAGACTAATCTCAGGCTCAGCTGGAAACTGAACATCCCCAGCTATTGCAATGTCAATGTAACACTGCAATGATATCACTCATCCTTCTGGCCTGGCCAGGTACACTCCTAATAAATACAATGTCTTTTATTTGCTTGGCCAGGGTTAATATCTGTCCGAAACTTGGGGCGGGGCCTTCAATAATTAATGGACTCAATCAGCTGAACAATTTTTGATATTTTCTTTTCTTTGTGGCTCAGAAGGCAGAGATGTCTGAGGCCGCTCACAGGAACCTGAAGTAATTAACTCCCATCCATTAGTGAAGATTAAAAGCCTCAGTGTCTCTTTATTTTTTCCTTCAGAATCATTTTTCCTTTTTCCTTGAGAGTCAACCGCAGCCGCACATAATAGTACATAAATAATTTATGACTAGGCTTTAAAATTTAAATCAGGAGCACAGGACGCAGCTATGCAAACTGTTATTTTAAGCAATTCAGTCAGATAACAGAAATTACTTTTATAGAGAAACAGAACTAAGAGAAGGAAAAAAAAAAGATAAAAATCAATTATCCGGATTGCCTGTTCATTGTACATTCCTCCAGTTCACATGTCGGTGTAGAGAAAAGCTTCCGCCCAGTGTGTGTCCTGACCTTGTACTTGTCAGAGTCTGCGCTGAGACGGCAGCTGTCAGGTACAAAGTCTGGGAGTTCTAATTGTTATTAAAGGCACACGGCGCTAAAGATTTGAGCAACTGTGCAGCGGTCTAGCCCAACTCTTTCTGGTCTGTGCATTGTGTGAATAAGGGCCCTATGACGCCTCATTATTTTTACATATACTACCCGACCAGGACTCCTGGAAGGTAACGCGCACTGCAGCCTCAGGCAGTTACGTGTTTTGTGTTTGAGGGTGGCAGGCTGTTTTTCTTTCAATGTCTTCATGTTTCTGTAGTATTCCAAGGCAGGAATTTCCAATTCAATGCTGCCAAACTCTAGGGACAGCCCTGGTTTTAGAAAACTTGCCTAGAAATTTTGTCCCTGCTTTTCCAACTTTCAGGTCTCCTTTAACAATGCTTTCCTTTGCAGTGCGTTGCCACATGCATGTCAACAAGCGGCCTTAAAGGGCAACATCACTTTAATGAAGTTGTCCTTCAAATATCCCCTTCCCCCACCCCCTAGCTCCCAGCTGTTCCTCATCCAGCTGTCCCTCATTTGGAAGGACTATATCTCTTTTGGAGCCAAATCGCTCCCTTCTCCTTTTCCTCCCTGGCTGTCCCTGTTTTTGTTCCGATGTAAAGATTGCTACCGTGTTTCCCCAAAAAAACACATATGGTTTTTATATTAATTTTGACTACAAAAAACACACTAGGGCTTATTTTCAGGGGATGTCTATGTCCCCTGTCTTCTCTCCCTTTGTCCGCTCAAGAGTCATCAATATGACATCTTTATTCCCAAAAATAAACCTTAAAGCGGAATTCCGGGCACAAAAACATTTTTTCAATGAACATATCCCCGGGACAGTCAGGGCTAGTACATTACACAATGGCTAGCCTCTGATCTGTCCCAGTTCGCACTTACCTGCAAGAAGAAATGCTCACTTATAAAATTTCTTCCAAGCAGTGCCATCTCTGTTGTGGGCAGCTGAAGCCAGGGCGATCCTCTTCTGCGTCCTCTTCCGTGTCGTCTTCTCCCAGAATGCGACTGCACCGGCCCCTCTCGTCACTTCCGGTGCGGTGCCGCATTCCTACACAGCTTCTGGGCATTCCCAGAAGCAGTTTAGCAGGGAATGCGGCGTCGCACCGGAAGTGACGAGCGGGGCCGGTGCAGTCGCATTGATTCCTGGGAGCGATGACGTTCAGCTCCCAGGAATCATTGCAAACCGGAAGTGACGGCGCGGGCCGCGGCCACAGAGGGAGGAAGTGGAAAATAGGTGAGTATTTCTTTCTACAATTACAAGGTGAGTAAAAAAAAAAATAAATCCTAACTATCCGATTCCTTTTCAGCTGAAGAAGAGCAAACGGATGGCCACAAAATCGAGTAAAAATAGTAAAAATATCTCATCTGTTTTTTAAAAATATTATATAATGGTCCCGTGTGTCTCCTTTTGTAACTTTATTGTCGAAAATGCCTTATTTACAGCACCCCTGGGCGCTCACGTGATCCACTGGAGCACATCTTCCCCGCTCCAAGAACTGCCAAGGGAAGGGCCGAGATCCCAGCCAACGTCAGCCCGCTCCAAGCACTGCAGAGGGAGGGGCGGCTGACATCAGCTGTGAGGAGAGGGGTGACTTCAACATGGGTTCTCACAGGAGTGGTGTGGGAAACCGCATGCGATTTGGACAGAAAGCACATTTCCTTTTTAAATGACATGTGATTCTTTGCGATGCAATTTGAGCCTATTCATTTTGTATGGGTGAGCACTTGAGCACAAGTACTGGTGCTTGGTAAATATAGCCTGAAACAGCTTATGCAGTTTGGGATAAATAGCCTTGTATTCGCATCAAAGATAGAAGAGAGAGGCGCATCTGAGTGCAGACTTTTTCAAATTATTGCAGATACAAACCATAATAACTCACATGGAGGTAAATAAATGCAGGCACATCACACAAGTGGTGACGTCACGATCCCACGTTGCTGAAGCCATCTGCGTCCCAAGCCTTGTTTTGATGTCCATCCACCGCTAACGGGATGTCCATCCTCGGGACTAACACGGTGACCAAGCGAGGCTGCTCGGGAAGCACATCCCTCTATAGGATGCCAGCGCATGGGACTGACACCCACCGAGGATCCCCGAATCCACCACTTATATGATGTGCCTGCATTTACTTACCTCCATGTGAGTTACTAATGTTTTTATCTGCAATAAATTGTAAAGTCTTCACTCACAGGCGCCTCTCTCTTCATTGCAGCTCTGGATACCTGGTTTCAGTTCCCTTTGATGGTAGCCCCAAGTACATGGACTTTTTAGTACCTCTATAAAGTACATGGACATTTTTTTTCCCCTGTTCATTGTGTATCCCACTCTATGCCCCTGGTTTCTTTCAGATCTGTAGCTTTAGCGCCTTCCTTTCTTATTGTGTCTGTATTAGCACCATACACTGGTGGTTTTGGATATGTATCCATCCAACAGGGTGTAAAGCAATGGTTTGCATAGTTTCACTCCCTGTCCTGTAATGAGGAATAATCCTCCTATTTTTTGGATGTGATGGATTGCGACTTGTTAATGCCTTCTGTTTTTGGAAGGCTTTACTGTTAAAGCACTTAAAATGTGTTAAACCACACCAAGGGGTCTAATTGCTAATTTGATTTAATTGAAAAATGTGTGAGCCTTTGGTGAAAGTTGAGGGAATCCTCGTTCATAATGAACGCGGGTTTGAAGTTGCGCGAGTGCAGCTGAACTCATAAGATTTCAAAGCTGCATTTCAGTGCGAGTTCAGGGGTGATTTAAAAGACATCTGTGCGGGTTCACACACAGATGTCTATTGAAATCGCCCCTGAAGTCACCAAAAGTAGTGCAGGAACTACTTTTGGAAATCAGTGCAGCGCTGCAAAGTTGGCATTGCACCGATCGGGACAGTGTCGTTGCTGGCAATAGGCTGTGATTTGGCATGCGATTTGACATGTCAAATCATGTCGGGGGCAAAATCATGTTCGAAAACATTTATAAACGCCTTATGCCTTTCATCCATCTTCTAAATTGTTGCATATGTTATTCAGAAAAGCCAGGGCAATGGAAAAGCAGTAGTGGAAAAAAACAGTTGTGGGTTTAAAGCCCCCCTAAAACACCTGATCCTGATCTCGATCTAGCGCTCTGCCCATCTGCAGCAGCTCTTCTCCTCTCTCTCTTGTCTCACAGGAGACTTGGCAGCAGCCTGTGCTATAGACTCATGCTGCTGTCAGTCAAAGCTTGTGAGGAGGGAGCAGAGGGTGGGGCCGAGCCAGGCTGTGTTTGTCTATAGATGCACACAGCCTGGTTTGGGAGTGAGTATGCACATCTGCCCCATAGCAAGTGGCTTCCTATGGTGGTGTATGCAGAAGAGTAGCCTAGAGCACTGGCTGGGGACCCCAGAAGGGGATGTTCGGAGCAGCGTGCGGGTAAGTATAACATGTTTAATATTTTAAGAGAATAAAAAAATAGGCTTTACAACCGCTTTAACCATTAATTACAACTGCTTTAACCATTAATTTTAGAAGGGCAGTGGACTTTGTCATTAAGGCAGAGGGCAGTGTCAGTAGGGCAGTGGATGGTGTCAGTAGTTTTTTATTTGTATTATTTTTTACAATATTATTATTATTATTATTATTATTATTTTTTTTTTACAATTTTCTGAGGAGCCCTGTTGGGAGCTTTGGTGAAATACCAGGGGTCTATATCTTCCCCAGTCCCTTACAATGAATGCATGGGAAGTGCTCTGTTGAGAGCGGTTTACTATGCTTCAGTTATGAATGAAATCGGTACCGATCACTCACTGTGTTCATTCAGAAAAGGAAGGGGCCAGTAAATCAGAAAAGGAAGGGGCTTGGGTGGGGGGCAGGAAGGAGCTTGGGTGGGGGGCAGCAATGGGAATGTGTCCTGCAGGGGGTGATTAGGGTGTGCCCAGGCACACCCTATGCACACACCTGTACCTATGTCTAAAACCTAGTACACGCAGGCGGAATGTCGGGTGGCATCACCCAGTTCAATAGAAACCGGCTGATAATTGGCTCGTGTGTACTGCAGGCAGTCCTGCAGGTTTCTGTCAAAGGGGCATGACTGAAAAGGGTCTGCTGACCGGAGTTTTCTGGCAGGGGGGCGTTCCCCTGTCAGAACACAATAGAACAGCACAGGTGATTGCTTTACTAACATCTGTTGGTACAGCGGCTCCGACCTGAGCTTTCAGTTTTTTTTTTTCGTTCAGCCCGCTGGTTTGAACGGAAAAAAAGCTATTAGTGTGTGCCGGGCTTAAGAAGTACAGGCCATCCAGAAGTATACATGCTTTGCATTAGGCAGGGGACCTGGCTGCAATGTTTTGGATGCAAAGACTGCAGAGCTCTGCAGGGTATCTAATGGCGCTTTTCCACTGCATGGAACCGAATGGTTCGGCACGCTTTTGTGCTTTTCCACTGCTGGCACCGCATGGTATAGTGTAGGAACGGTTCGGTACGGTACGGCGGCGCTTTTCCACTGCATGGAACCGAACGGTACGGCACGGTACGGCTCTGAAAAAACAGTACCTACTCGATTGTGGTTCCAACAGGTACCATACCCGGGACCATATCCCACAATCCTTTGCATGCAGTCACTACTAGCCACTGATTGGTCAGAGAATCCCACCCACCCCGTTGTTATCCCACCCACTTAACTTTAGTACTACTTTAGTGGAAAAGAAAACCATACCGTACCGTACCGAACCGTTCCAACACCGTACCATGCGGTACCAGCAGTGGAAAAGCAAACCGGGCCGAGTAGAGCCGAGCCGGTACTTGCAGTGGAAAAGTGCCAATTCATTGTCAAATTAGGACATTGTCAAAAAATGGTGGAGAACCAGTACTTTTTTTTTTTACCAAATAGCACCACTATGCATAGCGCATGTGTTATAGCACACTACAGTGCAGATCCGTTGGTATCTACTATAAATATTCATTGGAGTGCCATTCTAAATTCATGGCAGTGGTAACCCACTAGACCGGAGTGCCATGCTTTGCAGTAACATGGTGAAATGAGCCGGCCACGGATTAGGGAGTGGAACACCAATTTGGCAATGTGATGACAGATAAAAAAGTGATGTATATGCATATACTGTATATACATTTTTCTTTACTCTGAAGTGATGACTAAAGATTGGCTGTAGAAAGAATTTGTGGAAACCACTCAGAAGTAAAGGGATCAACATTCGCCTGTGTTCAGCTGCCAACAATCTTGTGGTGCTTATCAAGTGATGTGCGTTACATCTCTGCTCTCCAGCTGCAGCCCTGTACTGTTTCACAATCGGCTGCGCTGGTTGTGTCTCAGACCACCACAACGCATGAGGAATGCATTTGATTGAAAGGAAATGCTTGGTTTATTGTGTGTAATATGTCTGCCATATGTTTTGTAGGCATTTATATAGCCAGATATTGATGTTCATCTGTATTTCATTGATGAACTGGATATCATCCATCTGGGAGTCAGTTTCTTTAGCGTAACTGATGATTTCCTTAAGGGGAATCTCCACCTTTTCACCCCATTAAATGATCGAAGCTTTCCACATGCACGTGACATATTTAGGTGAATACCTTATTTTGAAGGAAACCTGTCATTAAGCAACAATTTTGATTACTGTTGTTAATTTGCTTCTGCAAAGGATAGTTCTCTGTCTGCCCATGGCTTTGGGGCAAAGGATAGTTCTCTGTCTGCCCATGGCTTTGGGGCTTTAAGTTGCTGACCCTAAACAAGCATGCACCAAGTGATGTCAGAACAGCTATCACTTGCTGTCACTGGTAGATAGGTAATCCCTTAAAATTACTGTTGTTGAAATACATTTGAAACAAAAAAGTTCTGTAAAAAAAAAGAAAACCATTAACAAATTTCCTGCCCTGATGTCCATTTAGGAAATCTTTGTTTTGTCGCAGAGTAAAGCCGTCTGAGGAACCTAACATTTAACACTTTTAAGTTTGTTACATATCTGCATAGCCAGCCATGCTCTGTGGTTCCTCCCAAGCAGGGGCGTAACTGCAGAGGTTGCATTTGCAAGCGAGCCCCATGCTCCTGGGGGGCCTGTGCCGCTCCCCTGTACACCTGGATAGGAGGGGCGGCGGGGGCAGCATGTCGAGGAATCACTGTCCTCCTTTTTCCTCCTGTAGCTGCAGGAGGTAGATGGAGGAGATTCTTTCCTCTGTATGCTGCCTCCGCCGCTCCTCCTATCCAGTTCATTTGTCTCTGGGCCCCTGTGTGCCCCCCTGGTACCTCCCCCCTACTGTGCTGCCCCCCCCCACTGTGCTCCCTTCCTTTTCCTGCCGGCTGCTGCAGGGAATGTGTCACAATCGAGAACCAGGAAGGGGTTGGTAAATATGTTGTTTACCAGCTCCTTCTTTTTCTGAATAGACAGAGTCCTAGTCAGTGACATTGTAAAAAAATAAAATGATAAAAAATAATACAATTAAAATACCAAAAAATAAAAACTACTGACACCAGCGGGTGAACTTTAACCACCATCAGAAGCCCATATAGTAGAGTAGTTATAGGCAGAGCTGGGACAAGGGGTGGGGAGGAGGTGTGACTGTCCTGGGCGCAATGGTTTTTTGCAGAGATGGGGGCACCCTGATCCTAACCCTAAGGGAATGGGGGGGCGCAGTTTGGCATCTTTACCCTGGTTGCCCGACGACCTTGTCTCGGCACTGGTTATAGGGACAAAAGGCTGTCAGTCTTTAAAGTGGTTGTAAACCTCAGACCTGAAATATGAAGAAAGCACATCCCTCTATGGTGTGTACTTGGCTTCAATTTAAAGCACTAAGTCTAACTTTTGTCTGCTGCTTCATTCCTTTGCTATCAGCATGAATCACTTCTGACAAGTTTTCCGACAACAAAAGAAAAAAGGTGACAGGGGAGGGACCTCCAGCTGATTGACAGCTTTGGCTCTGTTCCTGTGTGCTGTGTGAATGGGGTGTTTCCCTTTCCTCCAATCAGCTGTCAGAATTCTCCTAACTGAGATCTGGAGAGTGTAACTTCTGCTCTCCGCCCCCTTCTTTCTGAACTCTCAGACAAGCTTTAAAATTTAGCACTTTGAATGGATGTAGAGAAAAGAAGACAACAGATAGACAGGTACAACTTATGTAGGAGGATTTGTTTTATCTCACGGGCGGCACAGTGGTGTAGTGGTTGGCACTTTCACCTAGCAGCAAGAGGGTCGCTGGTTCGAATCCCAACCACGACACTACCTGCCTGGAGTTTGCATGTTCTCCCTGTGACTGCGTGGGTTTGCTCCGGGTACTCCGGTTTCCTTCCACACTCCAAAGACATGCTGGTAGGTTAATTGGATCCTGTATAAAATTGACCCTACTATGTATGTATGTATGTGAGTTAGGGACCTTAGATTGTAAGCTCCTTGAGGGCAGGGGCTGATGTGAATGTACAATCTATATGTAAAAGCGCTGCGTAAATTGACATCGCTATATAAGTGCCTAAAATAAATAAATATCTGGGTTTCACCTGAGACCAGTCACTTCACTGAGTATATGTAAGGGTTTACACTTTAATAGGAAGTGATTGAACTAGTAACTTTATGTCAGGCACATTAGGTATTATTTTCATGAAATCTGCAGATTTAAAAGAATAAAAATGGCTTTTGAAACAACATTACCATGTTAAAGCTTATATGAGAAGAGGTTTGCTTAAAGGCGTAAAGTCAGAAGTTTTTTTTTTCATCTTAATGCAGTCTATGCATTAAGATAAAAAGCCTTCTGTGTGCTGCAGCCCCCCTAATACCTGAGGTCCCTCTAGCTCCAGCAATATTGTAGGAGTGTCTCGGCCGTTGGGGACTCCCCACCGCATTGGCTGAGACAGCAGCGCGGCGCCATTGGCTCGTGCTGCTGTCAATCAAAGTCAGTCAAACAATGAGAATAGAAAGGGGGAGGGGGCTGGGCTGCAGCTCTGTGTTTAAATGGACACATAGAGCTGTGACTCAGCTTTGGGTGCCCCCATAGCAAGCTGCTTGCTGTGGGGGCACCCAACAGGAGGGAGGGACCAGGGGAGCCAAAGAGGGACCAGAAAAGAGGAGGATCTGGGCTGCTATGTGCAAGACCAAATGCACAGAGGATAGGAGTATAACATGTTTGTTATTTTAAATTAAAAAATAAATAAAAAACAAGACTTTACAATCACTTTAATTGGAGAGTACACAGAAAAGATGTTACTGATAAAAAATAAAAAAAATGCAATGAAAGGCAAATCTGGTCTAAATCAAAAGTTTCTATAGTTTCTGAAGATAGAGTTGTTTAGCTCTTGAAATACAACTGTTAAATCATGAGAACTGGTGGAGGGCCATGCTGTGTTGAATTATTCGAGAAAAATTCCAGGTATATACAATAATCAGCGACATTATTAGGTATACCTGTTCAATTGCTTGGTAATACAAATTGCTAATCAGCCAATCACATGGCAGCAACTCAATGCATTTAGGCATCTAGATGTGGTGAAGACGACTTTCTGAAGTTCAAACCGAGCATCAGAATGGGGAAGAAAGGGGATTTAGGTGGCTTTGAATGTGGCATGATTGTTGGTGCAAGACGGGCTGGTCTGAGTATTTCAAAAAGTGCTGATCTACTGGGATTTTAACACACAACCATCTCTAGGGTTTACAGAGAATGGTCCAAAAAAGGGAGAAAATATCCAGTGAGTGGCAGTTGTGTGGATGTAACTGTCTTGCTGATGTCAAAGGTCAGAGGAGAATGGGCAGACTGGTTCCAGATGATAGAAAGGCAACAGTAACTCAAATAACCACTTGTTACAACCAAGGTATGCAGAATACCATCTCTAAACGCACAACACATCACCCCTTGAAGTAGATGGGCTACATCGGGTGCCACTCCTGTCAGCTAAGAACAGGAAACTGAGGCTACAATTTACACAGGCTCACCAAAATTGGACAATAGAAGATTGGAAAAAGGGTGTCATGTGACTCGTTAGTGTTACAAGGTCTCAAGTGTGAATGGAGAGCAGGTGTGTTAAATTTGATATTATCGCTCTCACTCTCTCATACTGGTCACTGGAAGTTCAGCATGGCACCTCATGGCAAAAAACAATTATTGTTTTACACAAAGATGGCCTAGGTCAGGGATATGCAAACTGTGGCCCTCCAGCTGTTGCAAAACTACAAGTCCCATCATGCCTCTGCCTCTGGGTGTCATGCTTGAGTCTTGCTATGCCTCATGGGATTTGTAGTTCTGCAACAGCTGGAGGGCCACAGTTTGCATATCCCTGGCCTAGGCTATAAGAACATTGCGAAGACCCTTAAACTGAGCTGCAGCACGGTGGCCAAGACCATACAGCGGTTTAACAGGACAGGTCCCACTCAGAACAGGCCTCGTCATGGTCAACCAAAGGAGTTGAGTGCATGTGCTCAGCGTCATATCCAGAGGTTTTCTTTGGGAAATAGACGTATGAGTGCAGAGGTTGAAGGGGTGGGGGGATCAGCCTGTCAGTGCTCAGACCATACGCCGCACACTGCATTAAATTGGTCTGCATGGCTGTTGTTCCAGAAGGAAGCCTCTTGTAAATATGATGCACAAAAAAGCCCTCAAACAGTTTGCTGAAGACAAGCAGACTAAGGACATGGATTACTGGAACCATGTCCTGTGGTCTGATGAGACCAAGATAAACGTATTTGGTTCAGATGGTGTCAAGAGTGTGTGGCGGCAACCAGGTGAAGAGTACAAAGACAAGTGTGTCTTGCCTACAGTCAAGCATGGGGGTGGAAGTGTCATAGTCTGGGGCTGCATGAGTGCTGCCGACACTGGGAAGCTACAGTTCATTTTGGGAACCATGAATACCAACATGTACTGTGAAATACTAAAGCAAAGCATGATCCCCTCTCTTTGGAGACTGGGCCGCAGGGCAGTATTCCAACATAATGACCCCCAAACACACCTCCAAGATTACCACTGCCTTGCTAAAGAAGCTGAGGGTAAAGGTGATTGACCGGCCAAGCATGTCTCCAGACCTAAACCCTATTGAGCATCTGTGGGGCATCCTCAAACGGAAGGTGGAGGAGCACAAGGTCTCTAACATCCACCAGCTCCGTGATGTCATCCTGGAGGAGTGGAAGAGGACTGCAGTGGCAACCTGTGAAGCTCTGGTGAACTACATGCCCAAGAGGGTTAAGGCAGTGCTGGAAAATAATGGTGGCCACACAAAATATTGACACTATGGGCTCAATTTGGACATGTTTGGGGTGTACTCCCTTTTGTTGCCAGCGGTTTAGACATTAATGTCTGTTTTGAGTTATTTTGAGGGGACAGAAAATTTACACTGTTATAAGCTGTACACTCACTACTTTACATTGTAGCAAAGTGTCATTTAGAAAAATGTGAGGGGTGGAAATAGGTGAAGTGGGCATCCTTACTCCAGTGATCACCACTTGCTTACAGGGCCCATGCCAAGCGGCTGCCTTTCTGCATTGTAAACACTGGAGGTCAACACCTCAGCATGGGCATCAGTCAGAGAATGTTTTGCATTTTATGAATGAAAACAAAGTGTTCTCTGATTAGACAGGGTGGAGATGACATCACTGCCCACTTCTCCACCTCATCCAAGCAGAGGGAAAGTTTGTACAAAGCATTTTCTAAATGGCACCAGTGCCAACTGGCCGACCTCCAGTGTTTGGAATGCAGCAGGGCAGCTGCACAGCTCAGCTCGGGACCTGGAAGCAAATGGGAATGCCTGGAGTAGCGGTGTCTACTTCTGTGGTTTCCACCTTTTAGGGGCATAGGTCAGGTATGGGGTATACAGTGGGTACGGAAAGTATTCAGACCCCCTTAAATTTTTCACTCTTTGTTATATTGCAGCCATTTGCTAAAATCATTTAGGTTCATTCTTCTTTCTCATGAATGTACACATAGCACCCCATACTGACAGAAAAACACAGAATTGTTGACATTGTTGCAGATTTATTAAAAAAGAAAAACTGAAATATCACATGGTCCTAAGTATTCAGACCCTTTGCTCAGTATTTAGTAGAAGCCCCGTTTTGATCTAATACAGCCAGGAGTCTTTTTGGGAAAGATGCAACAAGTCTTTCACACCTGGATTTGGGGATCCTCTGCCATTCCTCCTTGCAGATCCTCTCCAGTTCTGTCAGGTTGGATGGTAAACGTTGGTGGACAGCCATTTTAAGGTCTCTCCAGAGATGCTCAATTGGGTTTAAGTCAGGGCTCTGGCTGGGCCATTCAAGAACAGTCACGGAGTTGTTGTGAAGCCACTCCTTCGTTATTTTAGCTGTGTGCTTAGGGTCATTGTCTTGTTGGAAGGTAAATCTTTGGCCCAGTCTGAGGTCCAGAGCACTCTGGAGAAGGTTTTTGTCCAGGATATCCCTGTACTTAGCCGCATTCATCTTTCCCTCGATTGCAACCAGTCTTCCTGTCCCTGCAGCTGAAAAACACCCCCACAGCATGATGCTGCCACCACCATGCTTCACTGTTGGGACTGTATTGGACAGGTGATGAGCAGTGCCTGGTTTTCTCCACACATACCGCTTAGAATTAAGGCCAAAAAGTTATATTTTGGTCTCATCAGACTAGAGAATCTTATTTCTCACCATCTTGGAGTCCTTCAGGTGTTTTTTAGCAAATTCCATGCGGGCTTTCATGTGTCTTACACTGAGGAGAGGCTTCCGTCGGGCCACTCTGCCATAAAGCCCCGACTGGTGGAGGGCTGCAGTGATGGTTGACTTTCTACAACTTTCTCCCATCTCCTGACTGCATCTCTGGAGCTCAGCCACAGTGATCTTTGGGTTCTTCTTTACCTCTCTCACCAAGGCTCTTCTCCCCCGATATCTCAGTTTGGCCGGACGGCCAGCTCTAGGAAGGGTTCTGGTCGTCCCAAATGTCTTCCATTTGAGGATTATGGAGGCCACTGTGCTCTTAGGAACCTTAAGTGCAGCAGAAATCTTTTTGTAACCTTGGCCAGATCTGTGCCTTGCCACAATTCTGTCTCTGAGCTCTTCAGGCAGTTCCTTTGACCTCATAATTCTCATTTGCTCTGACATGCATTGTGATCTGGAAGGTCTTATATAGACAGGTGTGTGGCTTTCCTAATCAAGTCCAATCAGTATAATCAAACACAGCTGGACTCAAATGAAGGTGTAGAACCATCTCAAGGATGATCAGAAGAAATGGAAAGCACCTGAGTTAAATATATGAGTGTCACAGCAAAGGGTCTGAATACTTAGGACCATGTGATATTTCAGTTTTTCTTTTTTAATAAATCTGCAACAATGTCAACAATTCTGTGTTTTTCTGTCAGTATGGGGTGCTATGTGTACATTCATGAGGAAGAAGAATGAACCTAAATGATTTTAGCAAATGGCTGCAATATAACAAAGAGTGAAAAATTTAAGGGGGTCTGAATAGTTTCCTGTACATGGTTGCATTGGTCCAAGCTGGAGCATTGTGACGATGTATAAAATATCCATACCTGGAATTCCTCTTTAACAACTATGATAGGCTAAGCAAAGGTAGCGACACAAATTTCCAGTTTTTTTTTTTATTTTCCTATATGGACTCCAACACTTCATAAAATAGTTTTTATAGTTGTATAACACATTGGTTCCCCTTGTCTTTTACAAAACTGTTCAGCTTGCCATATGCACAGCCAAATTTGTTCTCAAATCTAGAATTGAGAGTTGCAAAGAGAACGTTTTCTGGTCCATTTTCAATTGTCCAACCAAACAACCACCCGGAAATATGTCCTCGCTGTCAGCTGAAGACCCACTCTTCACTAACCTAGCCATCCATTACTAATGAAGTCATTTGAAAACACAATGAAATGTATAGATTTTCTTTAAGTGCATTATTCAAGTGTGTTTCTGAACTCTGCTGCTTCTCCAAGCATCCATCTTTTCTGCTTCCACAATTCACAGCAGCATGCCTTGCGCTCGTTAATTTGTCACTAGCAGTTCTTGTGCTGGTGTGGAGCAGTATGTGTGTGTTTTATTTGTATGGAGGGAGTGAAGGAGTATAATGTGAGGGGATGGGCTCTTTACAAAGCGAGGGGACAAATGTGTGTGCGGCGTTCATTAGGATGTGTTGTTAAGATCCTGTGTCAAGGCTATTTTTCACATTGGATAATGGGGAGAGCGTATGTACACGTAGAGCACTCCTGAAAGGGGATCTATCAAAGTAGCTGTTTTTTCATTTATTACTCCAGCCCTTTAGCCAATGATTGGTGAACCTTTCTTTTTTATGACTTTTCCACCATACCCTCCAATGAAATTTATTTGCATGTGTTGTTGGTAAATAGTTAAAACCTATGCAGCATTTACTGTGTTTTCGCCACCATGCTTCTGTATGGTGATACGTTTTTTTTCATGTCAACTTCAGCCTTTTAGCCAATAATTGGTGAACTTTTCTATTTTCATACTGTTTCCACCATGCCCACCATCAAAATTTCTTAGGATGTGGTATTTACTGTATTTTGTAGCCACTATTCCCCTGCCTGGAGTACCCTTACTGTTCATTAAAGAAGTCTCATTAGACAGGGTGGAGATGGATTGGAAAGGCCATACATCTTGGCAGTTTCTAAAGTTAGGGAAGTGGAGCCCTTTAAAGAAGAAGTACAGCCAAAGCTCGTTTTGGATGTACTTCTCCAGTGGATCAAAGGAGTGCAGATCGTTCTGCACGACTGTGACACGTTTTCAGCAGAGAGCTGAAGTCTGCTCTCTGCTGTCATCACAGAGCTGGTCCAGGCTCAGGCGTCATCAGGACCATGGAGTCAGGATCTGCCCACATGCCTGGACTGGCACCTGGCTCAGCCTCTCAGCGAGCCGCTGAGAGCCTAAGCTGATGCCAAGAAGATGGAAATGCCTGAAGTGCTCCTGTTGTCCCTTCAGAATCTGGACAGGTGATCCCACCCTATCCCTGGGTCCACTCTACAGGTATTGCCTCACTGCTGGATGCACCCTGCTGAAACAGTGCTTTTTACCGTTTTTACCGATTTTAATAAATGTGACATTTTTCACTGTGACTATTCTCTTTTCAATTGTGATTCCAAGTGCCCACCTGTCATCAGTTTTGGGAGCGCTATCATACCCATCAATTTGTTGTGTCACATGTTTCTCAGCAGGATCTGGGCATGGGTCAGCTGCAACCCTGAAATGACTTACTGGCATTTTGGCTAAAATCCGTCCATCCCACATAGTTTGATATTACAGTTTTTGGGATCTCTGATAAATTGGTTTTCAGCGCCAGGATTTGCTTGTATACATTTATGCTTATGCATACATATTCATGCACATCAACGCGCGGTAAAGCACAAACTTTATGCACTGTGGGGCACAAGGCTGTTAATTTATAATACCACCCCCACACGCATACATGCTCAGGACAAACACACATGACCTTCAGCTAACTGTAACACATTTATTAAAAGAGTAAGTTCTTCCTAATGGTGCGCTGAAAAGAAAGTCTGTGGTTGAGGTCTATTGACAGGGGCTCATTCAACAGAACCCACATCGATGCACCAGATGAAGCGCTCATGAGGGTCAATGGGTCCTATAACATGAAGGAAGATGCAATGAAAAGAAAAACATTGGGGACAAGCATAAGAATGTGCCTTGTGTTGAAGTGTCCTTCCTGCTCTCAGTTAGATAAGGAATAAAACCTGATCAAAGACTGAATGGTCCATACCAGCGTAGTCCTGCAATAGCAATCATCTTCTATGTTTCAGTAGGTAGACTTCTATCTTTCAACAACCTGAAGGATACATTCTGACAATTTTAACTGAACCAGATAAAGGCTTGTAGAAGCCACATAAAATCACTCCTGATCATTTCCCATTTTTTTCATGCTTGTCACAGTGTGTCACCACACAGTGCCCATAATAGAAGGTGCCCAGGCTTCTGTGCTTGTCGTCTGCAGTTTACAGCCGTCTCTATGATAGGGCACAACAAAGCATGGTTGTCCTCCCTCATTATGTATCCTTGCCCTTAAGGTGACTTTAGAAGCCTTTGATAGAAAATGCAGACAGACAGATGGCTCCCACTTGTTTCATTTGTGTATTTTACTCTTATTTGTTTTTTTGCTGTTTGTTTTAGCCTGACTCTACATCCACGGACGGGGGAAAGGAGAGCAACAATGCGGAGTCTTCTTCAGGGCCTAATCACACTGAGCAGACCATAGCAGGACAGTCTCAGCGATGGATATCACCAGCTGCAGGGGCTTCTGGGACATCACCCGCTGCTTCCTTCTTCATAAGGTACATACGTAAATCCGTATGCATCTAAAGAATTTTATGTCATCTATAACTGGTCACTGAAAAAAAGTTATGCACTAGAAGACACTCAATTTCTCCCAAAATACAGAGCTAGCAGTGAGCATGCTGTTAGAGGAGGGGGCAGAGAGAACAGAGTGATGACTCCTCAGTGTGCTGCTGCATCTCTTTATCCAATCAGCAGGCTAGTGGTGTGTTCTTGACCAAGCTGTTTTGTTGCTGCAATGCAGGTCAGGAATCTGACTATCATGACTGGCTGGGTTTTCTAGATTGAAAGATTAAAGCGCTAAACAAAACCCCCCTTGGTATGTAGCCCCCTTATCCTAAACAGGGGCTACTATGTCAATTTAGTTTTTGGCTGGGCTGTAGTTAGCTCAGACTGATTGTATAGTTTTTTTACCTGGTTTTTCCCTAAGCCTAAAGAGGAGGTTCAGGCTCTTTTAGAAAGAAATTGAAAGTCAGTAGGTACAAATATTGTAGCTGCTGACTTTTAATATTAGGAAACTTACCTGTCCAGGAATTCAGCAGTCTTCACCCCAGCTGATTTTTCCATCAGCTCTTGGGTGCTGCCGCTGCCATTGCTTCACAGCCAGTTCTCTACTGTGCTGCGCTTTGTGTATGGCCCAGTGGTGGGGGAAGAAGGAGGGCTGCCAGATTTACCCTCAAGACCAGATACCCGCTCCCCCCTGAAAGGTGCCAAATGTGGCACCGGAGGGGGGCAGAGGCAGATCAATGGAGCTTTCTGTTTTGGATGAAGCTCTACTTTAAGTTGGCTTGTGATTTCTCACTGTCACCAGTAAATGTCACTTTATCACTGGTCATAGTATGAGATTTCACAAACAAAACTAAGTTATGAATATTTATATTTTCTTCAGCCAATCAAGTAGGATGTTTATGCCACTAGTGCATGTTGGGGGGTGAATATAAATATTTGGGACAAGGCATGTGCTTGCTCTCTTTCCCTGGGCTGAGGCCTAGTGAGGTCATGCTGTTAGGACCAATTGCCTATTTTGGGGCCTAGCTTGTGCTGTCCTGCCTGTCCGGTCTGGAGGAAGCTGTGCCAAGGAGGAGACCCAGGGGAGGCCCCTTGCTGGAGAAAGCCAGGAAAAAGGCTGGTTTTTCAGGAGGGCCGGTGACTTTCTTGGGAGGATGCACTGAAATTTGGGAACGTGCTTACAGTGTTGCCGGGTTGGCTTAAAGGTTCTGACACTCTGAAGCTGTACATTGATTTTGATTAGGGGTCTCCAAACTATGGCCCTCCAGTTGCTTAGGAACTACAATTCCCATCATGCCTAGTCATATCTGTGAATGTCAGAGTTTTACAATGCCTCATAGGACGTGTAGTTCCACAGCAGCTGGAGGGCTATAGTTTAGAGATCCCTGATCTAGATCTAGAGTGTCTGTAAGTGGTCTGCTACAGTACCTGGGACTCCTAACCCTCACCTCCTTAACCGTTCTGCAATAAAACCTAAAAAAGGTGACTGGTGCCCAATATCCTTTCGTAGTCCCCCAATCTTTAGCCATGGACTCAGCCCTGGGGTGAAATGTTAGCCCACCCCTGCTTTTAGAGGTGCTATCCTGCCTTTGTGGTGTCAGTGGGATTCTACAGGTAGGTAAAACCATTCCCTCATATGTATTCAACTGCATATTTAGCTTCTTGTTTGGTGTTCTATTTTAATTGTATGTGACAGCCCACCCTGTAATTATTGTATTGCTTATTTTCATATACAGATATAAAGTAAATATAGGCATGTTTTTGACAGCAGCCTGTCAATGTCTGTTATACAATTTTAAGCTGTTCCAGTGCCTGAGGTAGCACTTTCTGTCTGCAATGCTAATAGCACAGCTAGCAGCAAGAGCATATGTTTGGTGTAAAAATGTTTTTTGCGTATTGGTATCTAAATCTTCCACATCACAATGTTGTTACATGACAGTAGACTTCAGGACACTAGCTGCAGTAAAACAGACTAGATGCATGCAAAATCTTCTGACAACTGCCAGTCTTGGGTTTGCTCCATTAGTGCCTTTTACTAGTAATGTACTTGGGGGCAGGTGGTTTAACCTCTAAAATCTAGGGCCATTACTGGAAATGACAATCACCTGGTATAATTGGCTAAGATGGTTGTAATGTACATGTATATCAGTCATTTACCATATAAACCTTTGACTGTGAAACGGTTGACGTGAGTGTGGCCATGTTTTCTGTCTAGTATGTCTTAAGGAAGGTCACACTAGGGTCTAAAAAAAGGTTGTTCATAAAAATGCCTAACATAGTTGGTTAAAGTTATTTTCACTTTAAGCATCAGCCTGCTGTTTATTTTTCCTGATGGATTACCCGAACTTCATAGACCGTGTGTTTGGTATGCTGCAAGCTGCAGCCTATCCCGCACAATTGAGGCATACATCTTGGGCGTAGATAGATTAATATGACAGTATTACATTTACTCTCTAACTGGCTGTGGATTAAAGCATCTCATTATTGACTAATGAACAATAATGTTATACATAATCTGTGGGTCCTTCTCCTATCACGGTCTCCGGATGGTTCACCGCTAGGCATTTTTGGTCATTATATTGGCCATAAAATAGAGTCAGTAATTGAGGTTATTCATGGAACAGGCACCTTATCTGCTCCAGGCTTGGAGAAGCAGCTTGAAAATATTCTCTATACTGATGGTGTTGTGACTGAGCATATGATTAAGGTATTGAGCCAATACACCGCTAATGAAACACACAGATATATGCAGCAATATTAGGAAAAGCTCTAAGTGACTAATGCATTTTGTTCAGAGCATCCGCGACTTCAATTAGTTCCAATAAATTGTTGCTACAGCCCTACATTACGGGGCTAATCTGGTTAAACAAACTTAGCTGACGCTTGTGCTTTTTTTTTTTTTTTTTTTGAGTGTCTGAAAACTTGTTGTGTTTTTCCATGTCTAAGACATCAAATAAAAAAAGCAATAAAACAAAATGCTGAAATCTCTTTAGTGACTCTGCATTGCCATATTGAACATCTTTGTATAAATCCGTGCTCCAGACAGCCAGTGTCGCCGGGGACGAGCTCTGGCGCGTTACACGCCCCCGTTGATACCCAATTTCCGTCCCTTAAATTAATTTAATCACAGTTCTCTTCTGTCTTCTCATAGCTTTTATTTTTATGAAAGGAGTTATGGTTGCCCATTGTCTCTAGTCAATATGAGTTTTTAGACTTTTTTGTCAGAGGACCTTGGGGTGTTTCCATAGAAACTGATGTTAAGACATTATTTGTTATTTTTGAGTAGCATTATAAGCTAATATAAAAGTTAAACAATTGGAATGATGGAGGTTTTACACTGAAATGGCAATCTTGTTGAACTTGTTTTTTTTTATTGCCTAAAGGGATTTTATTGTGGTTTTATTTATTTATTATTTTTTTTTAAGTTTTGAAATGAGAAAGTCCTCAGACTGACAATTTACAAAAATGCAGTGGATATGTAGTCCTCTTTAATCCATAGAAATCAATTACTTTAGAAATAAGTAGACATTATAAGATAAGCATTAACAGTATTAAATTAAAAGAGGTTTAGGAGGTGAGGCAGTCAATCTAGAGAGTCGACTATATCATGGCAGCAGATAACTACTTGTTTTTCAACTTGACAGAAACCACACTATGTCCAAAATATTAGTATGCGGTAAGGCTATTCTTTAAACCAGCAATAGACATAACATGATAGTTACAGAAAAGAAGATTGGGTAAGCAATGTTCTTTCTTTGGGTTTGATTGACCTCTTGGGCAATGCTTCTTAGGGGAGTACTTATTTGCTTTCTTTGAATTTTTTATCCAATCACTTGCTTATTGTGAGGTAAGGTCATTCACATGGGGTGTCTGCTTCGTCTTCTCTGATGCACTCATACAAGCTCTTATATAAAATTTTGTCCATTCAATTACGAGGCTTACACAGCACATACAGATGGATGACACCAGTTAAGGAACACATTGGTGGCCTTTTTCTTTTCCTAACCTGTTGATTGTACAGTGAAAGAGCAGAAGCAGTCCTGTCTCTTCTAAGTGCTGCTGTATGGGGGATTGCAAGAGGCTAGTACCGAGTCAAATACAGGTACGTACTCTAGTTCAAGTCCAGAGTCTGCAGGAATATACTTAAACTGACATATCCTTACATTAGTTGCTTTTAAATACAATATATTTAAAAATTTATTAAATGCAGAGCTGCATTTATTGCATATTTGCATTGGTACAAGTATGGTCTTTATTCCATACTTGCATTGGTATAGCTTGGTGTGTGCATATTTCATATCTGAAGGCCCACTTGGGAAGCTAACAATCACTGTAATAGTCAGTGCTGTAGTCTCTGTCCTGTGCCGAGAAGCTTTCCTGCACAATGACCACAGTGGATCGCCTGATCGTCCCTTTGAGCAGTGTGAAGAGGGAAAGCCAGCACTTCACACCTTCATGTCCATGGATGTAAACAATGCATGCTCTCCATCCGAAAATTCAGGAAAGTGATGTGAAGAGGGACCCTGCATTGGGAGCTTGAAAAAGGGAATAGTACGTTTTTGGGGCAAAATTCCTCAAAACGACCTTACAGCATTTATTAGTGACTTGGAGCCACAGAGATAAAATGTTTTGCTATGAGGTTTCATACTACTTTACTGTTATTTATGCCTGACATTTGGATAATCATCGATCAACAATCATAAAAGAAACAGAAGCTCTTTAAGTGGGTAGAGTATGTTCTCAATTTAAACTGCCATCTGAAGGTACCTGTAGAGGTTGGAAGACTGATTCCTTGACAGCCATTTTGAACCAAAATTATTGCTAAGTCTATGGGGTGTCTTCCAACTTCTCTGGGTCAACAGCTATGGAACAGGTTGTTGTGCCAACATCAGAGTTGACTAAGGTGCACTTCCCTTTTTTGGACTAAACACGAGCTGTTACCTAAAGCTAGCTGAATAACAGAAAAACAATCAATTCATCTATCCGCCAAAGATGAAGGAATCTCCCCTGCCAACTCTTGTATTCATTGTAAAGCAATGGTGCAGTCGATCAGTGATTGCATCTGATAGGATGCCTTCACTGTATGGCTGATCATTTTCCAACTGGCTCAGACAATTTTTAAAGCAACTTTTGCCGATTTAGGTGGTGCTTGCAGGGCCAGCCATGGCTCTAATTTCGGTTGATGCACCAGGAAACAGACAAAATGTAATGGTCAGCTTAATCCTTCACCTTTGGGTAACAAAAATCTCCAGAATTAACTGCTATAACTTGGATCTCTACTTTAGGGTGTTCAGTGTGGTTTAAATGGTTAAAGAATGAGACGATGAGGTTAGAGGCAGGAAGTGTTGTTTTATGGCAGTATATATGATCATGCACAATTCCAGGCCAGGCTGTAATTAAGGAGGAAGGACTTTATTGCTCTTGTAAAGCATTTACCATAATTAGACTGAAGTCCATCTGACAAAGGAAGAGGTTACACAAATGAATAGCAACAGTTTGCTGTGATTTTTCAAGTCAGCGCACCTGGCGAGGAATAAGGACACAACCTTTCCAGCAGAATAAAATTCCTGCAACTTGACGGCAGTCTCGTGTAACCTCAAGGGCTCCAGATGTTCCCATTGAAAAAAAATAAAATATATATATGTATATGTGAATCATTGGAAAGCAAATGGAATATAGAATGAAAACTATACATTGTGCAAGGCCCACATGTTCGGTTTTGTTGCACTGAAACCAGATGTTGGAAGATTTATAGTAGCCAATTAAAGAATTACTTTGTCCGCTGTGTGGGGACCAGGTTGTTAGAAATGTTAAAGCTCCTCAATCCTGTAAGAAATTATAGGAAAATACTTCCTCATCATTTACTATTCTGTAACCATATACTTTTTTTTTTTTTTAAACTTGAGTGGCAGTGTCTGTACCTTACATACGCCTAAAATGCCTTGTTCATATTAACAGAAGAGAGAGATAATACTGGAGATCTGGATACTGTTGATGCAGATTTAAAGGGGTTGTCAAAAGATTGGCGGTGTACATACGCCTAAAAATGCCTTGTTCATATTAACAGACGAGAGAGATAATACTGGAAGGATGGATACTGTTGATGCGGTATCAAAGGGGTTGTCTAACTGTATACAGCAGAACCACCTGATTTTTTTTCAAAAGTTTTAGTGTTTCTAAAAGCAAGTGTAATATATTGAAGCTCGCCAAACTCTTAGATATGGTGGCTTCACCAATTTTCTATTTTTAGGACATTTTTTACTTTATTTTTCCCTGATGATCCTGCCAGTAACACACCTCTTGCCTTAAGATGCTAACCTAGGACACCTCCCCTTATCCTAAACTTCATTACATTGGATTTTGTAGCTCACAGAAGATAGGTTGAAAAGCTGATAACAATGTTTGAGATTTCAGTTGGGTACACAGGAACATACGTATTGTTTTGTACTCGTAGAAAATGTTCTTAGTCTGAAAACAAGAAAACTTTTGAAATCGCCACACCTAAGGACTTGTAATAGATAAAAATTTTCTTATTGTGTTTAGATGCTTTAAATTTCTCAAACATAATCGATTAAAGTGGAACTTAACTGCATCTGAGCACTACAAACACTATTTAATTAATTTTTAATATTCACAGCAAACTCACCCATCCGTTTCGATGCTTTATTTTGTTGAGAAATCACTTTAACCACTTCCCACCCAAGGACGTACCCGTGCGTCCTTGGGTTTCAGTGGGTATCAGTACCATTATTTTCAGCCTCAAATTCTGTAGAAGGCAGAAGTGATCAGAATGGCAAATTAGCCACTTGATCACTTCTGCGGGTGGTGGAAAGGGTTCCCCCCCCCCCCACCGCCACCTCTCCCGGGCTCCCAGGTCCAAACGTGAAGACAGGGAGCGATTTGGCGATGGCTGCCTGGGACAAAGAGAGAGAGAGGAACTGACGTCATTCCCCTCGCTCTGTAACCCTGGAAACCGGGAGTGACGAGTATTCCTCACTTCCGGTTCCGCCTCTTTGTTTACCTGGCCACCAGTGGCCAGAGAAGCAGCCAATTGGACCGATCTCTGTCTGATCGGCTGCATGGGGGGCCAGGGGAGAGATTTGGGGTCTAATAGAGCCCAAATCTCTCCATAAGGAGGACCTGTCACGGCCCATGCTAACCTGGATGTTGTTTATCCCTTGTGATAGCAATAAAGTTTGTACAAAAAAAATGTAAAATAAAATAGTGTAAAAAAATTATTTTTTTGTATGAAATAAAAAAAATTTAAAGTGCCACCGTGCCTACGCGCAAATGCGAACGAATATGCTACTCCCGCAAACATATGCAAATAGTGATCGCACCAGTGAGTGTACAGCTTGAATAACAGTGTAAATTTGCAGTCCCCTCAAAATAACTCAACACACAGCCATTAATGTCTAAACCGCTGGCAAAAAAAGTGAGTACACTCCTATGATAAAATGTCCAAATTGGGCCCAATTAGCCATTTTCTCTCCCTGGTGTAATGTGACTCGTTCGTGTTACAAGATCTTAGGTGTGAATGGGGAGCAGGTGTGTTAAATTTGGTGTTATCGCTCTCACTCTCTCATACTGGTCACTGGAAGTTGAACATGGCACCTCATGGCAAAGAACTCTGAGGATCTCAAAAAAAGAATTGTTGCTCTACACAAAGATGGCCTAGGCTATAAGAAGATTGCCAAGACCCTGAAACTGAGCTGCAGCACAGTGGCCAAGACCATACAACGGTTTACCAGGACCGGTTCCACTCAGAACAGGCCTCGTCATGGTCGACCAAAGGAGTTGAGAGCATGTGCTCAGCGTCCTATCCAGAGGTTGTCTTTGGGAAATAGACGTATGAGTGCTGCCAGAATTGCTGCAGAGGTTGAAGGGGTGGGGGATCAGCCTGTCAGTGCTCAGACCATACACTGCATTAGGTTGGTCTGCATGGAAGGAAGGAAGTCTCGTCTAAAGATGATGCACAAGAAAGCCCACAAACAGTTTGCTGAAGACAAGTAGACTAAGGACATGGATTACTAAAACCATGTCCAGTGGTCCTAGGCCATCTTTATGTAAAGCAACAATTCTTTTTTTCAGATCCTCTGAGAGTTCTTTGCCATGAGGTGCCATGTTGAACTTCCAGTGACCAGTATGAGAGAGTGAGAGCGATAACACCAAATTTAACACACCTGCTCCCCATTCACACCTGAGACCTTGTAACACTAACGAGTCACATGACACCGGGGAGGGAAAATGGCTAATTGGGCCCAATTTGGAGATCGTCACTTAGAGGTATAGTCACTTTTGTTTCCAGATGTTTAGACATTAATGGCTGTGTGTTAAGTTATTTTGAGGGGGCAGCAAATTTACACTGTTATACAAGCTGTACACTCACTACTTTACATTGTAGCAAAGTGTCATTTCTGCAGCGTTGTCAGATGAAAAGATAGAATAAAATATTTACAAAAATGTGAGGGGTGTACTCACTTTTGTGAGATACTGTATGTGTGTGGTGTGTGTGTATGTGTGTATGTATATATATATATATATATATATATATAGTGTTTGGGGTTCTAAGTAATTTTTTAGCAAAAAAAAAAAAAAAAATAGTTGATTTTTACATGTAGGAGCGAAGTGTCAGAATAGGCTTGGGAAGGGGATGGTTAAAAAACTCCTATAGCATTTCCATGCATTTCCAGCTATGGCCATTTTATTTAAGAATATTCATGTAGCATGATAAAATCCATTTGCCCTTAACTCAGGCATGCAGGCAGGAGGGTGTGCTTAGCTGAGAAAGACCCCTTCCCCATCTCCCTTATCTAAAAATTAAAAAAAAATGAGAAGACTCTTGATATTGGTAAATATATTATACTTTCCTTTCAAAATACTAAGGCTAGTAGCATAAGGATTAAAAATAGGTAATAAAGAGTAGGAAAGTTTAGTTCCCCTTTAAAATACATTTAAATGGCTTTTGTAATGTAGTGTGTACTTTTTTTTTTTTTTAATGATCATTATTTTGTTTTTAGTAGGGCTGGTCTCTCAGCGTCCTACCCAATGACTCCATTCACCCATGTTCTTTTCTTCTCCCATTTTATGTCCTGGTGTCACAAGGACAGGGCAGTGGGGCAATATCCCCCCAAACAAACTCCCAGACAGAAATAAAGACCTGACAATAATAATAAGAATATTCCTATCTACCCATTCCAAATAAAAAAAAAAAATTGTCTGCACTTAGGCTTTAAAGTAAATGAACCCAGCAATGTTGCAGGGTTTCTTAGAGCCCATTCACATTGAGGCGACACGACTTCGGGGGGCGACCTGTGAAGTCGCGTGCACCACTGTGCACCGCGACTTCGGCGTGACTTGCAGAGACTTCACATAATGGAAGTCTATGCAAGTCGCTCCGAGGTCGCCCCAAAGTAGTACAGGACCCTTTTTGTAAGTCGGAGCGACTTGTGTCGCTCCTATTAGAACGGGTCCTGTGCTAATCAATGGACCGCGACATACCGCGACTTGTCAGGCTGACAAGTCGCGTAATGTGAATGGGCTCTTATACTTGCATACGAGTGGTTCATGAGTTGTTGCTTTGAGTTACTGATGCATTGGGTGCATTACTATTTTAAGTAACTGAACTGTTTTCAAATTAAAATCCCCCCCCTTAAAAAAAAAAAAAACTATAACCAAATCCTTTGTATGCATTGAAAAGTCATGTTTGTAGTATTAATTAAGTCATCCAATATTTTGGCAGCTACTTTTTGATGCTGTCCAGACAAAAAACAAAGCTGAGTTTGTTAAACCAAATGGAAACTAAGATGCCTCTAAGCCCCGATGTGCCGCAGGGAGTGTTGATTTGTAAGTTATTTCTCCCTTTTGTCTGTAATAGGCCTTCTGCTGCATAAGGTGAAAGTCAGGAAAGAGGCCAGATTGAAGGGAGGCTCACTCCAAATTCTCAGATTTATTGCTGGAGTAATTGCTAGGAAGCATAAACCATACAAACCATATGTGATTGAAAAGCACACTATCTTCACTTGCTAGACGGCTGCTGGAGGCCCGGATTGTGCCAAGCAGATGGCATTTGATCTGATAGAACAGAAGTGTTTATTTTTTGTCATGTTTCTTATGAAGGTTTTGTTGAACTCCTTTGCTGAGAGATGTGCTTGCATTTCATTATTTACTTACTCAGCAGCCATCATTATTGTTCAATAGAACATAACCATTGGATCCAGCTGCTAGTGGTGAACCCATCAACCCCAGAGACAAAGGTGTGCTGTAGGAGTGAATAATTTATAGTCACGAAAAACAAAATAGATAGGATACACACCTAGGCTGTAAGGCATCTTAAGCATTTTGCTTTTTAGGCCCCTTTCACACAGTCCGTTGGTCGGACGGACTCCGTTTATCTCAGCGGGGGACAGATCCGCCGATCCCCCGCTGAGCAGAAGAACGACAGCTATTCTCCGCACTGTGTGCGGAGACACAGCTGTCAGTTCCCCATACATCTCTATGGGGGAATCGGATGGGAACGGACCGTCGGTCCGTTCTCATCCGATCCCATCCAATCCGATCCGCTGGACGTATGGAAAATAGGGTTTCCATCCATCCAGATTTGACGGATTGGATCAGATGTCAGCGGACATGTCTCCGCTGACATCCGATGCCCCATAGGGATGCATGGGGGGACAGTTGAGATCCGCCAAAAAACGGACAGGCGGATCTGTGTGAAAGGGGCCTTAGGGCTACTGAAGGAGGACCTGTCAATTTATGTGACAGTGCTACTAGGTTAGAGGGCTGTATAGACAAAGGACTGGAACATGATAGTGATCAGGTGTTGCTGTAATTTGAAGTTTGAAATCAGGTGCCTCTCCACCTTGTTTAAAGGTAATCCAAAGGGGGAGATTTGCTAAAACTGGTGCACACAGAATCTGGTGCAACTGTGCATGGTAACCAATCAACTTCGAACGTCAACTTGTTCAAATAAACTTTGACAATTAAACCTAGAAGCTGATTGGTTACTATGTACAGCGCGCTGGACTTTGTGTGCACCAGTTTTAGCAAATCGCACCCAAAGTGTCAAGGTGTGTAGATGATGGCAGTGGATAAAATTTCAAGGATTGAAAGATGTCTCAATAGCCTAGCAAGAAGGAAGCTCTTAAGCATAAGTTAACACTAGAAACTAGGAAGGCCTGGTAGGAAGGCCTGGCCATGAACAAATGAATAAGTGGGGTATGCCTTAGAGTTGCGCTGGATTCTCATACTGGGGCACTCTGGGGATTTCACATATGGGTTGTAGTTAGGGTTGCCACCTCATCCCTTTAAACCCGAGCACATAGTTTCCAAAGTTAATTTATGCAGATAAGGCACCAAGTGAGTTTAATTACTACCTTAATCAGCCGCAGAACCTGTGCGATTAATATGTTTTCGGGTTTAAAGGGATGAGGTGGCAACCCTAGTTGTAGTATAAACCCAGGGCCAACATTCTGCAAGTGATGGGGAATTTCTCTTACAACTACATGTACAACCCCTTCAATACCTTGGTCCTGATCTTATTCTGTTTTCAGTGGGTGTCACATTCTCAGGACAAGAATGCAATTCAACTCTAATGGCCGGAATACACGATAAGAAAATCGGCCGAAAATTTCCGTTCAGCGAAGGATCGGCCGATATTCTACTCGTTAATGCCCAGCCATCAGTGACCGATATCGATATTGTGAACGAAAAATCCTGTTTGAAAAAAATGAAAAATTATGTCGTCCCGTTTGCGAACAAACTATATTCTATACGTTGGTGTTAAGGTTGTTCATTTAAAATCTGTACAACATCATCACGCATGCACTGTTTCAATGGTTGGCAGTCAAACGGTCGGGCGATATTCGGCCTGTGTATGTTGGCAACGTTTTCGACCAAGGAACACTTTTTCATAAGTCGGTGGTCGAATGATCGGGCGATATTCGGCCCGTGTATTCCAGCCATAAGCCATGCCCCCCCCAGCATAAAAAAAAAAAAAGTTTACAAAAGATCACCCCTGAGGCCACAGGGTACTCTTCATGCATCTTGTCACCAGAGATGGCTGTCTATTCCTGGCTTTTGCAGCTGGTTTCCCATTGCCGTGTATGCACATCATCAGGAGGGCGGCTGCAAGAACCTGCGCCATCTTGGGGACAGGAGGCCCCAAGATGGCATCAGAAGATGGTGGTGCTGGACAGGGTGTGTCGCAGCGGAGCAGCAGATGACTGGGTGGGTATATGAGTGTCTTTTTTTTGTTTGAGAGGGAATAAAGGGGAGTGAATTTCCTCTTTGGGTGTTTCAGTGTAGATTTGAGGCCTCCAGAATCCTTTCAGAACATATTGGTTTTCTCGTTTATGACACAGATTTTTTTTTTAGTTATCCCATTCATGTGCGCAGGGCCTCACAGCGGTGGATGTATATTGTGATTCTTGGTAGAGAAGCGGTTACATGGCTGAATGATCAACTACATTGCAAATGCTGAGCCAGGCTGTACCTGTCAGTCCTCACAGACACGGAACACTGATTGATATAATGTACAGGCAACTTCTGAAAGATGCAAAGTAACTTTATTTTTTTCCAGAACAATCTGTATGTCTTAATATAGCGCATCCCCTCAGCCGCCACATGTCACAGAGTTCAAATCCCTCTCTCTGGTTAATTATGCGGCCATGATAAAGATGTCAAGTGTGCAGGTTTTCCTTGCTATGACAAGGAGAACAAATCAAGGGTTTGAACAAAGTAAGCTTTTGACTGGGAGACTTCCACGGTCCCTGGGAATGCCTGACTAGCTACATAAACAAACAATCAGAGGGTGCTATCACCCAACGCAGGATGATTAATGGGAGGGACAAGGCCTGCTTGTTCCCAGTGATTAATTAGCCCCCTTTCCACACATACACAGGATTCCTCTCTGAACAAAAAGATGGCTGCAAAATAGGACTTGGGGGCCTATTTATAAAGATAATAGGTTACCGTACTTACTGCTCTTTTGTTTTAACCTCTACTTTTTACTCCTATATGTTTTACATAGAATGTTGCAAGGTTTAAAAAAATATTAGAGAGGAGAAAAGTATATTGGTTTCAATCATGTTCATATTCTGGTGAATGTGATTGAAATGTGGCTCACTCACAAGAAAGTTGACTTCTTTTACCAAAGTGTTATTAAAGATAACGTTAATATACAGGTTGGGTGTTACATTTTATATAAAACTACACCCCTAACAAATAAAATTTGACCTATGGCTTTATGGGGAGGAGGGGGTATGTAAACACACAACCCCAAGGGAAAGGCAGCCCCTTAGCCAAGGAGGGCATGTCACAGGACATCCCGAATACAGGAATCCCAAGTAAAGACCAATAGATGTAACCTGTGATTGATAAATCTGTAAATATGAATCTTAAAGAGGAATGGGCCAAGATTTGGGCATTGATGGAGCTTTTCTGATAAAGCAAGGAAAAAAAAGAACAAAAGGACAAATTCCCCTAGAGTGTGGGACTTTAATGGCAATAACCAGATCTTGAGTAGTAAATAGTTTTCAATAAATGTATTATTATTAAACAAGCAGTATTTGAAAATACATTACAAAAGACACTTAATAAACAACACTTTAAAATAGCAAGTGGCCATATGTTACGTCTCTTGGACTGAAGGTGGCTCCAAAGGAGGCCAGACGCGTTTCGGTCAATCGCCTTTCTCAACGGTCAGATAGGAACAGGTCTCAGACACATACAAGAATCCTAGACAGGTAAGGCCAAGGTATTCTTAAAAGTGATGCTTAAAACAAATGCTATATGGCAAGAAGAATAAAATATAACGCCACCTTGGGTAAGCATTTTATCAAACTATAAAATACTGGTGTCTTGGCAGCCAATGTCTGTGTCCATTGGGGAGATTTTCCTACTTTGGTTGTGTTTTGAAAACAGGAAATGAGAGGAAAGCTCCACAAAGTGAGGGGAAATGTCTCTCCCCAGACAGTTGTCACTAGTACAGGTCTATTGGAAGATTTCACCTCTATTCTTGTTCTGGGGACATCTGTACATTTTTTGCATCACTTTCTGTCTCAAGACAGTGGGCAGAAGGATCGGTTAAGATGGTAAATCTCTCCAGCAGGGAACTTTGTAGAGGTTCTAACCCTTCTCTGATTGAAACAAAAAAAAAAAAATAGTTTGAGGTGCATTCCTGGCCTTAAATATGTCACTTTTGAAACTTTGATTTAGTCCAAAGCCCTAAATAGGAGCTAAGATTTGAGATTACACATGGTGACTTCTCCTACTTCCGGAAGCTGAATTAAGCAATGGTGGAGCAAAAGTAAGGTGAGTATGAGTTGCTAGGGTGGGAGGTGTAAACTGGACTTTGCCCATGCAGTTTCATATTGCTTGCACTTACTGCACCAGGTGGAGTAAAGTCGCTCATGAACTTGGCTACTGTATGAGCTGTCTTTTCTTCAGACAGCACAGAGTTGTTTGACTTTTTGTAAGTGATGGATTCTGAGATGAAAACAAGTTTGAATTGCAAAAGTGGTTGGACAGAATTAGATACACTATATTGTCAAAAGTATTGGCCTTTACACGCACATAAACTTTAATAGCATCCCAGTTTTTGTAGGGTTCAATATTGAGTTGGCCCACCCTTTGCAGCTATAACAGCTTCAACTCTACTGGGAAGGCTGTCCACAAGGTTTAAGAGTGTGCCTTTGGGAATCTTTGACCATTCTTCCAGAAGCGCATTTGTGAGGTCAGGCACTGATGTTGGACGAGAAGACCTGGCTCGCAGTCTCTGCTCTAATTCTTCTCAAAGGTGTTCTATCGGGTTTGGGTCAGGACTCAGTCAAATTCCTCCACCAGAAACTCACTAATCCATGTCTGTATGGACCTTAATTGTGCACTGGTCCAAATCATTTGGTGGAGGGGGGATTATGGTGTGGGGTTGTTTTTCAAGGGTTGGGCTTGGCCCTTTAGTTCCAGTGAAGGGAACTCTTAATGCGTCTGCATACCAAGATATTTTGGACAATTTCATGCTCCCAACTTGTAGGAACAGTTTGGTGATGGCTCTTTCCTGATCAAACATAACTGCGCACCAGTGCACAAAGCAAGGTCCACAAAGACATGGATGAGGGAGTTTGGGGTGGAGGAGCTTGACTGGCCTGCACAGAGTCCTAACCTCAACCCGATAGAACACCTTTGGGATAAATTAGAGCAGGGACTGCGAGCCAGGCCTTGTCCAACATCGGTGTCTGACCTCACAAATGCGCTTCTGAAAGAATGGTCAAACATTCCCATAGACACACTCCTAAACCTTGTGGACAGCCTTCCCAGAAGAGTTGAAGCTGTTATAGCTGCAAAGGGTGGGCCAACTCCATATTGAACCCTACGGACGAAGACTGGGATGCCATTATTATTATACAGGATTTATATAGCGCCAACAGTTTATGCAGCGCTGTACTATATAAAAGCAAGACAATACAGTAAGAATACAATAAAATACAAGAGGATTAAGAGGGCCCTGCTCAGAAGAGCTTACAATCTAATGTTCATGTGCGTGTAAAGGCAGGTGTCCCAATACTTTTGACAATATAGGTTATATTTTGGAGAATTAGTTCAAATAATTTTTTTTTTTTTTTTTCTGTTTAGTTGTCTGTCATTCCTTTCTACGCTCCATTTTCTTGCAGAATAGTTTTATATAAGATTGAATATGATCTTGAAGTTGCCAACACTAGATCACCAAAGAGTTTCAAAGACTCTAGCTAAGGGCTGTCCTGTGTCACTTTATATTGGCGTGTCTAGGGAAAAGCCATAAGTTTGCTTTATATGTTGCCCTGACACCGAGCCGCCAAGAAAGGAACTCTCCAGGGTGTCTTAAAAGACAGATTCTATTAAAGGGGAGGCGAGTTAAGTAAAATAAGTCCGTACATCTTCAATCCAAAGGGGAACAAGCCCTTCCGCAAAGCCATTAATTGGAATGAGGGAACCACATAAGTTTATGATCTCTCATCAAGTTGCTCGTAAATTCTCCCATAACCATATTCTTTTAGAGCGGAGGGGGGAGCGAAGGCTTCTTCATTGACTTGATCTTTGGATAGTGAAGGCTAAAAGACAACTCTCTGACCCCACTTGACTGCAATTCCTAAAATACTGTTGTGTGTTTTTGCCCTTTAAAAGCGTTAGATAAAAGCTCTATTATCATGGTCTGTTTTAAAGTTTATTTATATTAAGATGATCTTTTTTAAAGGATATAACTCCTGTACAGTTTTGGATATTTGTCATTGTGCTTTTATGCTAAAATAAATCTAAAGCCAATTTATTCCCCCATTTATTGGAGCGATTTCTCATTTCCCTTTGCTCCATGTCCTAAGAACACAACAGGAAGCGATGGGAAATACCATCAAAGTGAGGGAAATCCCACCTTAGGCTAGGTTCACATTAGCTGACTCTCTGAAAAGGGATCTGTGGTGGATTGATTATCAGAGTGTAGCTAAACAGTTACTATATTGTGCTCAGGAGCAGTGGTGTATTTTGCTTTTGTGCTGCCCTAGGCAAGACTAAAATTGGGCGCCCCCCTGTAAATCTGCCCCACTCCTTTTTTAACGGATGTGACTCCCTCCAAAATTGAAGGACTACAAGTCCCAGCATGAACCTCTGAGATGTCACGAGAGGGGGGGGGGGTGAGGGGGGGGTGAGGGGGTGGGTGAGGGAGAGAGAGAGGGGGGTGCGGGAAGGAGAGAGAGAGGGGGGGGATGAGAGAGAGAGAGCGAGAGAAGGGGATGAGAGAGAGAGAGAGGGGGGATGAGAGAGAGGGGGAATCAGAGAGAGAAAGAGAGAGGGTGGATGAGAGAGAGAAAGAGAGGGGGGATGAGAGATGGGGATGAGAGAGAGAGAGAGGGGGGATGAGAGAGGGGGATGAGAGAGAGAGAGGGGGATGAGAGAGAAAGACAGAGGGGGAGAGAGAGAGGGGGTGAGAGAGGCGGCTCTAGCAACCAGTGGACAATAGAGCCTCAGGTGGAGGGGGGGTGGCTTTTTTGCTGCCCCCCTGCAAAGTGCTGCCCTAGGCCTGGGCCTTGTTGGCCTAGGCCAAAATACAGCACTGCTCAGGAGGCAATCCTGCCACCTCCTGTGCACACCTTAAACTAAAATCATATAATCATATGACAACCACCATGAATAACTAATAAATCATGATAAATAATGAAAGCCAGGTCAAATAGCACAACTCCATCTCCTCTCCACAAACAATAAAACCCTGTTGGGGGTATTAACTTCTCTCTATGCTATCCAAAATAGACATTATTATAGATAAACTTTAGTTTTAATACTTCACCCACATTTTTTAAAGTGGTTGGCTGATTCCTTGATGGAATATGGTTGCCTTTCTATTTCCCCAGTTGGTATGATTGAGAGCAGGCTTGGAAATATATTTTTTTTCTTTCTTATGTTGAGGAAAAAAAATTGACAAATTCAAAATGTTTTACTTTGGTGAACATGAAATCTAATATAATATCCAGCCACCAGGTGGAGCTTTAGCTTCCTTTTTAAATGTTTTACAATTTCTCATTGCCTGCTGTTATGAAAAGCCTATTGATAACAGAAGCCCTAACCTTTTCCCATTCTATCCAAAGCTAAAAAAACAGTTTTTGGGTATAGATACATTTTAAATCAAATACTCATTATAATCTTATTATTGTTAGGGGATTCTTGGAAAGAAACTGTTTCTTATTTATTACTTAATAACTTTGTTCCAGCACATATTTCAGTAGAGCCTGCCATTTTCTGGGAATGTCGGCTGTTGTTTTTATAGAACAGATGGGTATTTAGGACAAATTAATTGCTTTTGCTGAATGTCGCTCTGCACATACTCTGAAGAGTCATAAAGGTGAATGGACATTGTTAACAGCATTGTAAAAGCCGTCAGCTTCTTCGCCGCCTTCAGAAACCTGCTCAGATATGTACTTTAGTTTTATAGCTTTCCAGTTTTAAAAACAGAAATATGTTTTACGGCTCCTTGGATATCCTTCAGCCAGCCCGTCTTTATCTGTGTTATGATAGTATCACAGTGAATAATATTTACTAGGTTTTTTTTTATATATATTATTTTTTTTTCACGCAGAGCTTTCTGTACAGCAGCCAAAGCCTACTAGATAAAAACATTTCAGGTTAAGTGTTTGAATATCTGTAATATTAAAGCCCAACTCCAGGAATAGTTGAAATTTAAACAGTGCATTACTTACATCTTGATTGCAACACCTATTCTAAGCTGTCCTGCAGTATAATGTCTATAAAAGTCAAAGTTCCCTCTATAAGCAAAGCTAATATCCTGCCCTGGGGACCAGACATTTCCTGATTGTTATCTTCTTAGGTACTGGTGGTCCCCTCACTGCCTCTGGTGGAGACGACGCAGCTGCTGGAAGTGTCTCCTCCACCAAGAGGAGGTGATGAGTACATCTAGCATACAGTGACGTGGACACCCAAAGAATAACCCCAAATAGTAAACAGAAGTTAAGTAAAATGGACATTTGGAGAGTTTTTTTTTTTTTTTTATGCCAGTGTTTAGAGGGGAGTGAGAGGAAGGCCACTTGCCTGTCCAGGATCCAGCGCTGTTCTCCCCCAAGTCGGTTCTTTGCCAGTCTTCCAGTCTCCAGCACCGCATTTCTAATGTGGGAAACTGATTGGGACTTCTTGTTGCTTTAAGCTGGCTTCCCACTGAGCATACGTGAGTCACACTGCACTTTGTGAATGGTCCAGGGGGCAATCGCCTAAACAATTCCAGCAGAAGTAGGAGAAGGTACCTGCCAAAACTAGGTACCCACACCCCCCCTGACCAAAAAAAATGAACCTCCAATATTGTTAGAAAAATGGGGAGGATTCTTTAGGCCCTTTCACACGGGTGTTCCGTATGTCCGCTGACATCCGATTTTCTTCCTTTCAGTTCTGTTCCATTTTTTGGAACGAAACAGAACCCTATTTTTCCTCCATTCAAAAAACGGAAAGGAAGCAAAATCGGATGTCAGCGGTGTCATCCGCTGACATCCACAATGCCCATAGACATGCATTATGTCCGTATATCATCCGCAAACGGATGGGATGATATGCGGACATACGGAGCGGATGACACAAGTGTCATCCGCTCCGTGAAAAAAAAAAAAAAGTCCCGCAGCAGAGCAAAAAAACGGAGTGAAAGAGGCCTTAAAGTGGCTTTAAGCTGTACTTTGATTTAAATTATATTAGATCAGCCTTAAAGTGAGACTAAAGTCTTGTTTTTTTTTTTTTTTGTTTAAAAATAATAAACATTATATTTACCTTCTCTGTGCAGGGGTTTTGCACAGAGTAGTCCCAATCCTCCTCTTCTCGGGTCCCTCGCTGGCTCTCCTGGCCACTCCCTCCTGCCCAGTGTCCCCACAGCAAGCAGATTGCTATGGGGCACCCGAGCAGAGTCCCTGTTCTGTGTGTCCATTCAGACATGGAGCGGTGGATTGGCCCCTCCCCCTCTCTCCTCATTGGCTCACTGACTTTGATAGACAGCAGCGGGAGCCAATGGAACCCGCTGCTGTGTTTCAGCCAATCAGGAGGGAAAGACTGAATCTCTTGTGCAACATCACTGGATGAAGATGGGGCCGAGGAGGGCTGCATACAGAAGGTTTTTTATCTTAATGCATAGAATGCATTAAGAAAAAAACTTCTGCCTTTGGAACCACTTTAAGTCAACCCCAAATTAAAACTAAGGTGTGGGCTAAATCAACCCATTATTGTAGGGACTCCAATAGAAAGATATCCCCGGGTTTTCCCTTCTATCTCTCTACCCCATGGTGTCCCATTTCTTTTGCTGCATTTACCATAAAATAAATGGCGATAGTTGTTAAATCAGTGAGGGCTGATGGCAGTGAGAGCTCTTTCTATCTATACAAGTTGGTTTGGCCTTTAAAAATAAATTGTAATAGGAAAGTATAATTATTATCCTTAATATGATTTGGGTTTAATAAATACAGAGCTGCAACGTGGCTTAAAGTCAACTTTTGCTTTGCCCATTCAGAGCAAAGCAATAGGTTGGCTTCAGTTCCCCTTCATCCCCCAGCATATACTTTTATAGTTTTCCATCACTCCCTCGCTGCTGCGCTTAGTGCTAGGAGCCAAAGAAAATACTTACTACTTCTGGGTATGTAGGAGCATAGCCTAGCTCAAACAATGCTCTCACATGGTGGGGGGTCCATAGCCACATGTAAGCTACAACTCGACAAGACAACTCATAGCTTACACAGACCGTTCCTTCTCTCCCAACAGTTGAACAGTGTGGCAAGGGAGTGTCATAAGACAAATATATGCTGCTGGGGAAGCATAAATTACAGTGTATCTATTGCTTTTCCCTGACAGGATAAAGTGCAATAACCTATTGCAACCAACCATAACCTATAACGAATAATTAGGTTTCATTTTACTGAAGTGTTTAAGGCTCTTTTTAGACTTGTACGACTCCAAAGTTGCACCGACTTTGGAGTGAAACTTTGGATGGGTGCATCCCACATGGGATACGACTTTGGCTTTGACCAGTGATAATGGACAATAGTTGCACACAAGTTGCATTGTTTAACATTCAGGTACGACTTCCATAGAACTTCTAAGGGTTAACATTGAAGTCTGGGCCCTCAAGTTGCATGAAAGTCAGACCAAAGTATTGCATGAACTATTTTGAAGTTGCTGCAACTTTAAGTCACGCATATATGAATGGTTATCGTTGGAAAACATGGGGAACGACTTGTCATGCAACTTTGATGTCCAAAGTTGCATGACAAGTCACACAAGTGTGAATGGAGCCTTGAAAGAATGCTGATTGGTTGCATTAGTTACTAAATAAATGTGTATGTAGCATAGTAAATAACATTTCTGCTTTTAGGTTTGAAGTCCATGCATCATTATGTTGCAGTACACTCCATAGTAACACATGGACTACCACTACAGAACTCTCCTTCTGAAAATGGCGTCTGGTTGACATGTTGATTTGAAAAAGGGTGGGTGTGTGTGTGTGTGTGGTGTGGGGTGGGGGGGTTAAAATGGCCATCTTGGAGAGTATCTGCCCATAGCAAATATTATTTTTAGATACAAATGTTTAATATTATGTATATATACACATGGTATATCCTGAATGCATTGACAGTTCATCCTTTTTTTTGTCAATAACAAATAGCATATTTCTAAAACCCTACTATTTTCTTATAAATAAATATTATATGCAGCATATGTACATATACATACCAGCTGGTCCCTGAACATACCGCTTTTGCATGCCTTTCTGAGTGAACACGTTATTTTCTCTGACTATCGTTCATGGAAATGACAGCTTGACCTTTTTTTTTCCTGTGCAAAGCAAGAATATTCCTTTTCTGGTTTCCAGATAATTTTAATTTTATCCAGATTGTTATTAGTGCAATTCAATTACTGAAGCCTATTAAAATAGACTTCCTATTTGAGATGCGTTTCCCTTCCATTAGAGGAGATAAGCAGAGTTGAAAGTAAGCATGCTTTGAGTCTAATGTACAGGGAGAGAATCCTGTCCATTGTCATACATACTTCTCCCTCTGATTGGATGCTAGAGAAATGCTGCAAGGTTTCTAATGATTAGTGTATGGCAAAATATAAAATAACATACTCAATGCATCTCTACAATAAAATCACATTTCCCATGCTGTGTCCCTTTACAAACTCTGCAAGTACAGACAATTCCTGCGGATTCCTCCAGAAATCCAGTAAGCATCTTATTTTCTGTTGTGAGCTGACAACATTGCCTCTGCTACATTGAAAACCAAAAACAGTATTACCAGCCCCAGCTTGAGTTCTTCCCTTCGGAACTGCAGAACTCCTCCCCCTTCCTCTTTTCCATAACATATGGGTCATGTGTACTGCAGTCCAATAAGGGAAAACTCAGGCAGAGATGACAACACTACTTAGGATTGCAGACCAAGAGTTGTCAGCTAAGGGAAGATAGGAGCTCACTGGATATCTGGAAGGATCAAAATGTATTTTTCGAGTGATAAAAGATGGGAAAGATTTTGCAGAGATGATTTTTTTTTTTTTTTTTTTTTTATAATTATTTTATCATTAGTTTAACATTTTTAAAGGGGCCCCAACTAGCTCTGAACAGATGGTTTCAGGTTAAAGAATTATCACTCAAATTTAGTTTCCCCATTATCATCTGATAATACAGGAGATAAGGTAAGTTTCTCATCACCATTTGTTAAAGTAGGTCTAAGGGCTGTCGGTTGCATGTACGAGTGTTCCCATAGCAAGTGGCCTTCTATGGTGGGCACTCGATGGGGGGAGGAGCCAGGAGCGCCAGCAGGTGACCCAAGAACAGGAGTATTGGGGCTGCTCTGCACAACATCCATTGCATAAAAAAGGTAAGTATAACATGTTTGTAAACCCTTATTTTTTTTTAATAACAATAACTTTATTGTGTATACTAGAATGCACTATGCAGTAGCAAGAGGTCACTAGACACACACTACTGATATGACCAATTTAATGTAGAAGACATGATTTATAATTCTATTTTGGATTTAAAAAATTGTTCATAGGGCTACTATTGCATTCATATGAACCAAAGTCTTGGGCTTAGGCAAAATGAGTTGTCCAAAGCACTGTGTATTGTAAACGATACATTTTTCAAATAAAGTACTTTTTTATCCTTTGTTGCAACTTGGTGCTGCTCGCCTCTTGCCGCCTTTTACAGCCACTTTCAGCGCAATTGTTTCCTGATGGTGACAACTAGGAATGAGCTCTGGAGTGTTTGGATCTAGTCCAAACCCATCTGAGCTATCCTGCCAGGAAGCTGCCACTGCAAAAAATCAATCACATGCAGAAAAGGCATCCCCTGCCCTATAGCTGCATGTATACAAACAAAGGTATACTTGTGGCTGGGGGTCTCTGCCACCTGTGATTGGCTTTGTGCAGTGACAGCTTCCTGGTGGGATAGCTCAGGTAGATTCAGTCTAGGATCCGAAACACGCCTAAGCTCATCCCTAGATACAACAGTGGACCATGCTGCATAATGTTTGTTAAAACAACCACTTGTCTCCATGTGAAGCCCTGTGTTACAATGTGACAACAAAGGAGCACAGGTGGAAGACAGGGCAGGAAGTGCATGAACAAGAATCTCCATGGCAGAATCATCACGTATTAGTTTAAAGTGATTGTAAAGGATAATTAAAAAAAACAAAACAAATATATTATACTTAACTGCTCTGTGCAGTGCTTTTGCACAGGGCAGCCCCGACCCTCCTTTTCTGGGGTCCCCTGCTGGCGTTCCTGGCTCCTCCTGTCTTTGAGCACCCCCCAAACAAGCCACCAACTAGACAGGGGTACTTGTGCAAGCTTGATCCCAATCACTGGATTTGATTGACAGCCATGGGCTCCTGCTGCTTTCCCAAAGTCCAGTGAGGAGGGAAAGAGAAAGCAGCCCAGCTGCTCTTGGCACAGCGCTGGCCTGAGATCTGGCTTAGGTAAGTATTTAGGCAAAAGGGGTTGGGTAGGGTGGCGGTAGGTGGGGGTAGCACCTAAAAGGTTTTTTTAACGTTAATTCAGAGAATGCATTAAAAACCTTTAGCTTTTACAACCACTACATTAAGGAAAGCTGCATTCAATAATAAAAAAAAAAATAATATTGACTTTTGAAAAAGCATTAAATAAGACATTGGTGATTAGGTTTGCATATTTTTAAGGTAATCTTGTATTAATAGGGATTTACAGAATTGTTACATTTTAAGTCCTATCTCTCTGATGTAGCATGTACAAAACTTTGACATGATTTTGGCTTGTTGGGGGTCAGTAGAAGAATGACCATTATGAACTGACACCAGTCCCTGAGTAACAGGGTTCTCAGAAGCTAGATCTTGTAGAAACAGCTGTGATGCATGCTATTTACAGCAGACGCATTAATGCCTTGCTTTTATTTTTATCTGGCTTTTAAACCTGTGGTTTCTGTTGCATTTCTCTAGGGACAAGCCCAAGCCATGGTTCAACTTAATGATACTAGCCATCCAGTTACTGGCCAATCCACTGGATGTTAAATCCTAATTTAAATGAATATTTATTTTTAAATATATATATTTTTATATTGTACTAATTATTTTTTACATCATAAATTACAGATAACAGAATATTTGTGATCTGAATGGAAAATGTGACAGTGTCTAAGTATGGTTGACCCTCAGTTGACTTAATCTGGGCCTCTTGAAGTCTCCACTTAAAGCGGAACTTTACCCATAGCAACTTGATAAAAAATAATATTCTTCAGCAAGGAACATACATTCCACATTAATAATTATGCTTCCAAAATAAGTGTGTGCTGTAAATTGTCTCCAGCATTGCTTCTGTTTCTTCTTGCTGAAAGCTTCCATTTTGCTGAAACCCAGAGCCCCCGAACAGCAGTAAATCATAAAGTTGATCTTAACCCATCGATTTAACGGTATCAAAAAACAGTTACATTCCTGGAATCCCAGGATTGCTAACTGTCACATTTGCTTGTATCCTCAACCAAACTGTCAAACCATCAAATGACTGGTCTCATAACTGATCACATGTGCAGCACCATGGCAGCTGCAGATCAAACAGAAGCAGCTTCCTTGGCTGTAAAGGAAAGGAGGGTTTAATTCCGTTTAAAGGCTGTCAACAGAATGGCCTCTACAAACTTAGCAGCGCCTAAAAATGAAGAAAACGGAGCATGTGCAGAGCAGGGCGAGTAAGTGTATTACTGGATTTTACACAGTATAGACACTTATTTTTAATGTTTTACACAGTTATACCTGCAAAAGGGGCCAGCCTGAAGTAATCTAGCAGGACATTTTCTGACTTAAAGCGGAGTTCCACCTAAGAGTGGAACTTGCCCTGATCGGCTTCTACCCCCCCCCCCTCCTCCTTCTGGGGACACATTTGGCACTTTTAAGGGGAGAGGGGGAGTACAGGTACCTGTTTTTGACAGGTACCCTTCCCTACTTCCAGGAAACAGCGCAGCGGAGCCCTCACTCGGAAATTCGCCCCCCCCCCCTCCTTCCCCCGCCGGGCCAATTAGAAAACGCAGCAAGCTTTGCACATGTGCAGTAGGGAACCAGCTAAAAAAGGCCAAAAGGCTTCACCGCAGGTTTCCCTCATGACAAATGACAGCAGCACCTGACAGCCATTTCAAAAATCGGCTGGGGTGCCGACATCGCAGGCTTCCTGGACAGGTAAGGGTCTAAAGTCAAAAATTACATTAAATGTAATTGTTTTTTCCCCAGGCGGAACTCCTCTTTAAGTTCCACATTAATTCAGCCCGTAGTTGAATTAAATGTACAGTTGGGCTCATAAGTTTACACACCCTGGCAGAATTTATGATTTCTTGGCCATTTTTCAGAGAATATGAATGATAACACAAAAACTTTTCTTTCACTCATGGTTAGTGTTTGTCTGAAGCCATTTATTATCAGTCAACTGTGTTTATTTTTTTTTAAATCATAATGACAACAGAAACTACCCATATTACCCTGATCAAAAGTTTACATACCCCAGTTCTTACTACCGTGTATTGCCCCTTTAATATCAATGACAGCTTGAAGTCTTTTGTGGTATTTGTTGATGAGGCTCTTTATCTTCTCAGATGGTAAAGCTGCCCATTCTTCCTGTCAAAAAGCCTCCAGTTCCTGTAAATTTTTGGGCTGTCTTGCATGAACTGCATGTTTGAGATCTCCCCAGAGTGCCTCAGTGGTATTGCGGTCAGGAGACCACTCCAGAACCTTCACTTTATTCTGCTGTAGCCAATGACAGGTCGACTCGGCCTTGTGTTTAGGATCATTGTCATGTTAGAATGTCCAAGTACGTCCCATGCGCAGCTTCTGGGCTGATGAATGCATTTTTTGATAACATACTGCATTCATCTTGCCATCAATTTCCTGTGCCTTTGTAGCTTCACACATCCCCAAAACATCAGCGATCCACCTCCGTGTTTCACAGTAGGAATGGTGTACCTTTCATCATAGGCCTTGTTGACTC
Organism: Pelophylax lessonae; assembly: GCF_965119305.1. Taxonomy (NCBI): domain Eukaryota; kingdom Metazoa; phylum Chordata; class Amphibia; order Anura; family Ranidae; genus Pelophylax; species Pelophylax lessonae. Next base: position 157,498,693 of record NC_138780.1, on the reverse strand, counting down.
CTCTCCGAATGTAGCATTTATAGGTGGCCAAAAAGCTCAATTTTGGTCTCATCACTCCAAATGACTTTGTGCCAGAAGGTTTGAGGCTGGTCTCTGTGCTGTTTGGCGTATTGTAAGCGGGATACTTTGTGGGATTTGTGTAGTAATGGCTTTCTTCTGGCGACTTGACCATGCAGCCCATCTTTTTTCAAGTGTCTCTCTATTGTGCATCTTGAAACAGCCAATACCACATGTTTTCAGAGAGTCCTGTATTTCCCCTGAAGTTATTTGTGGGTTCTTCTTTGCATCCCGAACAATTTTCCTGGCGGTTGTGGCTGAAATTTTAGTTGGTCTACCGGACCGTGGTTTGGTTTCAACAGAACCTCTCATTTTTCCACTTCTTGATTAGAGTTTGAACACTGCTGATTGGCATTCTCTATTCCTTGGATATCTTTTTATATCCCTTTCCTGTTTTATACAGTTCAACTACCTTTTCCCGCAGATCCTTTAGCAATTCCTTTGCTTTCCCCACAACTCAGAATCCAGAAACGTCAGCGCAGCACTGGATGAAAGATGCAAGGGTCTGTCAGGAGTCCAGAAACTCATTGACATTTTATACATACACACGAATTACAAGTAAACAGATCACAGGTTAAGATGGTTACCTTTTTAATAGCCATTCAAACCCCTTTGTGTCAACTTGTGTGCATGTTATCAGGCCAAAATCACCAGGGAATGTAAACTTTTGATCAGGGTCATTTGGGTAGTTTCTGTTGTCATTATGCTTTAATAAGAATAAACACAGTTGATTGATAATAAATGGCTTCAGCCGAACACTAACCATAAGTAAAAGAAAAGTTTTTGTGTTATCATTCATATTCTCTGAAAAATGGCCAAGAAATCATAAATTCTGCCAGGATATGTAAACTTATGAGCACAACTGTATATATTCCTGTGCATCTCCAGATAGGAGGCCCAATTTTCTTAGCTCACAAAATGGCTGACTATGCAGCTAGTGAATTCTTTTTTTATTCTTTATCAATGTCTTTTTCGCCAGTAATAATAATGTGTGAATTTCACTGAAAATGGATAGTTTGGTCTTTAAGGATTGATTGTTTACAATCTCTTTCAACAAATCTCCATTAGCGGAGTGTTTTAATGACCTTTTGCATTAGAGTGCCACGCCAAGTTTAACAGTAAAATTGGAAAGGAATTTGGCTATGTGGTTGTGCAAATGTGGGCACGGCTCTTTCTTGAAATTCTCACATATTTGTAGACCAGTCCTGGTCATTACTCAGCCAGCGTGTTGATGTTATACGAGGAGCCCCATACAGAGAGGGAATACAAACATAGTATCAAATGCTTCAACAACGTCATTCTTTGTGTGTGTTTTGTCTTCCCATATGGGACAAACTTCCCATATAATCAAGATAAAAAAGGTATGTGGCTGAAGCATACTGTGATACATTGTGAGAAAGATTTGACTCTGCACTATGCTACTTTAATGGCAATATTTGGACTTTCATCTCAAAGAAAATAGAACATTGTTTAATAAGTTTTCAAGGAAAATGTTACATTAAAATTTTTGAAAACTGGTTACAATTCAGGAAACTGTGTAGGAATCTTTTTAAATGAACTGCCCATTTCATTTAAAGCAGGCATGTCCAACCTGCGGCCAGGGGGCCACATGCGGCCCGGAACCACAGTCAATGCGGCCCACTGTCCTCTGACATTTTTTATTTTTTTTGCTGGGGAGGAAGGAAGTCGAGTCGGGGGCACGGCCACAGAGGCTGCCTCGTAGGAGATCATACACTAGTTGTGTTAAATTAGTGCTGGGGGGAGGGCGCGTCAGCGCGGGAAGGCCGCAGCCGCAGCGTTTTATTACTTATATACCTTAACTATAGTATATATTTTATATGCGGCCCGAGAAAATTTCTCTACACTCAATGTGGCCCAGAGAAGCCAAAAGGTTGGACACCCATGGTTTAGAGGCAGGAGTGTGCAAAGTGTAGTTACCTACAACAGTGAATCAGCGACATCTTTATGTTACAGCTTTAAATGTTGCAATATTTTTTGCATTGCCTTCATAAATATTCCTGTTTCTATCTTTAGAAGGCAAAGGACGACATGCAAAAAGTAGTGACCCAACAGCCAAGAAAAATCTTCGCTGTTCAGTTATCTAAACTGCTGAAACTCAGCAACCTGCTGAGCCAAACCCAGGTAACTTGTGTTCTAGTAAGGAGTTGGTTTTTAATCAGCTGATTGGCAGAGGTATGATGGACAGAACCTCATCCCCACTGAATATTACTATCCTATTAAATGGGGGTCTCCTGTTTTATTGTATGTAGAAAACCTCAAAGCTCTCAAGGGGATACAGCAGTCACCACCACTTAAATGGAAGCCTTTTTCTCCCATTTGTGCATTGATCTTAAAGCAGAGCACCGACCAAAAAGGGAAGCTCGGCTTATTTGCCTCCAATTGCCCCCCCCCCGCTGGCACATTTGGCACCATTCAGGGGTAGGGGGAAGCAGGTGCCTGGTTTTGACAGGTATCCTCTCCCACTTCCAGCTGACTTTGCTGCGGTGAACTCATCTGGAAGTTTGCCCCCCCTCCTTCCCCCCCACCGGGCCATTCACAAAGTGCAGCGTGCTTCGTGCACGTCCAGTAGGTAAACGGCTGCAAAGCTGCAAGCTTTTCTTTAGCTGTGGTGGCAGCGGTAGCACCCAAGAGACCCGAATGAAAAATGGGCTTGAATGAAAACATCGCTGGATAATGTGGACAGGTAAGTGTCCTAATACTAAAAGTCAGCAGCTACAGTACTTGTAGCTGCTGACTTTAATTATTTTTCTGAAGGAGACTGGAGCTCCGCTTTACAGAATATGTAAACCCAACATTTCATATTCCTCATATGTGCCTACTATACCATGTACTTGTATGAAAAAGTATCCTGTTCTCTTTGGATTGCTTCCTTTGTGTGAAATACCTGGTGTTCCTGCTAGTACCTCTGCTTTCCAATCAAAAACGGACCACACTGAGCATGAAAGCACAGCATGGTCAGTGTTCTGGCTGTACTGGGAATTCCACCTGCTCTCCTCCAATGATCAGACCGGTGCTGACAGGAACCTCCTCCACAGTCATTCACTGCGAAGATCAGTGTGCTGCTGTTACTCAACTTCCTCTCTAAGACCCATATGCAGCCGAGAATAGAGGGTATGTGATCACTTACACAAAAAAAGGGGGAAAAAAGGTGTTTACACTCACCGGCCACTTCATTAGGTACATTTGTTCAATTACTTAATAACACAATTGCTAATCAGCAAATCACATGGCAGCAACTTAATGCGTTTAGGCATCTAGACATGGTAAAGACGACTTGCTGAAGTTCAAACCGAGCATCAAAATGGGGAAGAAAGGGGATTTAAGTGAAGTGGGGATTTAAGTGAAGTTGAACATGGCATGGCTGTTGGTGCCAGACGGGCTGATCTGAGTATAAACTGCTGATCTACTGGGATTTTCATGCACAACCATCTCTAGGGTTTATAGAGAATGGCCTGAAAAAGAGAAAATATCCAGTTAGTGGCAGTTGTTTCGAGGAAAATGCCTTATTGATGACAGAGGAGAATGGGCAGATTTAGATGATAGAAAGGCAACAGTAATTCAAATAATCACTCGTTTACAACCAAGGTATGCAGAAAACCATCTCTGAGCGCACAATTTAATCCTTCTATATATTTATGAATTTGAATTTCTATTCAAATAGTAGAATTTTGATTCTACTGGTCACTTAAACATCTTTGAGTTGCTATGCCACCATGTCATTTGGAGGGTCCTAACTCAACTCTCAAGGGTAAGGTGGTTCTATATACAGTATATAGTTCAGCAGTGCCCACGTTTTTTGGCTCCAGAGATTGTATTTTAAGAAGCAAATCCAGCCAACATGTACAATTGGTCTTTAAACTACTTAAACTATCCAGGCAACACCTATATGTGAAAGTCCGAAAGTCTTCATATTTTCCTATTAATCGGAGTTTCGTGAAAGCCTACCTAGCCTAGCCAGACAATTTTCTTACATTGTTTCTTGATAGGACTGAAGCCTCCCAATAATGTTAAGACGTTATTAAATGTCCTGCATTTTTAATTTACTCTTGTTGAATAATTTTACAAAAAAACCTCAAACAGTATTTTATAAAAAGTGAAGACGTAAGATGAAAGTCCAAAAATTTGGATTTCCAAATAAATTTGGATTTGGCTGGGCCCGAGCCCAGGGAGCTGCGTGTTGCGGAGCAGATTAGAAGAGAGACAAGTGGCTTGTACAAAGCTAATTATCTGCGGGTTTCAGGAACATAGCTGTACAGAGGTGCATGGAGCTCACAACTTTGTCTTTCCTCATGTTGGGTTTTCGGTTGAACAAACCTGGCAAATCTCAATTGTTCGGAGGGTAATGAAGCCTATTTTGGAGATGATATTTAGGAAGCAGGGAGAACAAAGAGAGCCCATAGGGGCCCGCGCTTGGGCATTTGTGGTTCAGAGAAGCACAAATTAGACTGGATTAAAGTTAATCTGTCTGTTGAATACTAACAAAAGAAGCACAAGAGAGCCTGATCTAATGTGCTGGAGAATAGTCCTGAAATTATCTCTTTCTCTGTCCGGGCTGCAGACCAATAGAGAATACAGGAAATTTGTAGATGTAATCCCTCAAGTGTCGGATGCAATCATGTTTTCTGTGCAGTGAAAAGATAAAGTCGTAGAAAAGGAGACATACAAAAAAAAGGCTACTCTCTTTCGTTTGCGGCAGATACATTAGCAGCAAGCTCAAACTGAGCAGATTCTCATAGGTGCTCTGCACTGTAACACATGGTGGAAATGTCTGACATGTTGCATTTTTTGGGGAGCCCTATCCCATACAAGTAAACTTAAATGCAATATTTGAAAGCACATGGTTACTGCAAGCATACACCCCCTGCTCCTAAATATAATTACTGTTTTTCTTGGTTGCTGTACACCACCTAGCTCTGTTAAAGGCAGCTTTGTTATGTCACAAAGTACAAAAATTTTGAAAATGTATCTAATCTTTAAAATGTACGTAAACCTGAACAGTGAACTTCTTTTGTTTTTTCCCTTTTGGTCTGTTAAGTATACTGTTGCACGCATTTTGCTATATCTATTCAATAAGTGCAAACAAAATGCCTGTTCATTTTGCCAGAAGCCCAGTGAGCTCCTAACTTCCTGTGCACTATGCTGCTGCGGCTCTAAAATCTCAAGCAGTGTTATCAACTCTGCTTGGCTGACTTCTTTGGACTACAGAACACCTCCGCCTATGGCACAGAGGTAAGACTTTATTGGAAGGCGTAGTCCTAATACATTTCTGCCCTAGGATGACAAAAATACTACTCCATAGATGCAGGAAAAGTGTGTTAAGATTGCAAAGTGATACAATTCACAAGAGATTCTTCACCCTGAAAACAAAAATGTAAAAGTCAGCAGCTACAACTACTGTAGCTGCTGACTTTTAAAAAACACACACTTACCTTTCCCAGGATCCAGCGATGTTCTCACCCGACCTGGCTCTTTGCTGGTCTTCAGATGCAAGTGCTGGCATCCTAACTGTGACTCCTTGTGTCATTTCAGCCGTCTTCTCACTGTGCTGCGCACTGTGATTGGTCCCGCAGTCTCCTGGGACCTGTGACATGTCCCAAGAGGCTATGGGGGTAGGGGGTGGGGAAGAAGGGGTGTCAAATTACCGCTCAGATTGCCACAGTGATCTGAGCAGAGGTTAAAGCGGATACCTGTCAAGATCAGGTACTGGCTTCCCCTTCTGCCCCCAAGAAAATATCCCAAATATTGGAGAGGAGGGGGGGGGGGGGGAGGTAGAGGAGGAAAAGTAGAACTTCCCATTTTGGGTAAAGTTCTGCTTTAAGGTTTAGATAGTTGTTACTGTCATGTCGGAGGTAAGTTTCAATATTTTAAAATCTGCAGCAGTCTTAATTAAAACTAATACCTAGTGATCCTGCCATGAAGTCCTTGTTTGTGTACTTCGTGTTATGGGCAGTGCTGTATTTTGGCCTAGGCCGACAAGGCCCAGGCCTAGGGCGGCACTTTGCAGGGGGGCAGCAAAAAAGCAGCCCCCCCTCCACCTGAGACTCTATTGGCCACTGGTTGCTAGAGCCGCCTCTCTCACCCCTCTCTCTCTCACTCACCCCTCTCTCTCTCTCACTCTCACCCCCCTTCTCTCTCTCCCGCTCACCCCCCCCCTCTCTCTCACTCTCACCCCCCCTCTCTCTCTCTCCCTCCCTCACCCACCCCCTCTCTCTCTCTCTCTCTCTCTCTCACAACCCCCCCCCCCCTCTCGTGAGATCTCAGGGGTTCATGCTGGGACTTGACTTCAATTTTGAAGGGAGTCAAATCCTTTAAGGAAGGAGTGGGGCAAATTTACTTTGGAGGGGGAGGGGGGGCGCCCATTTTTAGTCTTGCCTAGGGCAGCACAAAACCAAAATACACCACTGGTTATGGGGTGACAACTCTTTTTCCGGAGTTGTCACCCAACCAAATGGGCTTCTGATGGAGACTACAAGTGGCTACATTAATTACATAAAAACCAGAGCCGTGAATTGGCCATTCAGCCAACTCTGGAGTACATGTAGACAGGAAGTGGCTAAAAGGAGGCTCCAGGAGATCAGCAGCACTGCTGATAACTGCAAAGCACAACCATAAAAAGGTTAAAGCAATCCTACTGTTTGAGAAATTCTGGCAGATCCACAATCGTTTCTATTGGATTACGTGGGCTAAACCAGTAGTGTTGCATTTTAGTTGACTGATTGTTGATTGTTTAATTCAGATAGGCCATTTAATTTGTTGGTAAATTCAGGCTTTTGCCAAGTGCAAAATGTTTATTTTTTCCATAATTTATCCAACGTGATTTTTAAAGCACCATAAAATACCAACTTAATGTCGCATCTTAGACACACATTAGTGCAGTGCCACTTAAGGAAAAGCTTTTTAAGTACTTAATATTGCTTCTAATTTCATGTCTATTTGAGAGTAGATGAGCCAAATAGTATGTGCTAATATTCCGGTCATCCCAGTGAATTTATTATCTTTGTTACGCTTTTCTTCTGTGTGTTTGCGAAAGTGATCATCTTAATGTTTGCGAAGATCTATTTTTTTTTTTTTTTACTAGACCAGCAGACATTGTTAATAATGTCTTTACTGGATTTATTTTTTAGTTTCAGATAATATTAAATACATATGTGAGCTGGGCATCCTGTCTGCAAGCCCAGCACTATCAATGTTCTCGGTCAGTAAACTCAATCAACATCTTAGGCAAATAGTGTTGCAAGCGTCACACAAGGAGTTCATTCCTGATCAGAATACATACACCCTGCAAGTGACTTTTCCTACTACACCAGCAGTTACTGAGCAAATTATATTGTCTACCAAAATGATAGGTGAACCCTGTGATGGCTGCACATCTGCCTGTACAATATTATGAACATTTTTAGATAACCTTCATGGTGCAAGGGCTTTTGGTGCATATAACAAATGTACTCCGCATACATGTATTTAATACTATAAAGTTATATGTGGGATTTTTTCCTCTTAGTAGAGTTGTGTGCAGTTATCTGAACAAACATCTATGTACAGATTCAACAATAGGGTTCCACTGAAAGCTGTGTGAGTTCTACAGAGTAGCACCTTTCCAGGTCAGGTTATACATAATTGTTAGATGGCGTATCCTGCGGCAGGTGTTCTCATACTATTCAACGGATATCTAGAAAATGACAGTGAAATTGGCCCGAGCCCCAAAAAGGGTATATATATATATCACAAAAATAGAGAAAGTATGGGTTTTAGGGCCCAATTGAAACAGGAAAACCAAGAATCCATTTTATAAAAAATTGAACATTTTATTTAGATCATATAAAATATATAGTGTAGTACATGAGGGATTACTGAACACAAAGAGACAAATCCCCCATATATTTACCAAAAATCAATTAAAAACCACAGCACAGAAATATACCCCTTATAGGGGGCCAATACATGCTTCAAGCTGGTGTTGGTGCGAGAAGTCTCTGTTGTTATTCGGTTTGAAGGTCCCAATGAGCCACCGCGTTTCGCATTGGGCTTTGTCAGGGCCGAAGAGACCGAGCAATACCGATATTTCGGTAATATGTACATATACAATAAAAGACATAAATTAGATCATGTATATAGGTAACTTCAAAAATATTTCCAATATCCAGTTATTACCATAATATTTCATACAGATATATATACTGTGGGTAACATTTTAGTCAGAGTCCCTGTGGGCATCTTATACCAACCTTGCTGTATGTAGTGTTATTAATGGGCAGAACATCTAGACTCCTGTATTCATAAGTATCTTGTGAGCACCAGACTGGTACAGCAGACCAATCTAAGATTATTGATCCTTATGTTTGTGTGGGTCCCCCATATGTTGTAAGGTGGTCTTTATTCCCCTCTATATGGATGTATCCTCTGGTAATTTGAATCAGTCAGCAAAGACGCTGTATTCTGGCTGAAAATAATAAATTAATAATAAATAATAAACTATTCAACGGATGACTGAGTTTTTTGGCATTCAAATGGGTGTTTCCCTGTATTGCCTATGGATCTGTATATAAAATACACATCATTTAATACTCTGCACATATTACCCAGTTCTGTGTACATTTTCTGGTAAGATGAATCTGAAGTGGAGTTCTTCTTTAACAGGCAACTTTACCTTTAGTGCGGTTGTCCTTTAATAAATTCCCTCGCCCCATAATGCAGCACACCTTGTATAACACCATTTATCTCAATCTAGTCAATGTTCCTCTGACAGGGTTTATGCTGTGCCTCTATGACGCAGACCTATATACCAGAATACAGAGAAACAGTGTGCTTACCCATAGAAATGAATGGGGGTACAGTGCACATGAGCTGTATGAAGGGGAACTGGCCATGAAATTGTTGGAGGAAAGATTGGGGAGTTAAGCCCCGTACACACGCACAGATTGTTGGCCGTAAATTGTCGGCCAACGTCCGATCTGCCGATTGTAGGCTTGTTAGTATGATGCTTCCGACAACCAACTGCGAATTTTCGGCTGAAAAAAATCTGGTGTGCATGCTATAAAATTTTTGTTGGCCAACAAAGAACGGCCGATTGTTCCTCAGTCAGTACAGATTTCGGCAGACAAAAAGATGAGCAAGACTAGGCATGCTCAGAGAAGAAAAAACACACGGAAAGTCAACCATCACATGACATCACTTCTGAAGTTGGTTTTTGTTGGCCAACAAAAGTCCAGTGCAAGTCTAGACCACATTTCAACCAACAAACAACACTGGACAAAAGACGGCCGATCGGTTGGCCAACAATCTGTGCGTGTGTACGGGGCTTTAAGTAGATTGACTGCGTGTGGGGAGGGGTTAAAAAAGGACAACTTCACTAAAGGGTAAGGTGTCCTTTAAAAGGCTTGTCCACTCACAAATTATAGTTACATGTATAATCTGGTGGTCTGGGTAAGGTTCTGGCTTCTTATGTGCCTTCAATACTCCAACAATGGTATTCCCCTGCCAGAATACCCACCTGTTCCTCTTTGCCTGGAGTTTTTGTTGGTGTTCTTGTCCACCTGGGTGTTCTAGCTCCTTCCACTGAATTCTCAAAATATATATAAAAAAAAAAAAAAACACAAGCAGAGTGTGTGCTGACCTAATGGTCACATCGCGTGTGCTGAGATCTCACCAAAAGAGCCCCTGAGAGGTACAAGACATTTTCAGATGGCCCATCTCTCCAGCAGCGAGTAACTCATTTTTAGGTGGACTGATCCTTTACAGGTACAAAACAATTTTTTCATAAATATAGACAATTGTTTTCCTGAACACAAAAATAAAACTCATGCAAGCTGGCCAATGCAACATTCCTAATAATGGCAAATTCAGTCTACTGGAACACTGAGATTTTCGAAATGTGTTCTTTTTTTTTTTTCTAACTTTCTCCTGCAGGCTTCCGCTAGGGAATTTCCAGACTGAATCTTTTGGAGATGTAATTATCTCATCAGTTTTCTCTCCTCTACGTTTTGCTGATTGTCTATCCAAGGAGATGCACACTTTTTATTTCCTGACATGTTTCCAAGGGCAGCGTGAAGAGAACTGTTCACATTGTGTGCAAAAATAACATGGAAGCTATAGTAATTGATTTGTGGCTGGTGTGTGTACGGGCATTGGGGATAAATATGTACATTCTGCAGCTCAAGTTAGACAACCAGTCATTGATTAGCTGGAAAGGTAGAGATAAACTGCTAATTGGATCATTAAATATGAAATATTTATAAGCACATAAATGAGAATGAGTTGGTTCAGTCAATCATTAACACAAGGTTTAGCTGCATTTAGTTTTAGAGCAAATAAAAAAATGTATATTAGAAATGATGTGGGATATATAGTTTTAGTGTCTTTGGGAAATGCCATGTTTAAAGTAAACTTGTTTTAAATTCCAAGTACCAAGTTGGAGTTGCCGCACACTCCCCCCCCCCCCCCCCCCCCGATGCAGGGTATGAACCTTACTAATCAACAGATCTGCACCAGTTTTATGAAAGGTACACATGCTAGATCCCAGACTTGCTGGAAATGAAAGTTGATCTTTGCATACTGAATGCTTTCAGTTTGAGTGCCTCAGGGAACTCTGGAAGATAGAAGAACGGTACATGCGGACGCTGATTTTAACTCGTTATTGCCTTTAGGTAGAGGTATGAATCCACACATGAAAATCTCAATCATCAAGATGTTAATGTAATTTCAAAAGTCATTATCAATTTTTTAGAATCCACCCATCAATTTTTGAAGCCATCTTTAAAATACTTGGTGATCCTACCTTGACAATCTTTGTTCAGGTGCTTTCTTTTATGGGTTAACAATGCTTTATCCTTGTTTCCCAGGTGTACTCCTGTACTTCCAGGTCACATATGGTATAGACCTTAAAATAAAATGTTCAAGAGGGAAACAAATTTTAGCTTATAGTTCAGGCTCTTGTTTGGAGAATGCTTTAGACCGGGGTCTCCAAATTTGCTAAACAAAGGGTCATTTACTGTTCAGACTTTAGAGGGGCCAGACTATGACTATTGGGAGTAGAAAATGTCCAGGTGTCCAGAGGGAGTAAACAATACCATATCTTTGGTGTCAGTGGGAAGAGTAGTGCCCCATTGTTGGTTTCAATGGAAGAAATTGTGCCCTTTTGATGGTGTAAGTTTGAGAAATAGTGCCCCATTTTTTGTCAGCAACAATAATGATGCCCCATTGTTGGTGTCAGTGGATGGAATAGTGTCCCAAGGGCTGGATAAAGGCAAGAAAAGTGCCACATCCAGCCCCAGAGCCACAGTTTGGAGACTGCTGCTTTACACCAGTGGTAGCCAGGGCTGGCGCTCCCACTGGGCAAACTAGGCAGCCGCTTAGAGCGCAGCCACGGCCAATGGTTCTCTATCTCATTGTGTGACTGTATTAGTCCTTCAGGGCTTCGTTTCAGGATGCAAGGTGTCCGTGCCATCCTGTGGAGGAGGAGGAGGGGCGCTGGGAGCTTGTCAGAACCTCGATCCAACGGCTGTTGGATCAGTGGGTGGTTCCATGTGCCCCCCTCCCTTTCTCCTGCACTCTGTGGATCTCTTGCCATGTGTAGAGCTTGGTTAATGGCCGCCGCACCTGAGCAGCTCCCTGATCTTCTCTATGTAATAGAATATGACCATAGTGAAGGACCTGCCAGAGTAGGAACAGCAATCATCGGGGAGACAATCTGCCAGAGTCTCAAGGTACTGTGCATGACGGTCCTGCTGGCCGATGCGGACAGCATCCTGTGGCGTTACTCCCTGACCGAGGGCGCCCCGAAAATCACTGCTACCAGCGACCTCACACACACACACACAAAGCCCTGATGATATGTATGCCATCCTTCATATGATTCCACCTATTGTCCCCCCTGAGCGAGGGCGTCCCGAAAATCACCACTACCAGCGACCTCACACACACACACAGCCCTGATGATATGTATGCCATCCGTCATATGATTCCACCTACTGTCCCCCTGTCATCCTCCTCATCATCCCCCTGTTCCTGGCATCCCACCACCCTACCTCCTGTCATCATACTTTTTATCTTCATCCCCCCTGTACCCCACTTTCCGCTACTTACCACCCCACCCCCTGTCATCGTCATCCCCCCTGTACCCCACTGTCAGCTTCCTACCACCTGTCATCTTCATCCCCCCATACCCCACTGCCAGCTTCCTACCACCCACCCCTGTCATCTTCATCCCCCCTGTACCCCACTGTCGGTTTCCTACCATCCCACCACCTGTCATCTTCATCCCCCCTGTACCCCACTGCCAGCTTCCTACCACTCCACTCCCTGTCATCTTCATCCCCCCTGTACCCTGCTGACAGCTTCCTATCACTCCATCCCCTGTCATCGTCATGCCCCCTGTACCCCACTGCCACCCCATCCTACCACCCCACCCCCTGTTATCTTCACCCCCACTGTACCCCACTGCCAGCTTCCTACCACCCTATCCCCTGCCATCTTCATTACCCCTGTACCCGATTGCCAGCTTCCTACCACTCCACCCCCTAAATTTACTGGTGTACGTCACATATGATGGACGCAGGGACAATTTTTTTTCTTCCAGTGAGAACACAGACACAAGGTCATTTGTCTTTCCAGTGAAACCACCAACGCAGGGACTTTTTTCTTTCAGTGACATTAAGGATGCAGGTGCATTTCTACCTAAGACCCTGCTCACCCATAGTGCAGTGACCTGTGTTTTCAAAATTTAGATTTTTTCTTTTGTGGGGGGAGGGGGGGGAGTGGTTCATGTATCTGGTCTTGCCCAGGGCGCAAAATAGTCTAGCACTGGCCCTGGTGGTAGCTTTGCATATCTGCCTATCACATTTATAAGTCTGTAATAAAAAAGCTAAAGTGTAAACCAAAGAACTACTCATAGAACCTGGTTTTATCGTTACTTATTCAGATCCCAGTACTCTGTAGTCTAATGCTAGCTTTCTACATGTTAGCTTGTGTGTGCTCTTTTAAATGACTCACTTGCAGTAATACTTGTTTCAACAGAACTCTGTATTTGATACTGAGATTTGTTGTGTATTTGCACTAAGTTGGTAGTGGAGCGACTATATAAGCATTCCCAATCCCAGTTTGGCTAAGTTTGGTAAAATCTAAAATTTATCTGGTGTTCTTTGCTTGTGAAGATGTTTAATACATGTAGTCTGACTTCACTATTTATGATATCTAACACAATGACCAATCAAAATGCAGCATATGCAATTCAACATCGAAGAACACAGTTGTAGACTATGCTATTCGTAGAGCATATCCATAGTAAGGATTTGGTATATCAGTAAGCATTGGAGAAGTAATGTAAGAGCTAATGGATAATTAGTATGTTTTATCTCTTTTTTTTGTAAGACCATGTACCTGCCAGGCTGCATCTGTTAAAATCTATTTTTGTTGAAAGCGCCAAAAAAGCCACATTTACAGTAATTGGTGTAAATGTTTCGGAACACATCAGCGTGTTTTAGCAGATCCCCGCGGAATATACATATGTGGTGTTGATATATTACTGATAAGGCCTTTACACAAAGCGCTGGTAATTCAGTGCTAGGTAATAATATAAAAGCTTTTCAGCAACAGTGTAAATTGCTTTAAGAGATGAAAAATGCGTCTGTGAAGACTTTTCAATTGCCGCGGCGTGTTAGTAATATGTATGGGAATGTCGTTTCATTGTACCGATAAGACGTTAAGAGTGGCATGCAATATCTCCTTAACTGCCGACTCCATGGAGCCCATCTGGTGCCGACGGTGGCTAGGGGACCATATAAGCATTTTTTACGATGTCAATGAGATTTCAGAAGTCTTGGACTCAGCTGTCAAGCTGTTGGATAAAAAGTTGCCCAATAATTGAAATTCTGCTGGGGGACAGATTAAGTCTGAAACTTGCTGCCTGCATCTCGGCCTGAATCTTTCCTCTATGGGTCTCTTGGTGATTTGTTCTTATGAAATGTGATTAGGATGAAATGACTTGATTTGTTAAACAGGCCAAGATGACAATGAACATCTGTTTTGATGGACTGAATTGCTTGGGGTTTTTCCACTAAGTGACTTTTCTTGTTACTTTGTTGCAGAGCGGCGCAGAAGCTCAACCTGTCCTCGAAGCGCAAGAAGTACCATCCGCCGCTTCCGCACTCCAGGGAATACTCCACTTTCCTGACCAACTTCAGTGGCATTCTTCAGCTTTGTCCACCGCCAACTCCTCCATGTTTGATGAGAGCAGTGTCAAAAATCAAAGACAACCCTGGCATGGGAAAGGTAAAATAATCAGAAGCAAAGCATATATATATATATATATATATATATATATATATATATATATATATATATATATTTTTTTTTGTAATATAGTGTAAATAATCAAGGAATTATATGTATTCCTGCACTTATGGTATGTACTATTTGATTAATATGTGCTGGTAATGGGTTGCTGCTCTAATAAAGTGCAGTGCCTTAAATTATAAATGACCTTGTTTAGAGTGCCTGCCCAGATTTGGGGAACCTACCCCCTATTAGACATTGTGATTCATGTGTAAAGCAAGTAATTCCTAGTAATAAATATATAAATGGATAGTACATAAATGCATCAACATAATCTTTATAGAAAAGTCTGTGATATTAAATCTTTATGATTGTAAAATAAAGTTATCTATCCACCGTGCAAAAGTGCCAAAGTGCTGTAAATTCAAACAAAAGTGCAGTTTGTGCTCCCCTTCATCATAGAAAACCTCCGGAAGTTCACACATGATATATTAACACACCACACTACCCGAGGATAGCCTTTGAAAACGCCCAGTGGGAATGACGAAACGCGTTAGTGACCGCTAGTGGTGACATCATATCCGGCTGGTGGGACGCACAATGGTGTGAACTTCTGGTGGTTTTCTATGCTTGTATACCTTCATACAAATGTGAGTGGATATATTTTTACCTGTTGATTTTAATTTATAAATGGAATTACGCTATGTAGATCTCTTTTGCCAATTTATCCACACATATGCATGAGCACTTTACTTCCCTAAACACTGAGGAGCCAAGCCAGTGAGGAGTACAATAAGGACCAGCATACCCAGGATACGGATAAAAAGCATTTGACGCCTGTCATTGGGGGTCCATAGCAGCTGGTGAGTGAGTGGGCACACTGAAGGGGGAGCACAAACTGCACTTTATTTGAATTTACAGCACTTTTGCACAATGGATAACTTTAGTTCACAATCATCAAGATTTAATATCATGGATTTTTCTAAAATGATTATGTTGATGCATTTATGAATTATCCATTTATATACTGTTGATTACTAGGAATGACTTGGTTTATACATTAACCAGGAAGCCTAATAGTAGGTAGGTTCCCCAATTCCGGGTAGCGCTCTACACAGGTTAATTTATAGTAATATAATATAGTATAATAACTCTTCCAACCCGAGTAATTGCTTACCAATTTGCTCCCTTTTTTTTATCATTGATAGATTTTTCACAATTTACATCTTTAGATTACTGTGGTTACCAGGAATATTCTGGGGAGGGGGCATTAAAATCAATCTGTTTCTTTTCTCTGAATGGGCGAAATACATGGTTTCCCCTAAATGTATATCTAAAGCCAACTTTTTATTTTGGTTAGAGTACAGAATGGTAAAAAACTGCCAGATTTTTTTTTTCATCTGGTGCTCGATTGGGTAGATCTCATGAATTCCCTGTAGTAGACACAACAGGAAAGGAGAGGACAGCTGTCCTAAGAGGAAAATCCCATCTTGAAGAGTTGTTACCATAACAAGGGTTCCCATTGGAAGATTTGTTTAGCTTTAATCCTGTTTTGGTGACCACCTATATTTCGGATTTTCCTTCACTCTCGGTATCGGTGATAATGGTCAAGAGGACAACAAGGATCTCCATAACTGACACATAAAAACCTGACCCTGAACCCTGATGTTCAGACCCTTAACAGCACTTTAATCCCTTTAAGCTTTGGATTATGGACTTGGTGATAATGCTATTTGCATGCATTCTGGATCATCATTGCAGCAGGACAGCAGCTGATGCTTTTGGCGAAAATAAATAGTGGGTAGCAGTCCTGGGTTGTAGAAATAGGCCTTGTAATTGGTGGATTGCTTTACAGATTGGGATGGTGATGCCACATCTGCTTAATTGGTTGCTGTCTCAGTTTTCGTTATATAGGGATCCCAATTGTAGAAGACATAAACAGTCTTAAGCCCCGTACACACGTACCGAATGTCGACCTGAACGATCGGCCATCTTTTGTCCGGTGCTGTCCTGTCGGCTGAAAAGTGCTAAAGACTGCACACGAATTTTGTCTGCCAACAACAGCCGACTGCAGAAGTGATGTCATGTGATGGTTAACTTTCCGTGTGTTTTTTCTTTTCTGAGCATGCCAGTCTTGCTAATCTGCTGTTTGTCGGCCAAATTCTGTACTGACTGGCGAACAATCGGCCGTTCTGGTGATGGCCAACAAAAATTTTAAAGTCTGCACACCAGATTCTGTTCGGCCGAAAAGTCGCTGTTGGTTGTCTGAAGCATCATACTAACAAGCCAACAATCGGCCGATCATTCGGCAGCCGAATATTTACGGCTGACAATCGCTACGTGTGTACGGGGCTTTAGTTGCCTGCTTTTAAACAAGGTGCCTGGCTGGTGAAACACGCTGAAACTTGTGGTTTCCATTTATCTGTGCTGCTTGAAGGCTAAGCTATGTTTTGTGTGCGATACATCTACATATGCTTACAGGGACCCATCTACCTAATCTTCCATCAGACCGTCTGGAAGCAACGATAATGCCTACAAAATGGTTTGATATTCTGTGCAGCCAAGTACATTATACAAGGTTGCTTATGTTTGTTCCTAAGAGCTCACCTGTCTTTACAGTGCCTGCAGAATCCTCCCACAGTTGATAAACATAATGGAGGAAATTATCCACTCTGTGTATTAATGTGTTGGAAACATCAAACAGTTCCATCCACTTAGATAAACTCACCCTTTAAAAGCAATGAGCCAACGCGGAGCGCCTCTTTTAACTGAATTTTTTTCCCCCGCTTGCCGCGGTCTCTCTGGAAGTTATTAAATTTAATGTTGGAATAGTACAAATGATGTCTGAAAGCCATTTTATGATGACACTGGCAAGCAGTTGGATTATACTCAATCTCTGACATTAATGTGCTACTTAAGGTAATTTATCATCCACCGGCATTAAAAAGACATCTTTTCACCGAGAATGCCGAACTGCATCTTAATTTGCCATTTCCTGACTGCTTTGGAACAGGAGGAGGAATCTCTATGTCAAATTTTTATATATAAAGTTTTTTTTTTTTTTTTTCCGACCTAATAGGATCACTAGTCAATTTTACATATGTAACACTTAAAGAAAGAAGCATTAAGTGCTTGTCATTTGCCGGAGATTCTTTAAAAGGAGCATCTTGAAGTGAGCATTCAATAAGGAAGACGCAATCAAGTTCTTTTAATGGCAACTGTAGCTGCAGTTTCATCTTTTTTATCTATCTCTCTAAAAGGGGTATTCTACTTTTAATTTAAAGTGATTATAAACATCAGACATGAAATATGAACAAAGCATATCCATCTATAGCGTGTACTTGTCTCAATTAAAAGTATAATGTGTCATTTCTGTCTACTGCCCTGTTCCTCTGCTGTCTGCAGAAGTTGCTTCTGACAAGTTTTCCTGACACCAAAAGAAAAAAAGGTGACAGGGAAGGGAGCTTCAGCTGATTGACAGCCTCAGCTCTGTTTCTATGGGCTGTGTGAAGGGGAGTGTGTCCCCTACCTCCAATCAGCTCTCACTGAGCTTTGTGTAACCTCAGCTCTCTGCCCCTTGCTTTCTGAAAGCTCAGACAAGCCATATCAATTCTGGACTGTGAATGGCTGTAGAGAAGGCAAGACTGCAGATAAACATGTACAACTTATGTAGGAGGATTTGTTTCATCTCTCTTTATCATCTAAGGCCAGTCACTTCACTGGTTATATGTAAGGGTTTACAACAACTTTAAAGTGGACATCCCGACATTTCCCCTATGTGAAATCCCTCCCCCTACCTGTCTCTTACATCAGTGGGTTACTTGTCCCATTGTATATTTATTGTTTTTGGACTAAGTTAGTCCCTTAAAACAAAAGAAAAACAAGAGATGCCTGCATTTTATGCATTTTTGTAATTATGTTACCCTCTTAGGGCTGGTTCACACCAGAACCCGTTATAACTTGCCTAATGACCAGAATTCTAATGAGTGTTACAGCAATGCAATGCAGATATTCATTGCATTGCAAGATTAATTATTCCCCAATGCACATCTGCGGTGTGCTTCAGCACATTTTGCATTGCATTGCCCTTCAAAAAAATGAAGTGCAGCACAGGACCTATTTTTTTCTTTGCATTCCAGTGTGAACTAAGCTTAAGATGCACTATATTGTCAAAGGTATTGGGACGCCGGCCTTTACAAGCACATGAACTTTAATGGCATCCCAGTCTTAGTCTGTAGGGTTCAATATTGAGTTGGCCCACCCTTTGCAGCTATAATGGCTTCAAGTCTTCTGGGAACGCTGTCCACAAGGTTTAGGAGTGTCTATGGGAATCTTTAACCATTCTTCCAGAATCGCATTTGTGAGGTCAGGACTCAGTGCAGGTCAGTCAAGTTCCTCCACCCCAAAACTCATTCATCCATGTCTTTATGGACCTTGCTTTGTGCACTAGTCTAAATAATTTGGTGGAGGGGGGGGGGGGGGATTATGGGTTTTGTACATATCTTTACACATCACAGCACCCTGCCTCAGTACTCTTTTTCAAGAGTACTCAGCCCTGATACAAGAAGGCGGTTGGCTCTTGGGATTAGGTGTGCACATTTCAAGATGCCTTCCTAGGCAGGTGTCAGTCTGGAGGAGTCTGGAGGAGTGGGCATTTCTAGGTAGACTGTATTTGCATGCAGACCATGTGATTCTGAGCCTCCATGATTGAAATAACTAAAATCCAATGACTTAAAGGGACAGTCAGCCTAGGGAGGAAAGGGCAAGATCATGGGTCTCTCAACCTTCTAAAGACAGTTAACTGTCCTTCAGACTTTAAGGGTTATGGACTGGGCCCAGTGGGAGTAAACAATGCCTGACCTTTGGTATTAGGGGGAAAAATAGTCAGTGTCAGCAGGAGGAATAGACCCCATTTTTATTGTCAGTGGAAGGAAATATGCCCCATTATTGGTGTCTGTAGGAGGAATTCTAAAGCATTGTTTGTTTCAGTGACAGGAATTATGCCTCAAGGGCCAGATAAAGGCAAGAAAAGGGCCACAGTTTGAAGACCACTGGGATGGATGATACTGGATATCCTCCAGCCAGGAAATGAGCCACACTCTGACTTTTTCTGCAGCCTCTAATGCATGTTATGAAAAGCTCACAGTGTGCAGTGAAATCAGACTAAGTAATTTCAGTACAGTAGAGGAGCCGATACAACTGTGCAACAGGGAAAGGAATGCTAGAGTTCAGCTTTAATACTAATCTTACATTATTCTTTTTTTAATTGGATGTCATTTGCTTTTCTTGCACTCAGCAAAATCAGCCTTCTGCAAGAAGCCAAAACAAAACTGATAAAAATAGAGAACAGAGGGGTGCTGATCACTGGTGCATTCAGCTAGATTATAATGCAGAACGTGTGCTGTATAAGATATTCCAATATTGCGCTAACAGATTGGCATAGGCCTCTACGGGGAGTGAAGATTCTGCTAACTGCTTAGTGTTGGGCAATTGTTATTCAGCGTTGTAAATATGAAACTGCCTCTGTGGTGTTTACGAGGCTTTATATTCCCACCAATATTGAAGTCTGATCGAGTTATGTGACGGGATCTGGAGGTGCCCAGCTCTCCGAAGTTGCGTTCGCAATGAAAACAGCCTTTGGCTTGGCCAAGGCGACTGCCAGCTGCGAGTCATGCAAGCAAATAAACAGCTTGTATGAAATATCTTTCATAAACCAATTTTGTAAGGGTTAGGCATATCTGTCAGTTTAAATTACACGGAAGGCAACATATTGGCACTGAGAATCAGACATCCCTAATTAGATTGAGCCTGCTGAGAAGTAATGAAGAAGCCTCATTGGGGGAATGGGATATGCGAGTAGTGGTTTTCATACATTGCTCTATATCTGACACAAAGAAACACATTTGATAAAGTTGGAAGGTGGGATCAGTAGGACAGTAAAACATTTAATACAAGTTTTAATATTATTATTCAGTGTAAAATAGGTGGCGCATTGGTACTAAAAGCAGAATGGCAGGCAGATATAAAAATAATGCAGCTCTGTATTCACTTATACACTATATTACCAAAAGTATTGGGACACCTGCCCTTACACGCACATTAACTTTAATGGCATTCCAGTCTTAGTCCGTAGCTATAACAGCTTCAATTCTTATGGGAAGGCTGTCCACAAGGTTTAGGAGTGTTTCTATTGGAATGTTTGACCATTCTTCCAGAATTTGTGAGGTCGGGCACTGATGTTGGATGAGGAGACCTGGCTCGCAGTCTCGGCTTTAATCTCAAAGGGGTTCTATCGAGTTGAAGTCAGAACTCTGTGCAGACCAATCAAGTTCCTCCACCCCAAACTCGCTCAACCATGTCTTTATAGACCTTGCTTTGTGCACTGGTCCAAATAATTTGGTAGAGGGGGGGATTGTGGTGTAGGGTTGTTTTCAGGGTTTGGGCTTGGTCCCTTAGTTCCAGTGAAGGGAACTCTTAACCACTTAAGCCCCGGAGGATTTGGCTGCTAAACGACCAGGGGGTATTTTGCGATTCGGCACTGCGTGACTTTAATGGACAATTGCGCGGTCGTGCGACGCTGTACCTAAACAAATTTGGCGTCCTTTTTTTCCCACAAACAGAGCTTTCTTTTGGCGGTATTTGATCACCTGTGCGATTTTTTGATCACGCGCTATAAACAAAAAAAGAGCGTAAATTTTGCAAAAATAGCAATATTTTTCACTTTTTTTTTATATGAAATTCCCCCCAAAAAAAATGTAAAAATGAAAATTTTTTAACATTTTCGGCCAATTTGTTTTATGCTACCTATGTTTGGTAAAAAAAATCGCAAAAAGCGTATTTTGATTGGTTTGCGCAAAAGTTATTGCGTTTACTAACTAAGGGAAAGATTTTTGTCATTTTTGTTGTTTTTTTTTTAACGCGTAATGGCGGCGATCTGCGATTTTTATTGCGGTACTGCGACATTGCGGCGGACAGATCGGACCCTTGACTGACATTTTTGACACTTTTGGGGTTACCAGTGACATTTCTACGGTAATCAGTGCTATATATATGCACTGTTACTGTAAAAATACACTGGTAGTGAAGGGGTTAACTTTATTTGAGAGGGAGGGGCTGTGTGTGTCCCTAGGGGCGTGATTCTTACTGTGATTGGCTGTGGCTTCAGCTGTATGCAGAGTGATCAACGGATCTACATAGTAGATCCGTATGATCATCTCTCATACAGAGGGGAGAATGACAGGCAGCTTGTTTACACAAGCTGCCTGACTTTCTCCCTCTCCCCCGCCGATCGCAGAGTGGCCGGCAGACATCGGGTCCGCCGGTCACACGCGCGGGGGGGGGTCCGTGACCACGCGGAAGCGGGAGCGCACCTCCGGCGGCGCGCGCTCGCTCCCTAGACCCTCACAAGCTAGTGACGTAGCCCTACGTCACTTTGCCTGTGAGGGGCTGACCGCCGCCGTAGATAGTCGTGCGGCGGTCGGCAAGTGGTTAAGGCGACAGCATACCAAGACATTTTGGACAATTTCATGCTCTCAAATTTGTGGGTTGGCCCCTTCCTGTTCAAACATGACTGCACACCAGTGCACAAAGCAAGGTCTATAAAGACTACAGACTAAGTGGGATGCCATTAAAGTTCATATGCGTGTAAAGGCAAGTGTCCCAATTCAGTAATACAGCTAATACAGTGTACATTTTAAGGTCTAGTACTATAGATAAACCACAATGAGAGTTCTATATAAACAATGAATCTGGTTCCAAAGTGGTTGTCTAAATGATTGGATCGTCATTGTGAAAGTTCGCTTTAAATGCTTCATAAGACACAAAAATCCACTGTAAAGCAGACTTACAGGTGATCATGCAGTTAAAAGCATATGTGAAAGCTTCTGTGTTTTTTCCTCCCTTAAAAGCTCTTGTTAGTATAATGCAAGTGAC
The DNA here is from genome assembly GCF_965119305.1 of Pelophylax lessonae. Taxonomy (NCBI): domain Eukaryota; kingdom Metazoa; phylum Chordata; class Amphibia; order Anura; family Ranidae; genus Pelophylax; species Pelophylax lessonae. Next base: position 157,476,415 of record NC_138780.1, on the reverse strand, counting down.
CTTGGAGCATTGACTGGGCTATTTCAAAGTTACATTACATGGTGAGATCTCAGCATTTTGCAAAGCTCTAAAAGCTGACATTACAGATATTGGCGCATAGTGTGTATATTTTGGATGTAGCTGATGTTGGGTGAAGATTCGGAAGGGGGAGGGTCAACCCCAGGAGGGTCAACCCCGGCTGGGCAGCTGATGGAAATGATGATGAGGGTCAGGATCAATATAGAATTCCTTTTCTCCTTATCCATGCTGCAGTAATCTAATAATAGGTGTAAGAGCAATGAAAGATTGTTGATGGAGCCATTTATCTCTACTCAGTTAGCATTATTTAGTCTAGAATGGTGCAGTTATATTCATAATATTTTAAAAAAATTGCCTGAAAGACTGAAATTTCTAACATTAAGGTGATTGTAAAAGTAGAAGGTTTTTTTTTTTACCTTAATGTATCCTATGCATTAAGGCAAAAAACCTTCTGTGTGCAGCTCCCCTATACATACTGGAGTCTGATCTTAATCCAGCACTGTGCCCGAGAGCTTCGTCTCTCTCTCTTCTCACTTGACAGAGGCAGCAGCGGGAGCCAATGGCTCCTGTTGGGGTCAATCAGACTCACACAACACCGCTCCGGATCAAGCCCACGATTGCCCCCATAGCAAGCGGCTTGCTATGGGGGCACTTGGTAAGGGGGAGGAGCAAGGAGCACTGGCAGAGGCCCCCAGAAAAGGAAGATCAGGGCTGCTCTGTGCAAAACCATTGCACAGAGCAGGTAAGTATAACGTTTGGTATTAAAAAAAAAAAAATAAAATCACTTTACAATCACTTTAATCCCAGCAACAACCAGGGGTGTTTTTCACTGTCACCAGATTTAGTTATGGCTAGGGCATGAAAAAATAATGTTATGGCATTTCTTAGTTTAAAGTTATAATTTACAGTGTTCAGTTTCACCTTTATCGAGAGAGTGCCTTTGAAAAGTGCAGAGGGGGAAGTCATAAATAATCGCATTGAAAGTGGAGTTTCCCTAACTGTACCTGTGAATTAAAATAATTAACTACTGTATTGTGTGCAGCACTATAGTTTATAGATTTTTTTTTCTTTGCTTCTTCCAGTCCACTCTGCCTTTTCATAGGCTTGTAGAACTGCAATTTGCAATGCAAAAACAGAGTTTCTTACTAGGCTCTTTAAAGCCCACTATGCTTCAGGTGCAGATTAGTAAAGTGTATGTAAGGACAAACATAATAAAAAAAAAAACATATTAAGGTATAACTAAAGGCAAAACTTTTTTAGTTTTTGGTAGAGTGGAAAGGGATTAGGAAACAGGTCAAGATTTTAATGCTGTCTGTGTTCCCATTAGGGAAACCCCAAATTTTGGATTGTCCCCAGAACAGGAAAAGAAGGGAAATCTTCTAATGGGGACACTAGTTCTGGTGATAATCAGGGATTCTCCAGCTTTGAAAGGATTTCCTTCTACTTACTGTTTTGGCTATGGGACAGGAAGTGAAGGGACATCTCCCCAATAGGACACAGATGGCAAAAAAAAAACTTGACATGGGATATAATCTTCCCATCTATCCAAAATTATAAAAAAACAGAAAATTGTATCTTACTTACCGTCATTTTATTTTCCTGGTGGCCTATACATGGCAGCATACATGTGATAGTAGCTCCACCTACTTCCGCCCACAGGACCAGTGCATAGTTAAAAAAAAAGTTAACACCCACACAACAGCCCGTTCCCTGTACATCTCTAGGAACAAACTGGGTGAGTTCAATATGCTGCCATGGATAAGCACCAGGAAAAGAAAATTACTGTAAGTATGATACAATTTTCTGTTTTCCTGGCGACTCCATGGCAGCACACATGTGATAGATCAATAACTAGTTACCAGGGTGGGAAGCTTCAGCAAATCCTATCATAAGAAAGTGAGTAAGCTACTGGCTTCCTGCCAAAGACAGGTGTGGTGAGGACTACTAAGCCCATAGTAGAGTAATAGGTTGTTGTGTGGGTGATAACTTTTTAAAGCTATGCACTGGTCCTGTGGGTGGAAGTAGGTGGGGCTACTATCACATGTATACTGCCATGGAGGCACCACGAAAAGCTTTTGCCTATACTGTACTTTAGCTACCTTGACTCCAAAGAGCCTGTTGCTACCTTTACTCCTAAGAGCCTCCTTACTCACTGTGTGTAGGAGCCATTCAATAGGGCCTGAGTTTTCAGCAGCTGCTCTTGGTTATGATGTTGGGAAATCACTTGTATTACTCCCTCCAATAAAGGAACATGGGAAAAAATGCTGGGACCTGCACTATTGGGGGAAAGCGAGGTGTGGGGGTAAGTTTAAAATGCCAGGACATATACTGAATGAGTGCCATCTTCCAAGCAGGAGGAGGATGCAGACAACCAAGTTACCAGAGGTCATTCACTTTTTTATGTGTATATCAAAAATGAGTAACTTATTGGCAAGCAGTGTATAATGGTCAATGGTCTTAGCATCAGGAAAAGTGGTCTTAGTGGCATCAATTATGCGTAATAGGGATATACAGTATGGGCCTATAAAAATCAGAAAGGCGTACTTTCATAATAAAGCAACACAAACCCACATGCATTTTTCAACCACAACTCTATTCTATTAAACCCACATTTGACTGGCCAACATTCTACTAAAATAAGAGCATTTTGGAGCACGCGTCGATAGTTGGCCGTGAATTTTCGGCCAACGTCCAATCGGCCGATTTTCGGCTTGTTAGTATGATGCTTCCGACAACCGACTCTGACTTTTCGGCCGAAAAAAATCTGGTGTGCAGGCTAAAAAATTTTTGTTGGCCGTCACCACAACGGCCGATTTTCCGTCAGTCAGTACAGATTTCGGCAGACAAAAATCTGATGAGCAAGACTGGGCATGCTCAGAGATGAGAAAACACACGGAAAGTAAACCATCACATGACATCACTTCTGAAGTAGATTTTTGTTGGCCGAGAAAATTCGTGTGCAGTCTAGAGGACATTTCAACCAACACAACAACACTGGACAAAAGTCGGCCGATAATCGTTGCGTGTGTACGAGGCATAAGTCTTTGTTCCATCTTTTAAAACCAAAGCATAATTGTGGGGTTGATTTACTAAAAGTGGAGAGGGTTGATTTACTAAAAGTGGAGAGTGCAAAATCTGGTGAAGCTGTGGATGTTAGCCAATCTGTTTCAAACTTCAGCTTGTTTAATTAAGCTTTGACAAAAATAAACCTGAAAGCTGATTGGTTTTTTAGGCAGAGCTGCACCAGAATTTGCACTCTCCAGTTTTAGTAAACCAGCCCCTGTGTCAGAAGCGTATGGATAACGTGTTTGAACAAAAAAGGGTTTTTGTCAGATCCTCTGTTGTCTAAGTATGAAGCAAAGGTATACACATTGTGGCATCAGGTTTATTTGTCATGTAAAGCAGTTTATTGCAAAACTTATATAAGTTAAGACTTGGTAATTGAAAGTTTGATCGTCTTGTTTTGTAGGCCACATTTAATGGTTTACCTCTCTCAAACAATCACAGTTAGGTGCTAAATTCCCTTTAAAGCTGTGAGCTGTTTCTTTAAAGGAAAGTAAACCTTTACTAAGAGAACAATGGGGCCACCATTGCTGGCCTTCTCCTGTAAATGTTTGTTGCCTGACTATGCTAAAAGTATTGAGGCAAGAAGATTAGTGCAACAGTCAGGCAAAGAGTGGTAGCCTCCATGTCTCACTCTTCAAAGTTTAGGGCTAAGTGTTAAGAGTAAGGTTGGGTTAAAGCTAGGAGTAGTGAGCCAGTTATTTTACATAGGGTTCTGAGTTAGGTTGTTTGGGCGAGGGACACGTCAAGGATTAAAAAGAGGTTATAGGTCATGCATATTTAGGATAATACTATGTTTACGTCTTTGTTTTAAACTGCAAAATCTGCAAGCCAAGAATGATGAAGAGCACTAAAAAGCAGCATCCTGACAATGATCATGTAACTTCATCTAAAATACAATATATTACCAAAAGTATTGGGACGCCTGCCTTTTACACGCACATGAACTTTAATGGCATCCCAGTCTTAGTCCGTAGGGTTCAATATTGTGTTGGCCTGCCCTTTGCAGCTGATCTTCCTCCATAGTTCTATGAAAGTGTCTTTGCCAACAGGCCACTATGCTATAATAAAATTCCAGTGAGTGGCTGCTGTTTACCAGAGTTTACCAATAGGACGGGGAATCAGAAATGTTTTAGGTGTACCACAACCTCCGACAATCTGTGCATGCGCAGTGTTGACGTCACGCCAGCTGATTGTGACTTGGCCGCACTGGAAGTGACGTGGTTGGAGATTTTGACAAGTTGGCTATGTAAACTGAACACTGGGACTTATGCACATTTACAAAAGGGATTTCTCTCTGCTGAGGTTTCATTTTCACTTACAGGTCTCCTCCCCATTCTAACCCTGGGTCTAGACACTAAAAAGGAGATACAGTAGATTGATGAGCTCATCTCTCTGTTAGTCTGCTCTTTCATCCTATTAGCATGCTGCTTGCACTACAGCACATCTGATTGGCTCCTTGTGCTGCTTCTCCCTTTCCCAGTCTAAGCCCTGCAAGAGTTTGATACCAGATCAAATTCAGGTGCTTGCATTTAAAAAAAAATGTTTATTTTTGAACACAGAGTTGCATTTAATTTGTGCCTTTTGTGTCTGGAATATAATTTTAAAACTAAACATAGTGCCCAGATTGCATTTATTCCCAATGTGTCGATTAAGGGGCTTTACAGTGCCAGAAAACATAATGAATGCATAAAAAAAAGAAATAAAAAAAAATCTGGATATTTTCAGTAAACCTGGCAGAACACGGCGGCACACTCAGCCTGGAGAAGATTGGTTTTAATTAGTCATTTTGAACGCCGGCTTTAAATGACTTTTAACCGAACGTCACCGAAGTGTTTCAAGGTTGGGGAAAAAAAAAATGTTAATAAGGCTTGTGCCAGAAAAGGTTGATGCAGCTTTCACAGGAGTTCAGCCTTGAATCTGTCAGCAACAATGCACTGGGAGTTTTGAAGCGGCGATTTCATTTATTTTAAGGCTCACTTAGTTTCTAGGACTGCCTCTTCCAATTCAGATCACCGCGGCAGCGGGAAGAGAGCATTGTACTCTATTAGGCAGTCTGTTCCGAAGCAGCGTCGCTCGCAGGAGAAGTAATGTGACTTTTTATGAAAGCTTTTATAATGTGCCGCTGATGGAGAGAAAAAGAGTCTTATTAGACGTGCCGTCTAAATCATTCTTCTTCTAGACAAAGAAATAAGCACTGATCTATTTTTTTTTTTTACCTCTAAGTGTGTTTTTATTGCTATTATAGTGTTCAGAAATGGTTGTTACATGGAGCAATAAGGGAGCAGCACATTTTCTTAGGAGGCAGCTAAGGGTGCAGGTTATTTAGTTTTACGCGCATGAAACGTGGGCCATGAAAATAACAATATAAGGCTTATTTAATGAGGCAGCACTCAGAGCAACATGCAGCAACAACCCATAGCAACCTGATTTGACTATTTGCCAATTTAGAGTTTTTAGAACATTTATGATTGCAGATTGGTTTTTATAGGTTATTGCTCTTTATTTGCCTTAATAAATGGTTCATATGCAATAAGGCAAATGGTTACTGCAATATGTTGTCATTCACTGCAGGCATGTAGAAATAAATGGACATTGTTCCTACCATTTGCAGAGATGTATAGTAACTAAGTAGAACTACTTCACTACTGTACTTAAGTACGGAAAGGCGGTATCTGTACTTTCCTAGAGTAGAATTTTTTTCTCCTACTTCCACTTTTACTTCACTACATTTTTTCAATGATTTCAATACTTCTACTCCGATATTTTTTTTTGTGCTGCATAGTTACTCGTTACAATTATAAAAATGACCACTGCCAGAACAGTAGATGGCAGGTTTCATGAAGCTCAAAACATGTGTATTATCAGCGCATACGAAAATAAATGCTACTGTATGTATAAATAAAAGCTGCATTTGAAATAATAAAAAACAATATGATGTTCAAACTTTTGACTTCTTTCTTTAATAACTACATAACACAGTACTGGTACTTTTACTTTTAGTACTTGAGTAGCAATTTTTTTTTCAAAACTACTGGTACTTTTACTTTCAGTACTTGAGTAGCAAAATTTTTAAAAAAACTACTTGCAATACTTAAGTACAAAAAATGTTGAATACTTAAGTACTTCTACTCAAGTCACTTTTTAATCGAGCACTTCCACTTCTACTCAAGTATGGGTTTCGAGTACTTTATACAACTCTGACTATTTGTATATAATTACTCACTACACGGTCCTATGAAATGTCCCCAAAAGATGCACCATGCTATCTGAATAGCCCAGCCACAATGTCACCTATCTAGCATTTGGGCTTAAAGCTGATCTTCACAAAAACGTTCATCTAAATAAATTCATCAATAGCCCCAAAGGGTAGAAATCCCCAATGTGTGCACCAATAGCCTTTACAAGCCCAGACATTACCTGGTAAAAGTAGCAGCGACATCATCACTGGACTTTACAAAGCCATTGCAGAGATCAGAGCTGTGTGAGGAGCCCAGCAGACCCTCTTCTGCAGGCAGTCTGTAGTGAAACTACAGGAGGGGGCGGGGACAAGACCAGTCCCTCTGCACAAGGAGAAAGAGCAACAGTGACCAGTCTTTATTACAGGAAGCTCCTCTACAGAGGCTGAGCTTCACACTAAATGACTGCACAGATCTGTAAGAAATACACAAAGCAATAGCATGCAAAGATTCAACAACTAAGAATACTTGTCTTTTACTTATACAATATTTGCTGCAAATGAAACGACATAATACATTTTACCACCACATATAGGGGCTTGTAAGCTGCAACCTATCAAACTTTTGTTTTGTTCTTGGATTTTCGGTATGCTTTAACCTAGGATCCTCATTTTTTATCAACATTCTTCAGTCTCTTTTTATTTGCTATACACCTCTTTTTGGCTGGCAGGAGCAAACAAAGGACTTAGAGCTTACACAGAGCTGAGATCCTGTTCCTCACCCCCATGTAACAGTACTGGGTGCCTGAGCAGCCAGTCTGCAAGCACCAGTTCTGTAATATGGGAGGAAGGAGGCTAAATCACATGTTCTCCATATCTTGAAGTACTGGTCGGTTTCTTCTCTCCTGACAACTGAACAGAGCACTAGGGGAAGGAAGTGAATATGTGCAACTGGCAATTAAAGCGGTTCGAAAGTCTAAGGCTGGGTTCACACTTCTGCGAATTGGGTTTCCCCGCATTTAATTCGCATTACAGGAGATTGTGACCGGCTCTCAATGGAGCCGATCACCCATCTCTGTGGCGCCTGCAGAGCAGATTGCACATGTGTCCTGTGCATTTTTGGCTTCGTTTCAGGTCTGAATTCTGGCAAAAGTTTGGGCCTGATTTGTCCCTGAAACGGAGAACAGAGATGCACCGGACCCCTGCTGTGAGCTGCATCTGCATTAGGTGTGCAGCCTATATGTTTTTTATTTACCCTAATGCATTATCTGCACCCCACTATCTGCCCTAGTCCCCAATTCTATAAACACTCACCTGGCTCCTGTCACCTCTCCAGCGCTGCCTCCAATTGCAGCACCGATCCCCTCACTTTCTACTTTCACAGGAGACACTGAGGGCAGCAGAGCCATAGGCACCTGCTGTTGTCAAACTCCTCTGAGGAGGGAGTAGGGGTGTGGCTTACTGGCACTTTGTCTATGGATGCTTACACTCGGGAGCCTCCTTAACACACAGCTTAGTAAGGAGGCACCTGGAGAAGACAGCATTTGGGATGGACTGCCAGTAGAGGAGATAGGGGACTTTTTATGTGCAATATCTTTTTTTTTTCCAATAAATAGACTCACTAAAGTATCACTTTAAAGGGTAAATCCACTTTCATGGGGGAAAAAATAGCAAATAAAGAAAAAACAATATAGCGTATACTATTGCAACACAAATACTATTGTAATTGAATGCTATTAAAAATTACCTTTTCTTTTCAATCTGCAGCAGTTGTAATTTTCTGAATATGCAATGCAATATGGCTACCTGGAGCTGCACTGTACACAGAATGTATACTGACCACACCCCAGAAACATAATTTCCTGCTTGTGTGATTGGCTCACCAATTTTCCCAGAAGTCTGCACTAAGATACAAATCAGATTTCTGGCATCCCCTGCAACAAAAATGTCATTTTTTGGTGAGATATTCCCAATAGGAACATGTCTAAAGGGATGCAAGCCCAGCATATTTCCTCATTAGAGCCCTGCAGCTGCCACAGCTGATTGATAATTTTGAAACCCCTCCCATTTGACCCATTTAGCACAGAGGCACAAACAGGAATTTCTTCAGAATAACAAAGGGTAGGAATCTGCAACAAAGGTTGTTAACCACTTCCCTACTGGCGTATAGACAAATGACGCCGGCAGAATGGCTTTCTAGATTCCCTGTAAATGATGGCTTTTTTTTTTCTTTTTCTTTAACCACTTTACCACCGGAGGATTTTGCTGTCTTCCGTCCAGGCCACTTTTTGCGATTCGGCGATGTGCGACTTCAACTGACAATTGCGCGGTCGTGCGACGCCGTACCCAAACGAAATTTATGTCCTTTTTTTCCCACAAACAGAGCTTTCTTTTGGTGGTATTTGATCACCTGTGCGATTTTTACTTTTTGCGCTATAAACAAAAAAAGAGCGTTTATTTTGAAAAAATAACAATATTTTTAACATTTTTATATATGAAATTCCCCCCAAAAAAGATGTAAAAACCAATTTTTTTAAAAATTTTTGGCCAATTTGTTTTATGCTACATATGTTTGGTAAAAAAAATCGCAATAAGCGTATTTTGATTGGTTTGCGCAAAAGTTATTGCGTTTACTAACAAAGGGAAAGATTTCTGTCATTTTTGGTGTTTTTTTTTTAACGCGTAATGGCGGCGATCTGCGATTTTTTTTGCGGGACTGCGACATTGCGGCGGACAGACCGGACCCCTGACTGACATTTTTGACACTTTTGGGGGTACCAGTGACATTACTGCAGTAATCAGTGCTATAAATATGCACTGTTACTGTAAAAATGACACTGGCAGGGAAGGGGTTAATTTTATTGGAGAGGGAGGGGTTAATGTATGCCTGGTGCTTACTGACGTGTAGGGGGGGAGGTGACTGAGTGATTCATGGACAGATCGGATGTCCAGCTATGCTGAACAGTCCGATCTGTCACTCCCTGTCACTATGGAGATCCGCCCGCTGTGTTTACACACAGCGGGCGGATCTCCAGACTCGATCCCCGACGATCGGGTAAGAGCAGCGGCGATCGCCGCTGCTCCTCCCCTGGCCCGACTCCCGCTGTGAATGAAAACAGCGGGAGCGAGCCTCCGGCGGCGCGCAAGCGCCGCCCAGAAGGGGGAGTGTCCAGTCACGTTAATACTACGTGGCTGGACGATAACGAACCACTCTGCCGCAGTAGTATTACTGTGAGCGGTTGCAGAGTGGTTAAAAAGTAACTCCATTTTTGTTGAGAAAAAAACTTTCCCCTCGCTCTGGGGGATCTCTGTACATTGCAGGGGTTTTAACAAACTTTTTTGCAGATTCCTACCTTTTGTTATTCTGAAGAAATCATTGTTTGTTCCTCTGTGCTGAGTGGGTCTAATTGGAGTGCTTTCATAATTATCTGTCAGCTGTGGCAGCTGCATGGTTCTAACGAGGAAGGCTGCTGGGCCTGCATCCCTTTAAAGGTGTTCTTATTGGGAGTATCTCACCAAAAATAAAATTTTTGTTGCAGAGGATGCAAGAAATCTGACCTGTATCTAAAGCCCCGTACACACGTACCGATTGTCGGCCGTAAATATTCGGCCGATGACCGATCGGCCGATTGTAGGCTTGTTAGTATGATGCTTCCCACAGCGCACTTTCGGGCGAAAAGAATCTGTCGTGCAGGCATTAAAATTTTTGTTGGCCAACACCAGAACGGCCGATTGTTCGCCAGTCAGTACAGAATTCGGCCGACAATCAGCAGATTTGCAAGACTGGGCATGCTCAGAGTAGAAAAAACACAGGGAAAGTTAACCATCACATGACATCACTTCTGTAGTCGGCGGACAAAATTCTTGTGCAGTCTTTTGCACTTTTCAGCGGACAGGACAGCCCTGGACAAAAGACGGCCGATCGGTCGGCCGACGATCGGTACGTGTGTACAGGGCTTTAGTGCAGACTTCTGGGAAAAGTGGTGAGCCAATCACACAAGCAGGAAAGATGTTTCTGGGGTGTGGTCAGTAGACATTCTGTGTACAGAACACCTCCAGGTAGCCATATTGCATTGCATATTCAGAAAATGACAACAGCTGCAGATAGAAAAGGAAAGGTAATTTTTAATAACATTCAATTACAATGTGACTTGTCGCAATTGTATATGCTATAATGTTTTTCCTTTTATTTGCTATTTTTTTCCCCCACGAAAGAGGAGTTACCCTTTTGAGCTGTATAAATGTAAAATTGGCATAAGAAAATCTATTTCCTCTGTTCTCTTTGATGGCTTTTTCTAAAACGAGTCTAATAACTCTAGGCAGCTTTCATGAAGCCATACTTGTACCATGTGTTAGGCAGATTGAAATAAATAAAACTCGGCACGGCCTTCAGATTAAAGCTGTACTCCGAGATTACAAAGTTATCCTTGCAATGGGGCTTCCCCAGAACTGCAAGGGTTAAACACTCATCTTCTAAAGTAAGTGAGGAAGCCTATGCTTGCTCCTGCAAGTTCTTCCTCTCAGGCCACACTCCGATATCACCATGCACAATGCAGGACTAGCAGTCCCGCACTGTAAGCGAGGACACAGAGGGACTGCCCACAACCTGGAGTGTTTAAGAGCCCATTCACATTAGCGTGACTTGTCAGCCTGACAAGTCGCGCTCGGTCGCGGTCCATTGATTAGCACAGGACCCGTTCTAATAGGAGCGACACAAGTCGCTCCAACTTAGAAAAAGGTCCTGTACTACTTTGGGGCGACCTGGAGGCGACTTGCATAGTCTTCCATTATGTGAAGTCTCTGCAAGTCACGCCGAAGTCGCGGTGCACGCAACTTCACAGGTCACCCCGCCAAAGTCGTGTTGCGCTAGTCTGAATGGGCTCTAAGAGAAGAGGAATGCGCTGACTGTGGGAAGAGCGAGGGGTAAGATGAGTAAAACTGCCTACTGCAAGAGACTCTGAAAAGCCCAACCCCAGGCAAAACTTTGATTTCATTTTGGATAACGTTGGGTTTGGGTTTGAACCCCTCTCTGCTTTTTTATTTTTTTTAATTTCTGTCTTCATTGTTCCTGTTGAAAAAGTTTCCTCGCATTTCCTGTTCTGTGTGAAAGGGGGTCATCAGGACAGGAAGTGATGGGAAATCTCACCAGTGGGGAATAAGGGAAGCCAACGAGAAAAAAAAAATTGAATAAACTGTTAAAAGGTTAGGACCACCATTGACTTTTCTGTCCTGGAGATGCCAAGCCCGTCATTTCTGGTCCCGGTTTCACAGGGGTGTCAGTGGGCCAGAAAGGGAGTAGAAATATTCCTGGTGGATAGGCAGACAGCCATAACCTGAAGTTCCAAAGCTTCCCCACTGCTGCTCTATAATAGGTAATATTGGTGCAAGCTTAAACCTATAGTTCTAGCAATTTAGAATATTTGTTTTGTAACAGACTGAGTCAGAGACATTTTTCAGTATGTTGGTAGGTATTTATAATTGGTACTAGCAACATCTGCCATGTCATTAATTACCCAATAGCATTTCCAGTTGATTGCTAGAAATCCTAAGGTCTACTATATGCAGGGATTTGGTGCAGATTGCGTTCCCCTATAGCTGTGTGACAAGTAGAGAATGATTCCCATTCCATTCCACTCATTTACCATCTCAATGTGGTTAATCCTACATATATAAGAATGCAGCAGCTGGGCTGTAGGGTGGGGGGATGTTACCGTGTAAAGAGCGAGTAATTAAATGTATAGAGAAGAGGATACTTGAGATGGATTTGGTGTCTGCACATAAAATTCAAGAGATATGAGAATACGATCTCTGGTGTATAGTAGCTAAGAAGAATTAGCATATATGATATTTTGTATATATAGGTTGTTAATTAGAGAGATCCTCTCCTACCACCACCCCCTCCTTTCCAGGATACTTTTTTGATTGATGCAAATCAATGTAGCAATATCATATCCATACATATACAAAATCTGTTTGCCCTAGGGATCAAATATTGGCTTTGCAGGAGTTAAACAATGCTGCATTTTAAATAAGACAAATAAAACTCACACCCATGTAATAACAATTCTGGATAATCACCGCCGGCTATTTATTGCTTTGTCCTGTATCTCCTCGGTTCTCTTCCTCCATCATTTACTGAGTAGCCAGAGGTAAAGCCCCTGGGCTAGGAGGATGCAGGTTACCTCCGCTTTTATTATGCAGCAAAACCAGAGCTGGGGGCATAGCAGGACGGGCTGGACGGTGAGGGGGTAGGGGGCTTTTTAAAAAAAGGGTTTATATTAATATAGTTACACAGTGGGGACAACTGCATTACACACCAGGTGAATGCTTATTTTCATCCATTAACTGAACTGCATTTTGTATTCACATTGACTAGATGAAATAGAGGCTATATTACAATTTCAACACAACTATAATGCTTAAAGAATAGGAAAACCCAACATTTTATATTCCGGATATGTGCCTGATGTACCATGTACTTGTATTGCTTCCTTTAGCTAAAATCCCTGGTGTTCCAAAAAAAAAAAAAAAAACGGAACCAATTCTCCTATCCACATGGTCCGTTCAACAGAAGTTGATCGATAGATCGAACTCTGGTGAGCAGCAGTGGCCACACATGGATCAAAATTTACCCAATCCTGCTGAACCACCTGACTTTTAACCCATTGATCGCCACCTTGTGCAGCAGAGGTTAAGTTTCAGCTCAAACAGGAAGTTTGAAGTGCGCTGGATTTCTGGCAGAATCAAATATTTTTCTATGTACTTGTAGCACATTTAGAGCATTGGGAAATGTTAATGTATTGCCAAGTTCTACTAAATGCCCAGACATACAGTACACTTTAGGATTTTTTATTTATTCATTAAAAACGTATTCTTTAAATACATGAATAAATAGACTGGGGGCTGGCTGACTTTCATGCACCTCTTACAATCCTTCAACCTCATTTTGTTTCATGAATAAATAAAAACATGACAGCTAAATAAATATTTTTTTTAAACTTTCTGTTTTTTTTTTACTTTTGATTTCAGTTGTTACAGCTCCCTTAGCCCCATGCCAGTACAGCGAGGAAATAACTGGCTACTTAAGTGTGAGTGCTATAGAAAATTATTCCCCAGCAGATTGAAATCAGCCTCCGATGGTTGAATCTACTTTCCTAATAGACACTTGAGAGTTCTTGTACGTTTGTTTTTTTGACCGCATATAGTGTATGGATGTGAGTTCTCCTCCCTCCCAGATTATAAAGTCTATTCAGGTTTTTTTTTTTTTATAACCCATAGAATTCAGCTCTTTAGCCTTGGGCTATTTAAAGGAGATGAGATAGTAGGTGGGAGGGGGTCTAACCTAACGGATTCCAATTTCTGTAATGATGAATATGGTAAAATGGGGCCTGTTAAACCATAGCATGTATTAAAATCTATATTTATAGCTGGTTCAAGAGGTGAAGCTTCTAACAGAGATGACCCAAATATTCATCTTGCTGTAGACCCTTTTAAAAGGCTTTTTCCGGGTTAATAAGAACATACTGCAATGAGCAGATATCCAAGTGTTAAAAAAAAAAATCAGAGTACTGCAGTTTGAATTGGAGGTTTTATGAAAGCTGGCTTCTGATTGGCTGCTATATATATATATATATATATATATATATATATATATATATATATATATATATATATATGTGTGTGTGTGCGCCATGCTTTATTAGGTTCTGTTAAAGTATATGTAAACCCTAAAAATAACCATCTCTTATTTGGGGGTGCATGCATCATACATAATAGGGGGGAGTACAACTGGGGGAATCAATGGTGGAGAAGGATCTGGGTGTTTTGGTAGATCATAAACTTAATAATGGCATGCAATGCCAAGCTGCAAATTCCAAAGTGAGCAAAGTGACCTTTCTTGTATTAAGAGAGATATGGACTGGAGAGATATGGACTCCAGAGAGAGAGAGGTAATTTTGCCCCTGTACAAATCATTAGTAAGACCTCATCTGGAATATGCAGTTCAGTTTTGGGCACCAGTTCACAAAAAGGATATCAGGGAACTGGAGAAAGTGCAGAGAAGGGCAACCAAACTGATAAGAGCCATGGAGGAGCTCAGCTATGAGGAAAGAATAGAGGAACTGAGTTAATTCTCTCTTGAGAGGAGGCGATTAAGAAGGATATGAAAAACATGTTTAAATACATAAGGGGTCCATATAGTGAACTTTAAGGTCACCACGGAGGACAGGGGGGCACTCTTTACGTCTAGAGGAAAGGAGATTTCATCTCCAAATATGGAAAGGTTTCTTCACAGAAGAGCTGTGTAAATGTAGTATAGACTCCCTCAAGAGCTGGTTCTGGCCAGCTCAGTAAAATACTTTAAAAAGGCCTGGATTCTTTCCTTAATATACATCATATAACTGGATACTAATATTTTTAGGTAAAGTTGACCTAGGTAATATCCAATTGCCTCTCAGGGGACCAGGAAGGAATTTTTTTCCCTACTGGATCAAATTGGATCATGCTTTGCTGGGGTTTTTTTTTTTTTTTGCCTTCCTCTGGATCAACTGTGGCTATAAGATTGTACAATTGTTATTGTATTATTGATTTTCCCCCTTTTATTGGTTGAACTAGATGGACTTGTGTCTTTTTTCAACCAGACTAACTATGCAACTATGTTATTTGCTCCCTTTTGGTCTCTTAAAGTGGATTTCCAGGAATTAGACAAAATCTACCTTTACAGTAGGGCTCCCTCTCCCCTGCAAGGGATAACAACTTGTTTAGTCTAGGGGTGTAGGGATAAGGTGTAATACTTACCTTATTACTGGTTCCAGCAAGCTCCCTCCATCTTTGTGACTGGTCCAGTGCTGCTGCCTCTCTAAGGTGCTTTGGGCCCTGGCTGTAAGCTCACCTCTTCTCATACAGTGCTGGTTTGATAGCACTGCCTTATACGTGATGGCTCAAACAGTGTTATCAAGCAGTGTTTATTGACTGTAGAACACCTACCCTATGTTATAAGGGGGTGTTCTGTAATCCTAACAAACTTTCTGTCGTAGGGTTGTAGGCAAGTGCAGTTCATCTTTCCCTTTGAAGGTGGCGCTGTTCCAGCAGCCACTGAGCAGGGAAAACAGAGGTTGAGAGGAGCTTTTTGTTCCTCTGAGGCCTCTGTAGTCATCAGGGGAGCAGCAATCTAATTGGAAGCTGCTGCACTGAATGGCCTCTGCAGCCATCTTAATGGCCCCACTGCAGTTAGTGCGCATTTGGGATGTGGATAGTTTGGGGACAGGATCCCCACTAGCTAGGGACATTGCTTTTAGCAGTAGGGAGAAGTTATGGTCAAGGAGGGATAGTGCAGGGATACTACGCCTGGCCCTGCCATCTGGGAAACTTAGACAGTTGGTATTCCTATCTGGTTACTACAGGCGCCTGCACAGCTGTTCTGCCTATCAGTCATCCCCTCCATCAAATGCCATTTTGGTAATGTAGCCTACCAAGGTGTTCACTCAAATACAAAGACTGTGGTAAAATACTGCTAAGAGCTATTATACCGGGGTTGCCTGTAATATTGAGGCTTTGTTGCCACAGTGTTTGGAACTGTAAGTGAGCTAATTGCCGCTGTCTTCCATGTGTCAATTGTTACTTTATCACTATGTTACCAAAAGTATTGAGACTTTTACAGCAAATGTACTTTGACATCCCAGTGTTAGTCTGTAGGGTTCAATATTGAGTTGGCCCACCCTTTGCACCTATAACAGCTTCATCTCTTCTGGGAAGGCTATCGCCAAGGTTTAGGAGTGTGTCTATGGGAATGTTTGACCATTCTTCTAGAAGCGCATTTTTGAGGTCAGGCACTGGTGTTGGACGAGAACTCAAATTCGTCCCTGAAGGTGTTTTATAGGGTTGAGGTCATACAAGTTCCCCCACCCCCGAACTCACTTATGAATGTCTTTATGGACCTTGCTTTGTACAATGGTCCAAATCATTTGGTGGAGGGGGGGGGGGGATTATGGTGTGGGGTTGTTTTTGAGGCATTGGGCTTGGCCCCTTAGTTCAAATGAAGGGAACTCTTAAGGTGTCAGCATACCAAGACATTTTGGACAAGTTCATGGTCCCAACTTTGTGGGAACAGGTTGGGGTTTGCCCTTCTTTTAATGGACAAACCAGGTCCATAAAGACATAAATGAGTGAGTTTGGGGTGGAGGAACGTGACTGGCCTGCACAGAGTTCTGACCTCAACCTGATAGAACACCTTTGATATGATTTAGAGCTGAGACTGTGAGCCAGGCCTTCTTGTCAAGTGCCTGACCTCACAAATGCGCTTCTGGAAGAATGGTCAAACATTCCCATAGACACATTCCTAAACCTTGTGGACAGCCTTACCAGAAGAGTTGAAGCTGTTATAGCTGCAAAGGGTGGGCCAACTCAATATTGGACCCTACGGACTAAGACAGGGATGCCATTAAAGTTCATGTGCGTGTAAAGGCAGGCATCCCAATACTGTTGGTAATATAGTGTACATTACCAAATAATAATTGCGCCACCTTCCTTGGTTTCTGTGTGCCTTTTCTCCATCTCCCGTACCAATCAACTGGCCCTGCCTACAAGATGACAATGCTGCTCCTCCATAAATACAGTACAGTGATTGAGGGTTTTTCACGTTAGGACAAAAATAGTGTTACTGGCAGCAGGCTCAGCAGGTAAAAATAAGGGAAACAAGCCTGGAAATAGAAAGCTAATGCAGCCACCTCCTTTAAAGACTGAGGGAAAAAAAAAAGATCAAAACAAGCCATAGGAAACATTAACAAGTAGTCAATGTGGAAATATCTACTTAATTTACCTTCAGCTAGATATTCCAGTTTCATGGCCTGTAGGCAGGAACACAACTTTTTGTGACATAACGATTACAGGCAATTTCCAGTCCCGCAGTAGAAATCACATGCATGCTTATATAAATCACTCTTTTGCTTATATATTTTTTACAAGGACTGAACAGAAAGGCACTGAAAGTTTAATAACCCTTGATATTTTTTACAGGTGAAAGTAATGGTGAGAATCTGTCCATCACAAGGGATCCATGACACATCAGAATCCATGTCTTTTTTAAAAGTTGACCCGCGAAAGAAACAGATCACTCTATATGACCCGCCTATATGTGGCCCCACCATGACAGGCCACAGAAGAGCTGTGGTTGCCGTCCCAAAGATGTTTGCCTTTGATTCCGTGTTTCCTCAAGATGCTTCACAGGTAGGTCACCTCATTGTTTGGAATGAGTAAAATGGAGTTTTCCCTTCACTGCAAATATTGTACAACACATTTTGATTTCTAGGGGCAGATCAAATTAAACGCACCTTTAAGGAAATACAATGGCAGCTGTCTCTGACATCACTTTATTTTCCAAGCCATGTGATTACCATGTCAGTACTGATCTGGTGATCACATGGCTTTGACAGAAAACTAGCAGACAAAAGATAAGATAAGAAAACTAGCAGACAAAAGCGCTATCTGGTTGGGATAATAACCACTGTATCCATATGAACTGTAAAGAGCCAATGGAAAGTCTCAAAGCAGTTTAACCTTTGGTCATTAAAAGTCAATACAGTACCAGGCCGGTGGGTCCAGATGTAAAAGGGTTGATGACCACTAGACCAGTGGAGCAAGATGGAACAAGACCACCCTGGTGTGCAGGCTGAGAGCTGCTCGCACAAAGACACGGACGTACAGAAGCCAAGCCAGGTCCCACTGACGCTCCCGTGTGACGTCACCACAGAGCGAAGGCGGAAGTGCCGGACCGGAATAGGGTGCCTTTAAACCAGCCTGGAACGCAGAGGGAGAAGGGTTGCTGTGATGACGGGTTTCGCACACATGTGCTTTGTCAAGGACTGTCAGCCTGCACACCACGGCGGTCTTGTTCCATCTTGCTCCACCGGTCTAGTGGCCATTACCCCCTTTACATCTGGACACACAGACCTGGTACTGTATTGTTTTTTTTTATTGACCAAAGGTTTTAACGCAATTGTCTACTATTAAACTGCATTGAGACTTTCCATTGGGTCTTTACAATTCATATGGATACAGTGGTGGGTATTATCCCACCCAGATAGCGCTGTCTTATCTTTTGTCTGCCAATTTTAGTACTTCCATATACGAACTGTGACGGCTGCACCGGGTTGGCCCTGGCATAGGCGCAGTGTGTATCAATATAGGGCTTAGCGCTTGGGACACCTTGCTGTTGTTGACAGAAAACTAAGCAATGTTATTTTAATTTTCAAGCAAATTTTGCCTAAGTATGATTTGAGGTTAATTTTAACATTTCTGAAATGGGGAAATCGGTAACTTTACTGCAAAAACAAGTACTATGAAATCTCATCACTAATTATCGTATCATTACTCCAGAAACTCGGCTAATTCTGCATATATGGAATGCGTTGGGCTATTTGTTGCATAATTTCTGCCAAATTTCAAAGCTGATTTTTTTCTAGCCGTGTGTGATTTGTTTGTTCTGAATAAATATTTGAACAAATTTTTCGGTATTTGGATATATCCGAATAGCTGAATGCTCTGAATAAAGAAAGGAAATTCATCCGAATTTTGGAAATTCAAATTGAAATTCAAATCAAATTTTACATTGAATTTCAGTTGAATTTCTGAAATCAAAGACTGTGTGTGTTATTAGAGTACCATTTCCAAATAATGCTGTTTTTGTTAAGCCAAAGATGATTTAAAGAGTCATTGTAATCATTTGATTAAGATTTTTCTTTTGTTTGTTCACTTTGCCACAATCAAATTGGAAAAAAAAAACTTGCTTACTCGACAAGATCCACAGGCTGTATCATCTCACTTAGATAATTACATTGAATTCTACTTCTGAGTGTTCTAGGAAAACAGGTCCACAAATCTATCTGCTTGATCATAGGTTTATTGTCAAATTAAGAGGCACGGTACTTATGGGTAAGAACGTTTACTCGTGCAACATGCAGACATATTTGTTTTGATGTCTGATTATTGGTGCCTCTTACCTTGACACTAAACCTAAGATCAAGCAAAACATATCATGAACCTGTTTTCTGGGATAATTGCTTTGTGCAGTGGGACCAAGCAAAATCCAGAAGTGGTGATTTACGACTTCAGAGGTGAAAGGATTAAGCTGCTCACCCTTGCTGCAGCAGTGATTTATTTACCAATGTAAATCCAATACAGTTTATTCCAACTTGGTGTGTTACAAAGGAAATGTTTCTTGTGTGGTGCAAAATACTTTTTTTTTTACCTGAAGACTCCTTGCATGGCAAGGGTGAAACAGAAACCAAACTGCAACATGGAGCAACTAGGGGTCATTAGCTAGGGGCTGAACTACATTGTATTTGAGAGCAAATCAGAGTGGGGGTACACAAGAATATACCAAATACAAAAGCTCAAACTCCTGTAAAAGCATTGTCCGAGCTTAAAGTGTGCAAGAGACCTAACTTGGTAGATTAAAACCTTGTTGTTATGGATGATTGTTTACATGGACAGCAGTTTACATGGACAGCAGTGGGGCGAGGGGGCAATAAAAACACATGGGCTGCCCTCCCACCTACAAGTTAACATGGTGAAGAAGACTGTATAAAATTTGCTGCTGCATAACAGTGTACAGAGTTTTTTTTGGCAGGCAGTACCACACCCAAACACACAGCATTCAAGTAAATAGGATAGGGCTGCAGCTGTGATGTTAGTGTCTAATTCATATGGCTGTGGTGTGATGCCTCCTCATAAAAAGGAGGCATCAAGGAGGTAGCCCCTGTCAGTCCCCTCTAAAAAGTGATCCACCAGTTTCTTATGTTAACATGGCTTTCGTTTTCATCATGCATAGTGTAGAAGAGTGCATGAGGAGGAGGAAGCACCTGTCAATCAGCTGTAAAAAGTGAACAAGGCCTTAGTTTTCATCATGCATAGTGTAGCAGAGTGCACACTATCTCACAGCCATTATAAATGCCAGGCTATACTATGACAGTTTGCTACCATGAGCTGGTACCAATTCTGCTCAATCAGATCTCCCCTTTTCTGAATAGCCCAAGGTGGGTGTCTTTGTGCTAATAGACCCATAGATACATGACCGTATTTCTGCAGCATAATCAGAAGTCGCCATTTTCCCATCTTCTCTTTATAGGCAGAAGTTTGCTCTGGGACCGTGGCGGAAGTCATTCAGTCTGTTGTGAACGGTGCAGATGGATGCATATTTTGCTTTGGTCATGTCAAGCTTGGTAAGCTCCCAGATCTGTTACAGTTAATTACTATGTTAGTCTGTTAATTACATGCTGTCATTTAATGGTTCAGCAAACACACAGAATGCAAATAGATTATAGCTTTTAATTAGTTGCAAAACTTGCTTCAGTTAATTCCTCCAGGAAGGCTTTGAACCAAACTGTAACTACTCAAAAGGCAGACACCTATCTATGCAAGTCTGATCATTGTAAAAAAAAAAATTCTAGGCATCTACTTTTTTTTTTTTTTTTCAGTATTTGTATTTTAACATTTTTATAAAGCAAGGTGTGAAACATTACAATTAATTAGTGTACCATAGCATAAAGAGAACTCCAAGGGTACATATGAACATTTAATGTAAATATCATGAAACATTAGCTATAATGTTATAAATTGCTAGGGATACATAGGTAGTGAGTATGTGTGTATATATATATATATATATATATATATATATATATATATATATATAAATATATATATGTATTATTTTGTGTATTGCACATTGCATGTAGTGGGAGCATAATCTTTTTCAGTGTAGAACAAAAATGATATTAGCAGTTGTGTAGCAAGGGAGGAGAACAGATAGTAACAATAGAACAAAGAACATTAAAGAAAGGTTTGAAGTTCGGTTCACACCTATGCAGTTTGCTTTTGATTGTTTCTGCAGTGCTTTTTGCTGTTCATTTTTGCACATGTGATTGTCCCACAATTTGCGTGTTGCATTTTTTATGCTTTTTTTTTTTTTTTTTTGGCCAATTTGTTGGGCAGATTAAAAATGCAAATTGTGGCAAAATGCACTACATGCTTTTCTGCAGCTTCTCCATTGAAATCTATGGAACCAAAAAAGCAACAAAAGTACCCTTTTGCGTTTAAAAAAAAGTCCCTGGCTCTTTCAAAAAACACAGCCACTGAAAAAAAGCATAACTATGAATGTGTGCTATAGGAAACCATGTTAACTGGACTGTAGAGCGTTTCTGCAAAAATCACATAGTTGTGAACCAGGCCTGAAATGTGAGATGGGAAGATACACTATATTACCAAAAGTATTGGGACGCCTGCCTTTAGACGCACATGAACTTTATTGGAATCCCTGTCTTGGTCCGTAGGGTTCAATATTGAGTTAGCCCACTCTTTGCAGCTATAACCGCTTCAACTCTCCTGGGAAGGCCATCCACAATTTAGTAGTGTGTCTATGGGAATGTTTGACCATTCTTCCAGAAGCGCATTTGTGAGGTTAGGCACTGATGTTGAACCAGAAGGCCTGTCTCGCAGTCTCCACTCTAATTCATCCCAAAAGGTGTTTTATCGGGTTGAGGTCAGGACACGTTCCTCCACCCCAAACTCGCTCATCTATGTGTTTATGGACCTTGCTTTGTGCACTGGTCCTATCATTTGGTGGAGGGGTGATTATGGTGTGGGGTTGTTTTTCCAGGGGTTGGGCTTTCCCCTTAGTTCAAGTGAACTCTTAAGGTGCCAGCATACCAAGACAATTTCATGATCTAAACTTTGTGGGAATAGTTTGGGGTTGGCCTTTCCTGTTTCAACATGACTGCGCACCAGTGCACAAAGCAAGGTCCATAAAGACATGGATGAGCGAGTTTGGGGGTGGAGGAACTTGACTGGCCTGCACAGAGTCCTGACCTCAACCCGATAGAACACCTTTAGGATTAATTAGAGAGGAGACTGTGAGACAGGCCTTCTAATCCACATCAGTGCCTGACCTCACAAATGCGCTTCTGGAACATTCCAATAGACAGACTCCTAAACCTTGTGGAAAGCCTTCCCAAAAGAGTTAAAGTTGTTATAGCTGCAAAGGGTGGGCCAACTCAATATTATACCCTACGGACTAAGACTGGGATGCCATTAAAGTTCATGTGTGTCTAAAGGCAGGCGTCCCAATACTTTTAGTAATCTAGTGTATATCAGGGAAAGAGTAGGAGCATATAGCAAAGGGGGAGAAGGTAGGAGAGCATGAAGTCTGCAGTAATACAAATAGGATTAGAAGAAAGCAATTTGTAGTTAGGAAGATGGATTTTAATTTAGATCGTTAAGAGGATGTATCAAAGTCATTTGGTCAATAATTATCTATCTAGGGGCACCAAATTTTGGTAAATTTTGGAATAGTCTGTGAGGACTGCAGAAAGTTATTCTGTGATGGTTGTCCAGAATAAATGGTTTTTGAAAGCTGCAAAGCATATACTTTTTTTTTTTAAAGCGAGGCACTTTAGCTTTTGCTATGTTGTGACATGAGAACAAAAGTAAGACTAT
Source organism: Pelophylax lessonae (assembly GCF_965119305.1). NCBI lineage: Eukaryota > Metazoa > Chordata > Amphibia > Anura > Ranidae > Pelophylax > Pelophylax lessonae. The sequence continues at coordinate 157,453,668 of NC_138780.1, read as the reverse complement.
GATTGATGTATTTCTGGTCTGTGAACACAGCTTTTGCAGAAATAGTTATTGGAAAAAACCTATGCCGGATTTTTTGAGCACTTGAAATGCAATTTAAAAACAAATCATGTCCTCTCCTACACACTCAGCAAATATTCCTAAAGAATATGTAAACTGATTCACTTGGCATGGCCCATTGTTGTCACCATCAGGAAACCCACCCAGAGAAATGCCAAGCAGCCATGGAGTTCATGCATGTGTATAAGAAGTGGTTGCAAAAGGTAATTGGTAACACTTTTAATAAATATATGATGCACAGAGCTTCAGCAAACTAAATGTCATTCAGTCATGGATCTAAATGACATCTACTATTAAATTTAGCACAGGCACCACTGGTGGTAATGGGTACCAATAACTTCCTGATCCTTCACTACAAGGGACCCCCTCATTTGTACAGTTTTTGTGCACTTTTCCACTGCAAGTACCGGCTCGGCTCCACTCGGCACTGCTTGGCCCTGCTCAGCTCGGTTTTCTTTTTTCACTGCGTGGTACGAGTCGGCACCTTTCGGCACTGTATAGGCTCTACTCTGTTCGGTTTGCTTTTCCACTAAAGTAGTAAGTGGGTGGGATTACAATGATTCTCTGACCAATCAGTGGCTAGTAGTGACAAACAATCAAGGCTGCATGCAAAGGATTGTGGGATATGGTATAGGTATGGCCCGCTTGGAACCCCAACCGAGGTGGTACTGTTTAAGCGAGCCGTACCGATCCGTACCATGCAGTGAAAAAGCGCCGCTAAACCAAACCGTACCGAACCGTTCAAACAGGTACCATGCAGTAGAAAAGCGCCAAAGCAAGCCATATTGAGCCATACCATGCAGTGGAAAAGCCCCATTAGTTTCAGGGATCTGAGGAGGTGACAAGTGTACTTTAAAGGATTTTTCCAGTCTGATTAAAAAAAAAAAAAAATCAGTATATTGCTTTTAGGTATATTTGAGGTCTTCCTGGTACTGACAGTCTTATAAACTGTATTTGTGCTCCTTCTGCTATAACATATGCCATGCTAAAATATAGTGGAAATAGAAACAGAAAAGCTTTCCTGTAAGAGTCCTGGTCATTACGCTAATTAATTTATTTCAGTACTTCCTGAGCCACTATCTGGGAGCAAGTGTGGAGTTTAGGAGGCAGACATACACATACAATGAAATAGGGACCTCTGCCTTGTCTAATAGCCAGGCAACCAGCATTTTCAGAAGGAAGACCTCAGCAGTGGAAGCCTCCTGGCTCTTGTTCACTAGTTTCAGTGATAGCAAAATCCCAGACTGCCCACACCCCTTTACCCCTTGCATTTGCAGGTTATGTTACTCATTTCACAACTCCTCATTTCCAAAATTGTCAGTTACATTGCAGCATCAGTGGCCCCGTCTGTCTTGCATTGTACATGAGGATGTCAGGAATCTGCCCACATCCATGGGGAGTGCAGAATCAGAGTACAATTGGTATAATATAAGTATTCTTCTGTATGAAGCCCCCTAATAAAAAAAAAAGTATTATATCCTCAGGGAGTGGGGGCATACAGTCATTTTTTTTCTTACCAGCCAGAAGTGGGGCCTTCAGGTAATGATGCAAGAACTGAAATTCAGATATATGTGTACTTGTGACACAGGGACAAAAATCAACATCTATGCACAGATATGTGGCTAAAAAAGATATTCTTCAAAAATGATCATAGATTTGTTACATGTGGTCATTTAAAATAATCAGTTGGATGGATTTATAGTCTGTTTTTTTCTCTTCTGCACAATTGCAAAGCAATCACTGGTTGATCATCTTTACAAATGAGCCCATTGTCCTGAAGACAATCAGAATCTAACCGTGCTTCCTCCTTTAGGTAAGACCTACACCATGATTGGTAAAGATGCCTCTACACAAAGCCTTGGCATTATCCCTTGTGCAATCTCTTGGCTTTTCAAGCTAATCAATGAGAGGAGAGAAAAGACTGGCACTCGCTTCTCAGTCCGAGTATCTGCTGTGGAAATCTACAGCAAGGACGAAAACCTTAAAGATCTGCTAGCTGAAGTAGCCACCGGTAGCCTTCAAGATGGTCAATCCCCAGGAGTCTATCTCCGAGAAGATCCAATATGCGGCACTCAGGTATAATGGCATTCTGCGGATTATTTATTTAGAAGTTTTCCCTTTTTCTTCCTCTCAAATAACTGCCTTGTGTTTGTGAATCTTTCTTTTCAGCCATTAAGAACCTCATGAAAACTCTTGCTTGCCTACAAGCCAGAATCCCTAGTCCCTGGGCATACATATTTGTTTTTTTGATTGCCCGGGAGACTTGGCCGGTTGTGGAAGAAAGAACACCCTTATCCTAATTAAGTGTTTTTTTTTTTTTACTTCATGCTTGCAGCTTCAAAACCAGAGTGAGCTGAGAGCCCCCACAGCAGAGAAAGCCGCTCACTTTCTCGATGCAGCCCTAGCGGCAAGAAGTACCAGTAAGCCAGATTGTGATGATGAAGATAGAAGGAATTCGCATATGCTTTTTACTCTTCACATATACCAGTACAGGATGGAGAAGAGTGGAAAAGGAGGAAGTACGTGTGCTTTTGTTATGCATTTTACATATGGGGGTTGATTTACTAAAACTGGAGAGTGCAAAATCTGGTGCAGCTCTGCATAGAAACCAATCAACTTCCAGGGTTTTTTTTGTCAAAGCTTATTTGAACAAGCTGAGGTTAGAAACTGATTAGTTACTATACACAGCTGCACCAGATTCTGCACTCTCCAGTGTTAGTAAATCAACCCCAGAGCGTGTTATTGTCAAAAGGGTGGTTATTTAGAAGATGGAAAAATGATGACCAGACCATTAAAGATTCTGATCAGTTGCTATTGAACTTTAAACAGTACTCTACACATTTTCTAATACTACATTACAAAGAATAAAAGTAACCTCAAAGGAAACATGTAGTAAAAGAAATGTGGAGACTACTATTGCTGACCTTTTTCTTTTGGAAATGCCAGCTGCTTGGCTGTTATGTTGGTGTGATGGCTTCACTACGTGCTATGGCACTGACCTAGAACAAGGAGTATGCAGATCAAGAGTTCTGCATGCTTGTTAAAGGATCAGTGTCCCAGAAAGACCGAGACAGCCAGGCTATTTGCATTTTTTAGATGGAAATTGCTAATGAAAGCTCTTGTATCTCACTCACTACAGCCTTCTTTTAATAAGCCACTAAGGCTTTGCAAGTGCCAGCACCCCAGGGAAAGGCGTTAATGGATACCAGAGAAACTTCCATATATTACCACATCAGTTAAGGGTAAATTAATCCAAGATTCTCCTTTTCATCTTTCCATATTTGATTGGGACCATGAAAGTGAGAACCCACTGGGTAGTCTAGGTTTTTCACCCTTAACCCCCCCTCCCCTCTTTTTTTTTTTTTTTTTAAATAATGCCAAATGTAATTAAATAAATACGGTTTCTTTACCTCTTTGAAAACATAATCTCTCCAGCATGTAGCGTTGTATTGCAGGTGCACATAAAAATTTGATGCTCTTAGCAGGTTCATGGGAAACAATGGGGCTTCCTACCGTTGAATAGAGAAGTGTGGTTTCCTTGAGGCTGATATGTGCTGGGGGAATAGAAAATGGAAGGAAGTGGATGTAGGATTAAATAATGGTCGGACTGGGCTAGGTAAGGTTGTGAAGTATTGAAAGGTCAAGTGCTTAATTTTCCTCCCAAGATAATCAAGAATAGAAGCATGTGTTGCCTATACCACCCGAGGACCACTTAGATGTAGTAAACACATTCATTGTAAGTTGTGTAATGCAAAGAAGGGAGATGCATAGTTAAATAACATGGACTGCTTAACCAACCAGAAAATTTGTGAAGCATTGCACACACTTTTGTGATTTGCGCACACCAGCTGAACTGAAAAAAAAAAAATGTTGTGCTCACTATTTGTATGGTACCTAACTTCATAGTTAAAGTGCCGTACTGCTTCTTTTAGATTTGTTTTTGTTAGATGAGGTTGGAGTGTTTAGAGCAAGGATACAACTGGATAATACATTAAGATGGACCTTTTAGAAACTTTACACGTTTGCATGCATAAATGTCACTATATATTGCAGCAATATAATTTTAGAAAAGCTCAGCCTTTATTTTTAAAAGAAGTAATTCCTAGGTTTCAGTTCTGTGACTTTATTTAGGCAGGGATGAGATGATGTCATCAGTGTGCTTTAGGCAGGGGGAAGCAGTGAAGCTCTCTGCTCGTACCTCCGATACGGGCAGGCAGTTACTGAATGGCAGAGAGCTCAGTGAACTGTCTAGAGCAGGTATTCCCAAACTACGGCCCTCCAGTTGTTCAGGAACTACAGTTCCCATCATGCTTAGTCATGTATGTGATTGTCAGAGTTTTACAATGCCTCATGGGATGTGTAGTTCTGCAACAGCTGCAGGGCCGTAGTTTGGGAATCCTTGGTCTAGAGCGCTCAACCACAAGCCGGCAGCCAGAAAGGCTGTGGGTACATATATTTAATTGATTTGCAGAGATCTGTGAATCAATGACGCACCCATGTGGGTGGAACCCCACGCAGCCTCACTCTCTTTGAATTGTGACAGCGAGTGTGGGGAGAATATCCCTGGCTTGCTGTCACAAGGAGGGGAGGGGAATTGGGAGAAGAGGGGTCAGATGCAGAACATGTTTCATGTTACACCCTAAATATGCGTGTAACATGTTCAGAAAGGTGAACTTATCCTTTATGGATCTAGAAGTCTAATAATACTGGGTCAATGGGACCCACGTATGATCCTAACTTTTTCATTTTATAGAAAAGCTGAAAAACCTTTGCAGCAGCTATATTTGGGTACCATGCCAATGAAAACTGCTTTTAAAAGAAAGGGAGAAAATTTAAACAATAAGCTGAATCACTTGAAATAATAAGCAACTCTGCCGACTGTCCCTTTCCATTATGTATTTGCAGAAGCAATAGTACAATGCCTGAGTAGTTACCTGTAAGAGCCCGTTCATAGCAGATGTGCTGTACTTCAGTGGACTGCCTTGTCCAACTCAAATACAAGGCAGAAAGACTTGTTCCCTATCATACATTCAATCTAGTTAGAGGGCCAAACAAACTCCCAAGAATCAATGGCGATTTAAAAATAAATATAATAAATTTGATTTCTAGCATGATAAATCTAACACGTCTCTGGGGCCAAACATATTCCCCTTTCATCAGGGCTTAAAGGGATTGTAAAGGCAGAAAGGTTTTTTTATCCTAATGCATTCTATGCATTAAGATAAAAAAACCTTGTGTGTGCAGCAGCCCCCCCAAATACTTACCTAAGTCTATCTCTATCCAGCTATCTTTCAGGAGTGTCTCAGCTGCCCGGGACTTCCCACCTCATTGGCTGATATAGCAGTGTGGCACGATTGGCTCCCGCTGCTGTCAATCAAAGTCAGTCAGCCTGTCAGGAGAGAAGGGGGCAGGTCTGGGTCACTTCTCCGAATCTGAATGGACACAGGGAGCTGTGACTCGACTCAGGTGCCTCCATAGCAAGCTGCTTGCTGTGGTGGCACTCAACAGGAGGGAGAGGCCAGGAGAACAGAGGAGGGACCCGAGAAGAGGAGGATCCAGGCCACTCTGTGCAAAACCAACTGCACAGAGAAGATAAGTATAACATATTTGTTATTTTTAAAAAAAAAACAAGACTTTACAATTACTTTAAGGCCCCTTTCACACAATCCGGTCCGTCGGCGGACTCCGTTTATCTCAGCGGGGGAACGATCCGCCGATCCCCTGCTGAGCAGACGGATGGCAGCTGTGTCTCCGCGCTGTGTGCGGAGACACAGCTGTCAGGTCCTGCTGTTCTCTATGGGGGAATCGGATGGGAACGAACAGTCTGTTCTCATCCGATCCGCTGGACGGATGGAAAATAGGGTTTCCATCCACCCCGATTTGACGGATCGAATCGGATGTCAGCGGACATGTCTCCGCTGACATTCCATGCCCCATAGAGATACATGGGGCGTCCGTTCAGATTCGCCAAAAAAACTGACAGGCGGATCTGAACAAGTCCACCTGTGTGAAAGGGGCCTAAGAGTTTTAAATGGCCTTTGTTTTGCTACATTCACTTACACCAGCATAACCTGCCCTCCTAAAACTGCTCCAAGCAGTAAATCACAGTGCAGATTTATTTGATATCCACCCACCTTATTTCGGACTAGGATCAGTTAAAAAGTTTATGCCCTGATTGATTCACAGTAGAATAAAGCCAATGTGCTATGGGGGCCAATTTTATTACAAAATAATCTTGAACAGTTGGATGTTTTTTTGGCAATCTTATTGGATTGTATGCATGTGGATTCTCAAATCTGGGTAAGTCCCTGTTTGGTGGAGTGCTGCTGAATGGACCCTTAGCAAATCTGAATCCAGTGTCTTATTTGTTCTTGTGTTTGCTCCCTAACATGACAGTTTACACCATCACCTTGCTGTGGTGTGCACTGAACAAAGTACGCCATGTACACAGTGTCAGGACAAGGTTATCCAGCACCCAGGGCAAAGATTCCAAACTGCACCTCCTCCCCCACACATGATGTGCAAACTTTGGGGATCCTACACCCAGCAGTCGCTCCTTTGTCAAAACGACTGCCTCTGTCAGTCTTGCAACAGAAGGAAGGCACCCGTATTAAACCACTGCACCCAGGGCAGCTGTCCACCCCTTGTCCCAGCCCTGCATGCATAATCCACTGCATCATGTTGTGCTGCACCCAATAGAACTTAATTAAATGTCATTTTGTGACATTTCAATAAAGTTCTTAAAAAAAAAGTTACAGTGCAATCACATACTATGCTACAGGGCACATTGGACATGTGAACTACCCCTAAACTAGAACTACTGTATGACCATCTAAACAAGTGCCAAACTTACTATGTGATGCTCAAGCCAAAAGTATACAACATTTTTCCTTTACTTTCCCTGATTAGGCCAAATCCTCCTTCATTTGTTGCTCTTCCACACACTGCAGCTCATGGTGGGAGGGGTGCAGCACAAGAGGCAATGCTTCCAATCCAGAATGCAATGGGTAGGACAAGATGTGGCCAGGTGCTGATTGATATGCTACAGGCTTGTGAATCAGCAGTAAAAATGCAGATAGCCAAAACCCCTGCAACATGTTCTCATTCCACTGTAGTGTAAGCAGTCACAGCCTACATGAGTGACAACTCAGGTTCCAAATTCATGAGCAGTGCACCATTGTTGCCACACCACCACAGGTAGCTGTATTAGTTGGACGTCACTGGCAGGATCAATAGGTTCTTGTGGGACTTTACAAGAGGGGCTAAGAGAAAACTAAGTTCAGATGTGCAGCACATTTTTAAAGAAATGCCATAGTTCTACTTGAAGAAATAGATGCTACATCTATTTATTTATTTTTTTTTCCTATCAGTGTCAGGAGGACGCAGCCGTTTGCACCTTATTGACCTTGGGAGCTGTGAAAAAGTGTTGAGTAAAAGTCGTGATGGTGGAGCCGGTTTATGTCTATCACTGAATGCGCTGGGCAGTGTCATAATGGCCCTAGTAAATGGAGCCAAGCACATCCCATATAGGTAAGATTGTTAGATTCTATTGCATATCAAGTGTCAGCCTTACCACATTAATTGTTTTTAGCTTCTTGTATCCTCTCATAGTGCTTTTACATGCGTTTGTTTTTTTTTTCCATTACTCTTTTCCTGCATGCCAATATGTCTTCCTATATTTATTTTTAGAGTGCTTGAAAGTCATTGTAAAGGTATCCATATGGGTTGAAGCTGAATTTTAGGCAGATATAATTAATTCTTGTATTTTTTTTTTTTTTTTTACTGCAACTAGTGACTTCACATCAGTCCCACTGAGCAGAGAGATACTTTAAGTAGTAGTCTATTGCTGCTCCTTTACAGCCCATTCAAAAAGTAGGGGGAGGGAAGTGACCAAGCTAAATTGCTTAATTGGAGTAGGGTAGAGCAGATCCTCTTTCCAGTGGCGAACTGTGATGATAATGTTCCATCCATTAAATATGCAAGGCATTTTTATAAAGGTTGTGCATTGTTTAACCACAAAGATCTGTGATTTTAGGGGGTGGTGCTACAAACCTGGCAGTTGCAGAACAGAAATCCTGTGCTATTAACAAGGTCTGTCTAGTATACAGCACAAACATACCAAATTAAGACATAGCCTCACTCATTGCAGACATACATATTTGTTTAGTATCAGTAATACCTTTAGGAGGCCAAACAGACCTACATTTCCTCAATATTATGATTAGTAGTGCCTAACTGCTTCATTTCTTGAATTGTTTGCAAATTCTGGTGTCAAAAATGGAAATAATTAATCCCTTAGTAGCCAAGGGTGGTATTAACCAAGTTGCATTGAAGTTTATGGCAGTGTGGCCAGGTTAAATTACAGCTAGCTGTCATTTATAGCTCTGGAAACAGCTGGTATTTTTAATGTAATCCTTTTACTTGCTTGTTGGCATGCCCTTACAATGCTGGAATAAGAAAAAAAAAAGGGAATGTCTCTTTCCTCAGGAACAAATGCCCAGTGCAGAATTTTAATTCACATTCTCCCTTGTTAAATAGGGACAGCAAATTAACTATGCTCCTGAGGGAATCTCTGGGGAATATTAACTGCCGAACAACCATGATTGCACACATCTCGGATTCTCCTGCAAATTACCCAGAATCCCTTGCCACCGTTCAGCTCGCTTCAAGGATTCATCGAATGAGAAAGAAAAAATCCAAGGTTAGTTTGTTCTTTCTTTGTACTGCATGTGGGTGGGGGTGAGAAGCATACTTGATGTCATGCCGCACTGTATTAATAATGTCCAAATTTGTTTTCACACTTTCTTCTGTAATGTCAGTGCAGCACTGTCAAGAAAATACTCAGAATACAATATATTTATAACTGTTTTATAGAAATGAGCTTATTTTATATGGCAGTGCAGAAGTCAGTGCTAACATGCAAAGTGCACTAACCAATAGCAAGCAGATGACAGTTTTCTGTACTTAGATCAGTGGAAGGTAACTCCTGACTGGTTGGTATAGTTTGAAACACTTTGGAGGTTACCCAGTTAAAGGGTCATTTCCCATTCATATTTTGAGTTTGGCCCTGCAAAGAATTAGGCATATTTAAGGGAGAACGTCACCTTTTCTAAAAAAAAAAAAAAAAATAGAAAAATGCACGTTTTTGCAGGTTAAAAAAAATGTGAATTTATTATTTTTGTGTGCCTGTACCTCCTGCATGGGCAGACAGTTACTGAACTGCAGGCAGAATCAATGATCTACGAGAGCGCTCACCAGCACCCTCATAGTTCATTAAAGCAGAGCTCCACCCAAAAGGGAAAGCTCTGCTTATTTTCCTCCAGGGGGGCTGCCACATGTGGGACCTTTCGGGGGGGAGCGGGTACCTGGCTTCACAGCCGCTTCCCTACTCTGCATGTGTGAAGCGCGCTGCACTTTGTGAATGGCCCGGGGACCCCCCTCCTCCTTCATTGCCGGTTTCCCTTACCCGTAATGATGACAGCAGCACCCGATAGCTGGTTGGAAAATCGGCTGGTTGAAGACGTTGCTGGATTCGTGGACAGGTAAAGTGTCCCAATAGTCAGCAGCTACAGTAAAACAGTGGGTTTGTCAAAAACGCAGTGGTTTCTAAGCACTTTTTGCTTGCGCTGTTCGTATGAGGATTAACTGCGTTAAAGTCCCATCTGTAGTGGACTTGTCTGTTTCCAGGTTAAATAAAGCTACCTTCATTCGGGTTGAGGAGTCCCCAGCCTTTAAATATCCAGCTGATAGGAGGGCGGAGGCTCTGGCCCACCCAATGTTCGCTGTGGCTGGTTTGGCACTTAGGCCGGTATTTACTATTGCCCTGGTGTAGCAAGGTCTGACCGAGTGGGCTAAACTTTTACGCCGGGACCTGGAGGGGAACGGCTTCCCCTGTCTTGCACAGCTGGTGGATCAGTTGGTCCAGGGGCTGCAGTTTATCTGTGATGCCTCTTTGGATGTAGCTCCTTTGATTTCTAGGCTGTCTGTATCAGCAGTGGTCCTTCAGATTATTATCTGGCTAAAATACTGGTCTGCAGACCAGACTTCTAAGAAGGCCTTATCTGATCTCCCCCTTGTAGGGGATTTCCTGTTTGGAGCTTCTTTGGATGGCATTGTTTAGGGTCTCAAAGGAGGGGGGAAGAGTAGTTTTCTTCCTTAGGCTACCAAGGGCAAGGAGCCCTGTCGTAGATGTGGGCCGTTCTCCTCGGATCATAAGAGGTTTTTCGTCCCTTAACGTCTCATGACAAGTGATCAAAAGTCAGGGCCTTCACCAGAGGTTCCAAGAGGACCTGGTTTGGCAAGCCACGAGTGGGCTCTTCCAGACCTGCGGACAAGGTGGCCTCTGCATGAAGGGGCACCCTCACCTGTATCTGGGGTGGGGGGGACGGATCCATGGACCTCCCTGGTAAAGAACAGGCTATGAGATCGAGATCGAGTTCAATCTTATCCTGCGGAAAGGTTCTTCCCTTCCAACCTGCGCTTGTCCCCAGATCACTTACTGGCCTCTTTGGGGTAGTGCAAGACTTGTTCCTTCAAGGGGTGATTGTTCTGGTTCCAATTTTGGAAGGTTTTTAGGGGTTTTTACTCAAACCTCTTTACAGTTCCCAGGAAAGAAGGCAAGGTACGTCCAATTCTGGACCTCAAGGCGCTAAACTGCTTGTGCGAGTACAGAATGTTCGCGTAGAGTTTATTCACACGGAAGTGGCTTTCCTACATCAGGGGGATTTCTTCTCGCTTCTATCGACATCAGGGATGCCTACCTGCACATTCTAATTTGTGCCAGTCACCAACGCTTCCTCCGTTTTGCCGCGGGCGCGGAGCATTATTGGTTTGTGGTGTGGACCTTTGGTCTCGCCTCTGCTCCTCGGGTCTTCACAAAAGTGTTGGCCCCGGTGCTGGCATTGTTTGTGTCATTGGGGGATTACGGTACTGGGGTACCTGGGTGATCTTCTTCTGTGAGCACAGTCTCCGACTGCTCTGATGGACAACTGGAGATTGCTCTGTGAACTCTGAGGGAGTTTGGTTGGATTCTGAACCTTCAGAAGTCTGCTTTTGGTTCTGTCCGCCAAAACTGGACTATCTGGGTCTGACTCTGGACTCTGCCTCAGCCAGCGTGTTTCTTCCTCTGGAAAAACTCCAGACATTGCAGGAGGCAATTCAGCTTCTGTTGTGTAGCAGACCGTCATCCCTCTGGGCTTGCATGCGGGTGCGGGGCCTGATAGTGTCCACCCTCGAGGCTGTCTGTTTGCACAGTTCCACACAAGATCTCTGCTAAAGAAATTCTGGTGAAATGGGACGAGGATCCACGGTCTCTAGAGGTGGCTTTGTTCTCTGGCACTTTGAGAGGGAAAATCCTTTCTCCCCCTGTACTGGACGGTTGGCAACATGGATGCCAGCCTGTCTGGGTGGGAGAGGCGTCTTCAGCATAGATGTGCTCAGGGGGTCTAGACTCTGGCAAAGTCCAGACTGCCGAATAATGTTCTGGAACTCCGAGCGCTCAGCCTTTGTCTGGCTCATTGGACAATTTGTCCTCAGGGGTGTTTGGTACGAATTTATTTGAACAATGCCACCGCTGTGGTCTATGTCAATCACCAAGGGGGCACATATAAATGTCCCGGCAGCTTGGTAAGTAGTTGGCGTTCTAAGGTGGGCTGACCGATTCATTCCAGCCCTCTCAAACTTCTGCCACGACGCCTGTGCAGGATCAAAGCAGAAGAGATTCCGTCCAGACTGAATTCGCTAGTCTTGGTACGCCGATCAGTTATGGCTGGTCACCGATGCTGCTTGGGGACTTCCTCTCAGGGAGGAACTGCTGTCCCAAGGACCGATCTTCCATCCTGCTTTAACGTCGCTGGCTTTGACGGCTTGGCTGAACACCAGGTGCTGAAGGATAGAGGTTTGTCTGAGTCTGTGATTCTTACGCTGTTAAAAGCTGGGAAATCTACTTCTAGGAAGATCTACCATCGAATGTGGAAGACATTCATTGCATAGTGTGAGTCTCTTGGGGTTCATCCTCACTCCTTCTAGGTGGATCGGTTCCTTCAACAGGGGGGTTGAACAGAAATTAGGCATCAAAGGCCAGGTATTGGCTTTGGTGGTCTTTTTCCAATGACCTTTGGCCTCACGCTCCCTGGCGTGTACCTTTCTCCAGAGTGTCAGACATTTGGTTCCTTTAGTGCGGGCTCCGTTGCTGCCCTGGGATCTTAATGTGGTGCTTTCAGCTCTACAGAAGCCTCCCTTTGAAAATATTCAGGAGGTCTCCCTGCTTGCGCTGCCCCAGAAGGTGGCCTTTTTTGGTGGCTATCACCTCTGCGCGCAGGGTGTCGGAACTGGTGGTGTTATCCTGTTCACCTTATGGTGATTCACAAGGATAAGGTGGTGCTTCGCCCCTGCCTATCATTCCTCCTAAGGTGATCTCTGACTGTTATTTGAACGAATACAGTGTGTTTGCCTTCTCTGTGTCCCAGGCAAAACATCAACAGGAAATAGCCTTGCATGCCTTGGATGTGGTCCGGGCAATTAGGGTGTATCTGGCAGCTACAGAGTCTTTTAGGAAGTCAGACTCTCTTTGTGCTCACTAACGAATCTCACAAAGGGTTGTCTGATTCTTCTGCGACCATTTCCAGAATGGTGGTTCAGGCCTATTGCATCAGGGGTCAGGTTCCTCCTTTCCCTGTCAAAGAGCACTCGACTAGGGCGCTTAGTGTCTCCGGGGCTTCCGTCATCAAGCGTCAGTGACGCAGCTTTGCAAGGCGGTCACCTGGTCGATAGAGCACACTTTTACAACATTTTTATAAAGTGGATGTGTTGACATTTGTGGATGCTTCTTTTGGCCGCAAGGTTTTTCTGGCTGTTATTTGGAGAACCTGGTCCTCTTTGAGGGTGTATTGTTTTTTTTTTTCAGGTGAGCACCAGTTTATTGTTGAGCTCCATGTTACCTGGTGTAACGCTCTGGCGTTTGTTTTAGTGAACTGGATTTGCAGCTGCAGAATTTCCACTCAGTAGTCCTGTAGAGATGTGTTGAATCACCATATCCAACTCTCCAGACTCATCATTGTGGCCCAGCCTGCTTCAGCATGCACATATACAGACACTCAGATAAGATGTTCCTGGAGTGATAGTTTGTATGCGATAGTATAGAGGTGATGTGCTGAAAGGACAGGCGTGAGTAGTGATAGCAATGATAGGCACTAAAGTAGTAATGTTCAGGAGTGTTAGCAGATGGTGATAGATAGTATGCATATAGGTTAGCAATCATGTACAAGTAACAGGTGGTAGGGGACAGCAGATGAATGTACAGGAGATGCTAACTTAGTGCAAGGTTATAGATGGTAGTAGACTCAAGAGCTAGCAATCTATGTAACAGTGCAGATGATAGAAATAGTAATGCATAGATAGCAACAGTCTTTAGTATGCAAGAGTAGATAGTGTAAGTTGATAGGAAGGAATCCCCTGCGGGGTACTTATCACTAGTTGGTTTAGAGAGGTGAGGGGTCCAGGATTGAGATAAGGATCCGGTAGCGAGATACAGGATCAGTAGCGAGATACAGGATCAGTAGCGAGATATAGGATCAAGTAGCGAGATACAGGATCAAGTAGCGAGATACAAGATCAAGTAGCAAGACTCCGGTCTATCCAGATATTGGGGATATAGCTGGAGGCTTCGGCAGCGTCAGACAAAGGCTGTATAACAGGCGGTTTGCACGAACGCCTTGTGAGTGAAAGCCGGCGATTGAAATAGCCGCTCAGAGCCGCGCCTAGTAATGACGTCATGAGAGTTAAAGGGACAGGTAGCTATATGCGTTCCACCTACCTGAATGGTAGAACGCAATGCGGAAATAAGAGGCTGGAAGGGTACCGAAGGTACCAGGATCTTACACCTAGTTGGCTATGGTTAGCCTTGGGAATTTTGTTTCCACTTTTTTCCCACCCCTCATGTTTAACACTGCTTTGGGATGTCCCAATGGTTAAGAAGAATCAGGAGCTGTGTCATCAATGAACGAAAGAGAAAATGGGATTTTTGACTTACCGTAAAATCCATTTCTCTGATGTTCATTGATGGACACAGCACTCACCCCGCTGTGGATTTGGCTTTCTTCTGACACTGCTTGTAACAAGCCTATAGCTGAGAGTGGGTGTATACCCTGGGGACTACCCATAGGTGTAGTCAAGCTTTTTTCCTGCCTAGTGTTCTACTCCTGTAGGGGGCAGTATAACCTAATGGTTAAGATGAATCAGGAGTGGTGTCCGTCAATGAACATCAGAGAAATGGAATTTACAGCAAGTCAAAAATCCTATTTTTATAGTGGTCTGACTCTTTAAATAAATATAGCATCTTCTGTTATCAGAAACAGCCCATTGTACATCAATGAGACATACAAAAATATACTTTATTCCTTGTGTGAGCATTCAGTGTTTTATTAGTCCAGGTGAGACAAACACCCCAGAAATTCTGTGGCTCACTTGAAGTGATTGACATTAAGGCCCAGTAATAGGGAACAAAAAACGCATCATAAGAGGAGCTGTTTGTTTTACCTGGAACAATAAAGCTGCAGTCAGTGAACACTGACATGAATGGTGACCATATTCTCCTTGTGTGTTGTAATTAATCTCTAGCAACCTTATGGCCCATACACACGATCAGAAAATCGTCCGAAAAATACCGCTTTTGAAATGATCGTATGATAATCTGAGCGTTAGTACACAGCTTTCAAGATCCGATCATGACATTTCATCCAATATATCCAGTGTGACAAGCACCAAAATGTTTCTCTTACGATACCTGATTGTACAATTTTCGTTTAATCAGTACAGATGTCGTTCGAAAATACAGTACAATACATTACATCACTTCCCAATTTTTATTCTGTCGTGCAAGAATTTTTTTTGTCACTTTAGAAAACTTTCCATTTTCAATATGAGACTAGCATGCAAAAAAAAAACAGACGATCATTCGTCCAATAATCTCATTGTGTCATGTCACTAAGCTAGTTTCAATAACCTGTGTGCTCTTTCACATAACCATTCATATGTATAAGGGATTTAAAATTCTTGTCACTTTATCACTTGGTTCACCATTTAGAGGTTAATATATGCCCTCAGTCACAACCACACAGATTAGTAGAAAAGAAAAATATGCAGCTGCCAATTTTTAATTAGGTTTGCTTTCCCTTCTGTCTTCTAGTATGCATCAAGCTCTTCTGGAGGAGAAAGCTCCTGTGAAGAAGGTCGTGTACGAAGACCACCGCACATTAGACCCTTCCACCCAAGGACGGTAGCACTTGATCCAGACTTTCCTGGGTTGGGAATGCATAGTGATCACGACTATTCCTCCAGTAGTGAACAGTCATGTGATACAGTTATCTATGTTGGTCCCAATGGAGCTGTTTTGTCTGACCAGGAGTTAACAGACAATGAAGGTCCTCCCGAGTTTGTTCCTATCATACCTTCACTTCTTAAGAAAAGAAGCAAAGACAACATATCAAGCCTTCGAAGTGCTGACAATGATCATTTAAAATGCAACACTTTTGCCGAGCTACAGGAGAGACTTGAGTGTATTGACGGCAGTGAGAATCCTTCCAGGTTTCTTAATGAAGAAGCACTCTCAGTAGCTCTTTCTACTAAAGCCATGGAAAATGCACACTCTATGCCAGTACAGGAGAAACCACCATATTCTCCAAAGAAAGTGCAAGTCAGTACTGCTTCATCTGCTTTTTCACAAAATTGTTCAGGATCAGAAACAAGTGCACCTCATCTCATATCTGATCAGCCTCAAGAACATGCCAAAGCCGAAAGTACACGTATAGACTGTTTCTCAAATGGAGATCAGCTGACAATCACAGAAAGGCAGAAGTGCCCACTCTCAAGTGCTGGCAAAAATAAAGAGCAACCAAAACCATTTGCTGATTCATCAGTGAGAGAAAAAAGCCTCCTTACGAGAAGACCTCTACCCAGTCCTGCACCACCACCTCCTCAGTTGAACTCACATGTGACCTCAGAATCAAGCAGTGGTGTCAGAACTCCTCCCATTGGCATGAGCAAATTAAGAAGTCAGGACAAGCACAATTTACTAGGCAGCACACTCCCGGTTATTAGTAGCACTCCCAAACAGTCTGGCCCAGTCGAGGTTCGCAGATTTTGCTCAGCAGTAAAAAGCAAAGGTTTTGATCGTGATATCTTAACTACCACAGTGACTTTGCAGAAGCCTGTTGAACTAAATGGAGAAGATGAGCTTGTTTTCACTGTTGTAGAAGAGTTGTCTATTGGGGGTATTCTTGACAACGGTAGACCTTCTAGCGTCATTAGCTTTAACAGTGACTGTTCTCTGCAGGCCCTTGCCTCTGGCTCTAGACCAGTCAGTATTATTAGCAGCATTAATGATGAATTTGATGCCTACACATCACAAATATCCACTGCTGGTGTCAACATTGATATTGTGGTCCCCTTGGCAGAGGATCAATGCACAGTCAGCAGCCGACGCTCATCCATTAGTTCATGGCTGAGTGAAGTCAGCATTTGTACAATTAGAAGCGATGGAGCACAGAACTGTGACACTTTACTTCCTCAAATGACTAATAAAAGCAGTGAGATTGTAGATTGCCTGAATCTGGATTCAGCGAACACTAATGATCAAATGGACCAGAATCTCAAAAATTACCTTAATGATAGTGGGTTTTGCTTTTCGGAAATGGACAGTGAAAGTATTGGTTCTGGTCTGCTTTATACTAGCAATGAGAAGAGCCTTAAGACCTCTGAGCTAACCAAAGCTATGCCAAGCAGTTATCAAGCAACTAGCCAGACTAGAGCTTGTAGCACCCGGGGTACATTATCATTTGACACAATCCACTCTAGTCTTCCTCGGAAAAATAAGTCTACCTCATCTGTAACACACACTAGTGCATTGAATGAAAAGGATGGCACTTTTGAGGACCCTTGGACAGCACGATTGGAAAATTTCTTGGAAGGAAGGACTGAAAATCAGCCACTTTCTGCAAAATCTTCCATTCTGGGTACAGACAATCAATTTAAACAGAGTTCAAAACTTGCACAAGCTAGCACACCTAAGGCTCTGAAAACCCAGATGATGCTGGCATGTTCACAAAGGGTGGTGGATGGCTGTGAAGTGGACTCCAAAGCTGCCACCAAAAAGACAGAACCCCTTACAAAAGTGCCACAACTTAGGAGAGGTGCCACGACTCTAGGAGTTACAACAAATTACAGCTCTCAAACTGAATATAGTACTAAAGGGGGGTCGGATTCTGTTTTTTCTGATAGTAGTTTAAAATCATCAGGGACTAAGAAAAACTTGCCTCAAAAAGCAAGCATGCTGCCAAGACCTGGTGGGATAGGACCCCCTGCACCCCCTGTACGGAAATCAAGCTTAGACCATAAAAATAATCCTCTACATTCAAACAGCCTTGGTAGGTTAGAAGAGTGTAGCCGGTCTGCTCTGAATTTGGAAGAGGACAGCGAAACACAAGTCAGCAAAGTAACTAAGAATGACCATTCGCTACCCAAAGCTGTATCCAGCTTAAAGAGTAAGTCCAATAAATCAGAATATGTCCAACGCTATGGAAGTCACATGTCCCTGGAAAGATGTGATAGTGTAGCATCCATGGGCTCGAGAACTAGTGCGCCTCGTGAAAACACTAGTGGAAGTAGTATTAACAAAGCAACTCGAACTGTACCAAGGCTTGGGGTTCCATCTGTATCCAGCACAGTTACCTCACCACCTTCCTGCAATCCCAAAAACAACCAGGCTAAAAGTTCACTTTCTCAAAAAGCAACAACAAGCTTGACCAAGAACCGTAGTCTTTCAACCAATGGCTCAAAGTCTCTTAGCTCTTCGGTGAAGTCTTTGAACCAGTCTAACGTGAAAGGTTCTGGTATTCCTCCTAGTGGGAAAGCAGCTTCCAGATCTGTACAGTGCATCAGCAGCAGCAAGTCTGCCAGAGGAACTATTATGGGGACTAAGCAAGCCTTAAGGGCAGCCAACAACCGTGTCAATGAGTTGGCATCTGGCAGCTCTGGCAAAATAGGTCACCTTCGGGGATCAACGGACTCTGACAGTGGAAATGACAGCGGTGTTAACCTTAGTGATGAGAAATCGCAAACACCTGTTTTGCCATCACCTTATAGCAAAATAACAGCCCCAAGGAGACCACAGAGATACAGCAGTGGTCATGGCAGCGATAACAGCAGTGTTCTCAGTGGGGAGCTGCCCCCAGCAATGGGTAGGACAGCCCTCTTCTATCACAGTGGGAGCAGTGGCTATGAGAGTATGATCCGTGATAGTGAAGCCACAGGGAGTGCCTCTTCAGCTCATGACTCAATGAGTGAAAGTGGAATGTCATCATCTGGACGGTTGAGGAGCTTAAAATCTCCAAAGAAAAGAGGTATCTTTTTTTTGTTTTTTTTTTCCTTTTTGAAGCATGCTTATGTTCTTCTATTTCAGCACAATGTCTGTAAAAAAAAAAAAAAAAACAGTCTTACCTAACTGTAGACTTATAAATTGAAAATATTATCTCTGTTTAAACAAGCGATTACCATTCACAAATATGAGTGTAGTGGTACCCATTCCTGCGCAGAACTGGAGATATTTGACATTGTAATTAACTTTGCCGTGCAGCTAATTATTTCATATTATTAGTCAACTGAAGCTAATTACAGCCTTCCAGTGGCAGTTGCTGTAGTGATATGTGAGATTACTAAACGGGAAGTCAAGTCAGCTGTAGGAAATCCCTTCTCCTGCATTAATCTCATATATTGAAAGACACTTTTGTGAATATTGTTAAAACTATTTATCTGAACTCATGTATTTGTTAGAGGTCATTGATATATAAAAAACACTAATGAATTACTCCTATTTAAACTTGTAAATCTAGTGAGGGTAGATGCTATGATTTGTGGTTTACTTGAATTAAAATCAGTTTACTGAAAAAACTTTTAATTAATTAATTTTAGTTACAAGTGGAATCTGCTGGTTTGAGTCGTGTCCCAATCAAACCTCACCCGTTTCAGCTTTCGTGGATATAAAAATAAAATGAATTCAAACTAGACAATGGGAGCTCTTTAGAATGGCCACAGTCAGGGTGCCAGTCCTTGGGAACTCAATCCCAAGTATCTCAGAGTAGAGTCTCTAGCCTCTACCAAAAATGTAGCTATAGGTTTTAGGTGGGCTAACCTTTAAATACTGCTTCATTTCATGTTACCTCTTTTAAATTATGCTATTTTAGTGCTTTAAATACTCCCACTTTCTTGAAAGGACTTCAACGCCGAAGACTAATACCAGCTCCGCTCCCCGAAGCCACAACAACCGGCAGAAAGAACAATGTCACTGGTCAGTGGGTCGACCTGCCGCCTTTACCTGGCACTTTAAAAGAACCCTTTGAAATTAAAGTCTATGAGATTGATGATGTGGAAAGATTGCAGAGGCACCGACATGAGGAGACAGAGGTCAGTACTCCCTTTAGTGGTCCAAGACTCTAACATGTAGTTCCGAAGTCCCACTGAGCCAGTTTTGTTGCAGAGAAAAGAAAACCTCCAGCCCACTCTTTGCACTTTTTCATGTTAACTGATGGCATAGCTTTCAAAAAGAATTGCAGGGGAAACTTTCACTAGAAGGGACAGCCCATGATACAACAACTAAAATTAAAAACTAAAAGGTAAAATATAAAATAAAAACACTAAAATTTGATTGTCAAAAATTTCAAAGATTATTTCATTGAACAATTGGATTGACACTTATACAGCCAGCATTTGGTACATTGGAATGCCATTGGTACTATTTTCTTTCCACAGAGGGGGTTGCTTTTTTCATACAGTTTTAACTAGGGATTAGTGGGAAGGGGCCCACAGCGGCCCTAAAACATTGCTGTTTTTGGTGGTAAACAAAAGTTTGTTTTTCATTTCCACTCATGGTGTGTTGGTAAAAACCTATTGTTTTGGGTACATAAATGGAACCTTGTAAATTAGGAAACAAAAATCAAGCAAGTGAATTGGTAATTTTACTGTGAAACCAATTTAGCTGATATCACTCCACTCATCTCTAGGTAGACTGTCCTTTTAAAATGTACTCTAAAGGGTCATTCACAGTTTCTGAAAATTCACTATGTCTATTACATTTTAATTCCAGGGTACACATAGCTGAAATTGAAAATCAAATCTTGAAATGTATACAAGCGAGTACAACCTGCCTACCTAGTTCTTGCTGTCCTTCCCATCCATTTGGTTATCAATTTGATGATCTGAGAATCCTTACTTGCGATGGAGCTTTGAAAGTCTCCAACACACCCACAGCAGCATCCTTTTCACATAAAGCAAGCCTAATGTAGATACAAAAAAGTATGAAGTTGTTTCTTACAGCCATCATTCATTTTCAGCTTTACCTTGAAATTTTTAGTGAGAAAACCTAGTAGAATCTTGTCCTATGTCAGCAGTTAATTAATGTGATACCAAAGTCTCAGTTTTTTTTTTTTTCCATTTGAAAATAATAAACATGTAATACTTACCTGCTCAGTAGTGCAGTGGTTTTGCACAGAGCAGCCCAGATTCTCCTCCTCTTGGGTCCCTCACCGCCGCTCCTGACCCCTCCCTCCTGCTGAGTGCCCCCACAGCAAGCAGCTTGCTATGGGGGCACCCGAGCCTAGCCGCTGCTCCATGTGTTCATTCAGAAACAGAGCTGCAGTTTGGCCCCGCTCCCTCTCTATTTTCATTGGCTCACTGACTTTTATTGACAGCAGTGGTAGCCAATGGTTCCGGGCTGCTGTCTCAGCCAATGAGGAGGGAGAGTTCTGGGGAGCCGAGTCTCTCCTGCAATGTTGCTGGATTGAGACTGGCTCAGGTAAGTTTTAGGGGGAGCTGGGGAGGCTGCTGCACATAGAAGTTTTTTTATGTTAATGAGTAGAATGCATTTAGTTAAAAAACCTTCTGACTTTATAACCACTTTAATGCATAAAGTTTGGAGTTATGATAGATACTCTTTTTTGAATGAAGCCTGTCAAAGGTCCTGAAAGAGTGCAAGTTTGAGAACTTAAGAGTATGGGAATTAAAAGAAAAAAATATTTATATTCACCTAGGTGGATGCTGCATCATTCTGATCCTTCATCTGTCTCCTGACCAGAGCAATCAAAGACAGCTGATTGCTCAGTTGTCGGTCTTCAGTGAGCAGAGCCAGTGACTACTGTTCTCTGCTCTGCCCCTCCAGCATTCAATGGAGTGTCGGGCTGTGAAGGGGGCGGGAGCAGCTTGTTCAGGCTCTTAGTGGCACACTGGGAGTCTGAGCCAGCTACCGGTCAGTCAACTCGGTGGATCCCAACATTAAAGTTGGGATCACTCCAAAGTCTAGACTGGCTCACTGGCATCAGCTGACAGTGGACTTAAGCCAGCTGTCGGCTGAATATGGGTCACAGGCTTGCAGAACTTTTACTGTGACCCACAGGAAGAGTAGGGCCAAAAGAGCCTTGGCCCTTCTTCATCCCTTAAGTTAGCTGATAAAAAGAAAACACTCAAAGCCAAACTTTCTGCAGTGTGAATGTTGATACAAATAGAGAATGGGGTACACAGCTCATAAAGTGAGGTGTTTTCTGCATTTAGGTGCAATCTATAAGAAAATTTAAATTTAGGTAAATGTGGTAGTTTTTTTTTTTTACACAGCTGCAATCTTTGCTGGATAACAATAGTAGCTCAATTAACATGTTACCTGAACTGCTCTGTAAGCTTATGCCACAATGACATAATTTAAATACTCAGCATTCTCGCAATACCCAGTTGGGCATGGTCAAAGTGGCTGTTTGTGGTTAACTAAAGTGGTACTTTAAGCTAAACTAAATTGGAATGAATTAAAAAAAAAAAAAAATAGCAAAGATGAGTTCAGAAATTGAAAATTATATTTAGAAAATGAAAACAGAGATTTGCACCCAGATAGTGATCCAAGAATTCCTGTGCAATTTCAGAATCTAGCTTCAATGAGAATGTCACAGTTGCTGGTTTTATGATTCATATGTTGGGGTGCACTTAGCAAGGAAGATTAAAATAATTACTTTGCACAATTAATTGTGTTTAAAGTGATGGGTGTTCTGAGCTGGGAATATCAATGAACAGCTTACGAGCGGGCTTTAGCTTCTGATCCAGCTCAATAGCCGTTTATTACTCTCTTGCATTGGGATCATTAACTCTTTATGTAAATCATATCAGGCTTTTCAGTTAATGTGTTATTAAATCAGACATTGTTAGTTTGATTTAGTTGTAAGGATAAAGTCAGTGATTTTGTTTTAGTTTTTTTTTTTCTCTAAGCATTAAATGAGATCCCGAGCCACAAATCAAAGATATTAATTTATATATTATTAAATATTGGTTTTCCACTTGTAGTTCTAGATCCCTTCAAGTGCCTTTGTTACAGGGGGATAAAAATCAGCTAGGTAAATGTACAGAAGCAGTGCATGCTTTGTAGTTATTCCCTCCTGGTTAAATAGTATGCATGGAAATAAGAGAACTGTCTGCCAATGGTTTACCAGGTTATGTATCTATATCAGTGGTTGCCAAATGTGGCCTTTTGCTTCCCTTTATCTAGCCCTTGGCCACTTTTCCACCAACTAACACCAAGTGAAAAGATTGGTTAGAATCAATGGCATTACAGCTGCCATAGCATCTCATGTGGCTCCTATGGGCCTTTGGTAGGAGGAGGGCTGCAGTAGACTAAACGATTAATTTTCTAGTATAGAAGGGCTGAAATCAGACCTCAGGCGAACAAGCATTTGCTTAGTTGTCATGGCAGTGAAGACTTATTGCCCTGTAAACTTCTACAAACTGAAATTGACCCTGTATGCCTAATGCGATCACAAATCACAGCTGGGGTTTGTCATTCGACAAAAATAGAAGCTAGAGTTTTAAGAAATGTGTATTAAGGTTTATGATTAATTGCGTGCAAGAGCATTGACACACAGGCAATTTTTTGCCTATTGGTTTGCAGTCATTGGGTATTCAAGCAGCTGTGGGTGTTGCAGCTGCTTGAATACAAAATCCCCAGTGGAGATTCCTCCATCTACGCTGTTTAGCATGGATGTAGGAATCTTTGCCTGCATGGCTAGTCTTACTTCTCACCCCATTAAACTACTCCTGGGGGGGGGTCCCATGATTCATAGTTATGCCCATGGTTAGAACAGGCATATAGGCTACTTTTAAGACAAAACCAGTAAGCATGCACAACTCTTCTGCACAGGTCAAGCCACTGCTCACAATTCATACTGAGCCATAAGCATTTTTTTAATAAATTTACTAAAAAAAATGTGATCATGTTTGGAGGTCTCGTTATAATGTATGCAAATTGAAATCTAAAGAAAATAGCAAACTTGTTGCGGGAAGCAGTTTTCTAAACATTGGCGCTTCTGTGTGTTGGTAACAAGGTTTCCACATTACAATTCAGTGGATATTTTCACATATTTGTTTTCCTTGTGATTTTTTGCCTCTCTGCTGTGGATTTGGCTTACACATGTATTTTCGTTTTATTTTCAGACTTTTCAAGATATGGAAAAGGTAAGAATCTTTAATGACAAAACTCTTACTTACATACTTAAATACTGAAAAACACATGGCCATTAAATTAACTAAAAAAATAAAAAAAAATTCTAAATCCATCATTGACCCAGAAGAAAGCAATAAAACCTAAATGTGGTGCAGTTTGCAGAGGGGAAAAACTATATTTCTCTTTCATTCAACGAGAGACACTCCATAAATCATAACTACTGGGTTATATCGCCTCCTCCAGGAGTAGGACTAGGCAGAACAAAAAAACACTTGACTACGCCCATGGGCCGTCCTCAGCTGGTATATAGCTCCCTCTCTCTTCTATATGTATTCAGTTGTAATCTGTCTAGTCCCAAGCTGACTCATCTCAAGGAATTTGCTTTGCATACCTTGGATATGGTTCGGGCAATTCGGTTGTACCTAGCAGCTACGGAGTCTTTTCGGAGGTCAGACTCACTTTTTGTGGTTACACAAGGACTAAGGAAAGGGCTGGCTGCTTCTTCGGCTACCATCTCCAGATGGATCAGACAGACAGTGACTTGGGCCTATCCTAGTAAAGGTCAAATTTTTCCTTTCCCTTTCACGGCACATTCTACTCAGGCACTGAGTACTTCTTGGGCCTACCATCATCGTGCATCAGTTTCTCAAGTTTGCAAGGCAGATGCAATTTGCAATGCAAGGTGCATACTTTTACCAATTTCTACAAAGTTGATATTTTGACATCTGCGGATGCTTCTTTTGGCTGCAAGGTTTTGCATGCTGCTGTTTAAGAGGGGCTGTTCCTTCTTGAGGGGTGTTTTTCTTTAAATTTCAGATGGGGTTCCTGTGTCCTGTTTGAGCTCCTTTGACCCTGTTAGGGCTCTTTTGTTTATCCTTTTTTTCATTTTGCCACTGGTTTTGGATGTCCCAATAGTTATGATTTATGGAGCGCTGTGTCTGTCGATGAACGAAAGAGAAAATGGGATTTTTGTACTTACCGTAAAATCCATTTCTCCGAAATAATCGTTGGATACTTCTAATACTGCTTGCTACTAACCTGAATACCTATAGTAGAGAGGGGGGAATATATACTAGCTGAGGACAGCCCATGGGGGGTTATATGCCAGCTAAGGATGGACCATGGGCTTAGCCAAGTGCTTTTTGTTCTCCTGGAGGAGGCAATATAACCCAGTAGTTATGATTTATGGAGCGCTGTGTCTGTCGAACTCAGAGAATTTTACGGTGAATACAAAAGTCCAATTTTCCTAATTAAAGAAGACATTATGATATTCTTTGCATCAAAATTGAAAAATAGTTTTTTCCTAAAACTACTAGTTGCCATTTTTAGAAACACAGTTGGATAGAACCATGTGCTAACTATAGAAAACTATTCCATATATCAATAAACTTTTACTACAAAGAATCCTGTCCATGCGCGAAAGATAAACCTATTTTCCTTCAGGCGCACAGTGCCCCATGTTTTTTTTTTTTTTTGCAGTTACAGCTTGCAACTGAGTTTGTATACATACAAAATCTTGTCTATATTACAAAGTAATTATATTAAAAAGTAATTATTTTTTCCTTAATCATTTCTTATCAGGGATAACATAAATTCTGTTAAACTTTCCTCACACCTAAGGTCATCCATGCCCTTTAATATTATAGCTGACTTAAAGAGGACTCAAGGCAAACACATACACAGTAAGATAGATACTTGTGAGCCGTTTTACCTGTCACATGATTTGTAGTTGAGTCTAGTTGTATTAAGTCATGCTTGTCAAGAAGATGATGTTTCTTTGTACAGCTTTATACTCTCTTGTGTCACCTTTGAACTGCAAACCTACTCATTGGATAGTGATTGACAGTGCTATTTGAATCATAAGGCTGAATGAACACAATTTCCGATCCTTTCAAATACATACATTTTAAAATTTCATCCTTGCATTAAGCGCTTTGCCTGGAGTTGCAATTTAAACTTCTCTTAAAAAAAATGTTCATTATCCGCTTTTAACCAAATATAACTCACATAATGGCCTCATTCTATTTTGCTAAATGTAATATATATAAAATTTGTGTTTTCAAGTCCATATTTTTATGTAATTGCCTATTTCCAATTATAGTTTGAAAAAAAAAAAAGAAAAATCAGTTTAAGTAGTTAGTTTTCAATCTCTGTCCATTTAAAATGGATTGCAAAGCTGCGTCTCCGTATACCATCATTTTCACTTAATTATCTAATTTGTGATTTTTTGTTTTGTAGTTAACTTAATTAGGATAGTTGTTTTATTTTTAAAAAAGCAATGAAAATATGTATGTAAAAAGGGGAAAGCGTATTCTTGTTTGGAGTTAAAACATTAAGTATATCAGTGCTCAAAATTTCAAGTCCTGAGCTATCAGCCAGGCCGTAAAGGGTTACTCACCACCAGTTGCCCCACCTATAAGAGACGCCCCCCCCATCATGTGACCATAAATAAGACATGCTGTGCCTTGTAGTCCTATATGAGACCCCCCCCCCCATCATGTGACCATAAGGCATGCTGTGCCTTGTAGTTCTATATGAGACCCCCCCTTAGCCATGTGACTAGAAATATGGAATGCTGAGCCTTGTAGTCCTATTGGAGATGCCCCCCCAACCATGTGACCATAAATAAGACATGCTGTGCCTTGTAATCCTATATTAGACCCCCTCAACCATGTGACCATAAATAAGGATTGCAGCCTCACCTGTGCAGGAGAAGAGAGAAGAAGAGGAAAGGCGGCCGGATAATCAGATTGGGGATCACTGCACTGTAACATCTTTCATTTGAATTGCTGGGGCGCTCCTATGATAGACGTCACACGTACCAGCGGTGTTCTGTCTATCAAAGGAGCCGAGCCAGGAGGCGGGACTACGTGTGAAGCTGAGCGCCCGGCAATTCAAATGAAAGATGTTACAGTGCAGCGATCCCCGCTCTGATTATCCGGCCGCCTTTCCTCTTCCTCCCCTCTCTCGTCCTCGCCCGCAATCATTTTCCACTCGCAAAATGCGAGCAGGCGAGTCCATGTGGTTATTTTGGACAGTAAGTACAGGGTATCTAGAGCCCCATTATTTCATTTTCGATAGGGAATGTGTAAAATCCCATTATAGTTTTGCCAATCTTGTCCCCATGAGGAGGTCTCCATTTAGCTTCATGTCCACACAACAGGAAGAGGAAAATCACCCATCAGACAGTTGTCAAAAAAGTGTCCCCATTGGAAGATTTCCCCTTTTCTATTCTGATGACAACAATTTTGTTTTTTCTTATATTGACTTCACCTGACTATGGCCGAAAGCACAGGCAAAGAGAGCAAATCTCCCAACTGGGGACACAGAGCGCAAATAAAACACAAAGCCTCCAGTGTGGGTTCCCCAGTTCCTGTACAGTAAGCTTTACAGCATCTCTATAAAGCCTCTAGCTACCTTAGTAGGGCCATGCTCCACAATACGAATCCACATAAAGAAAGGAAGTAAATTCATTGATCAGTTTCTGAGGGAATCTTGTAGCCTTTGTGGAATTCTTAATTTATTTTACATTATGGAAAAGGCAGTTTAGGTTTCATGTGATGCTTCAGCTTGTCGTCTGAGTTGCAAGCTACAGTTATGATGGGCCTTCCCATGGAGAAGTCTGCCAGTCTATTGCCAATCTTCTGATTCAGATTGCCATCTGAGTTGCAAGCTGCTGTGTGGTGGACCCAAGGGCTTTACCAGCAGAAGTTTGCATGTCTGTTGCCACCCTTACTTACTCTGTAATATTAGACTGGAGATTTTTTGATTTATCATCAAAGGGTCAGCCCATACAAAACTGATTTCAGTACTGTATGAAAGGGCTAAATTGCCAACTCCATGTCATATTGGTAAGATATTCCCATGAGTTTTCCTAGGCCACTTCCCCCAGACCATAAAACCCTGTTCTTCCCACTATATTCTACATAAGGTAACATAAATTAAGTAACCAACAGGCTGATGAAGACTCTCCTTCATTAGCTGCTGTGGATGGGTGGTGTTGGGATCTCCCCAGAAGAGACCCAGAATTGTAGATTGAAATTCAACCACCCCAGCAATCGCACAAAATCAGATTTAGGAAGACGGATATTAATCACTAATTTATGTTGTTTTAAGCATTTCATATTTTTAAATGGTATATTTTATGTTTAAATATACTACTATATAAAATTAAGCTTTCTTTCCATTTATTTAAAGGGTCTAATGTACTTCAACACTAAACTGAAGCTCGCAGAAAGACGACAACAGAGAATTAGAGATTTAAAGGCAAAACATGAGCTTTTAAAAGATGAGTTGGAGGAAACCAAGACTCGATTGATGATGGATCCAAACAAGTGGACAGGACAGTGTATGTATTTTAGATTATTAGGCAAGCCATGAATAATTGACAGCAGGTAGCCAGGCTTTCCATACAACTAAGACACTCCTCTGGGAAGATTTCTTTACCTGGGTTCCAATTTACATTCACCTACCATGACCATTATATGGCTTTCTCCCTCTATCTGTGGGAGGATAAGTGAAATGTCTTTAATGACGTGTTTCGAGAGTACCTTTGTTGGCATGGTCATCTGTATTCTTCTATTTAAACAACAGCAATTCACTGACATGGAATAAGCATGGGCACTCTAGATGTCCCACTATATAGTAGAAAAGGAAAGCAAATGGTCCACTCGAAGCGCCAGCTCCACCAGCAACTAATTACCTTCCTTATGTTCCCCTTGCTACTATGTATTCTCTCTAAGTCATGTCATGAAGCTTATAGCAGACTCTCTCCACCCCAATGTAACAGTGCTGAGTGCTTGAAAAGGAGATTACATAGTTACAACATTGTTTCATAGGAGGGAGGATTTTACACCAATACTTGTTTTGAATCCAGTGGCAAACTAAAAGG
Organism: Pelophylax lessonae; assembly: GCF_965119305.1. Lineage (NCBI taxonomy): Eukaryota > Metazoa > Chordata > Amphibia > Anura > Ranidae > Pelophylax > Pelophylax lessonae. The sequence continues at coordinate 157,425,199 of NC_138780.1, read as the reverse complement.
GGAAAGCAAAGGTTTATTTCAGGCTGACAATGTTGATAAAGCTCTGACATATGTATATAAATATGCCCTTTGTTTTACTCACACAATAATACTTTTGGTTTGTTCTTAACAGTTGAGGTGGACCCAGGCCTGGAGGAGGAATCTCAGGAGTTCCTAGAGGCACTGGAACAAGTCACAGAAGACCTGGAGCTCTGTGTTAATGTATGCAAATCTCATGTCATGATGGTGACCTGCTTTGATATTGGGATGATCACAGATCAGCAAGATGGAGGGAAAGAAGTGGAAGTCTGAAGGAGATGGACACAGAAAAATAAGAACTAATGGACTTGGGAATGAAGATTTATGGGAATGATCCTGCACAGTGCAATGAAAAAAAATAAACAAATGTACATCGGAATGTGAAAATGTAAAATTGTAAAGAATGTTATTGGATTGAAACCGATAATGGATTGTAATGTTTCACAAGGAATATGGTGCCTCTAGACATGGTTTAGCCTACTTGAGCAGTCTAGTTTTGCTTGGGAACCAACTCCAACTCGAGTTAGAGTGGCCTCTGTAATGGATCATTTAAAGGACCTAAAGCTTTGAAGCCAACTGGAAGGCAATGGGATACCTTCCCTGTTCTAAGCTCCAGTTAAAGGTGTTTTCCACCTTCAAATTACAGCTATAGAGGGAATGGTTTATTGTTCTAAAGAATACTAATCTAGTAGAAAGTACCAAGGTTGTCCCCAGAAGAGTAGTCTGACATAATGACTTTAGACCCCATAGCAACATGAGGCCAGGTTTCAAACATTTGCTGGTTTCTAACCTCCAAACTTGTTTGGGCCCATTTACACTACTGTGTTATAGTAACACACGTCAAGGCATGTTACATATATAGGTACAATGTTCTGCCATGCATTCTGAATGCCACCCTAAGACACATTGCCAACAAAAGTGCTCTGTGGTAATAAGCTACCTGAAATGCTGCAGCCAACTTTTTTGGTGCATTAGGCAGCCTATTCAAATTAATAGGCTGCCTTAACACTAAATGAATGCACTGCATTCCTGTGAATGGGCTTTTAGAATGTCTTTACAAAGAACCCTGCTTATTTACAGTCACATGGGAAAGCAGGAGGCGGAGGCTGACAAATCTAGGACAACAAAACTGGTGTTCTGTCTTCAAAACTTAACTTGTTCTGATAATGTAACGAGAAGCTGCACTTCCCTTTTGATTTTGTGGTTAGAACATTTTTTCGTGAGTAGCCTCTGTCCAACCAGGATGAAGGTGTATATATACAGCTATGTGCTAATAGGCTTAGGCCTTGTTTACAGCAGATGCAGTGTCATTATACATTTGCTACAAGTCAAAATCCATTGTTTTCAGTAGGACTGGTTCATATCAACAAGTTGAATTAAGCTGGTCATAGATGGATCGAAATTTGGCCGGTTCAGCAGGGACTTGATAAAATTTCACCTATGGCCTTTCCCGATTAACAGAAGTCAATCTAACATTTCACTTCTATTGAATGAAAATGTTGGAAATTTTCCATTAGGCTGCAGCACTGATCAGTGGAGGGGTTCCTGCTGTCACAATACAATGGCACAGCAGGGAGGACCCCTCCATCCACCTTGATTGTGCGGAAGGGAGAATCTTTTTTTTTTTTTTTTTTTTTGTTCGATAAGCCTGCTAGCTGATCAAAAAGAAAAAAAAGAAAAAACAAATGACCCATCTCTGGGAAGCCTATATGCAGCATTTTTTCAAATTCATGTTGATACAGTTCTTTCTAATTCACAAAGCAGCTAAAATGGACACCAATGCAATGCATATTAGCTCATGAGCTATATAGTGTGAACAAGCCGTTAAGCTACCCCTTACACAGACCAATTACCTTACTGCTTACACGCAAATCCTCTATTTAGTGATCTCCCCTTTATAGCCCTGGCAGTAACCGTTATCTCTAGCTAATCTTTCCTTATCACCATAAACAATATTAGAGGACAATATAAAAAACAAAATCCTTGTGACTCTAGCATTAGTGTTCCATTGTTTGCAGTCCAAAATGGGGAGTATTGCACAATAGCACCAAACTTGTGTGTAATGTGCAATAAACTTGGACTTTAGTCACATAGCTAGATCCTCTTAATTTGTGTTGATCTGAAATGAAGATTTTTCATTTTTATGAACTGACAGTCTACAAATTGTAGTAAAATTTAGCAACCAACCAGAAATGTCCTGTAGGAAGCTTTTTGGTAATATGTTAAAGCAAAGACTGTATGCATGTGTGCGTATATATATATATATATATATATATATATATATATATATATAAAAAAAATGCAGTTTTTATGCATTACACATTTAACAAAAGCTTTAGATTAAATGGCTCATGCAGGATATCAGTAAACTTAATTCCTTATACTTACTGACCCTCAGGGGCCATTCCCACACTGGTACATTTATTGCAGGCGCTAAGGCAGCCTATTCAAATGAATAGGCTGCCAACAAATTTCAGCTGACCTAAAGCAAGACACGCACCTAGGTTGGGGAGCACAGCTCACTGCAATGCACAGTAGTGTGGTACAGACCTTAATTTCTCTTGGATCTGTGAAATTAATGTTTTATTTCTCTGCCACTTTCATTGAACTAGGTGGAGTTATAAACATTTAGCACATTCATTAGAGACCCTTTACTTCAATTTTGTATTTTACCATTCGTTGGTAAAGAGAACCTTGCCTAATAAAAAAAATAATCTGGTATATGAATTCTAAAGTCCGTATAGGTGACTGCAAGCCCATGCTCTTTTGCCCACTGATTTAAAGAAACAGCTTCTAATATAAAAGGTGGGGTCTAAAGCATTGTGGGACATTACATGTTAGGTTTTTAACTGAAGCACAATTTCAAAGAGCAACATCAATGCTTATATTTGCGCTTTGCACATAATTATCAAATAAAACCTATAATATTGATGCATATCTATGTATGGTAGGTGCTAGCGCTGTGTCTGGCTTGGTTATTGATAGCACAGAGGCCTAATATTGCTTAGAACAATAGCGATGAAGAGGTCTCTAGGAGCAACAGCCGACCCATTCAACTAATTACTATTGTTGGGGTGCTGCAATTTATTCATGGTAGCAAACCTCTTTTTTCCATTAGTCGTTGAGGGGGGGACACCACTTCATTCATGATCTGTGTGGGTTTATCTAATCACCTGCAGAAGGATTTGATATACAACAAAAAGCAACCTAAGCAGCCAACACCATCTCCTACTTGAATCCAAGCATCCAAGTATGTAGTTGAGATGCTTCCTATCCATTTCCTAAATTCAAGGATTTTTCCTAGTTTTGTGGTATTTGTGCTTTCTGGCTGTCCATCATGGGTAAGGCGTGTTGATGTCCCACCCGTCTAATGAATGAAGTTGTATACCACAGTGAATGATAGATTTTTACTATTTACAGTAAAGTTAATTGAGAGACATAGTTCCTATCCTTCTGGTTGTTGGTAGAAAACCCCTTTTAGAAATCTTTTACAGAGAGCCAGTCAACCCAATGCAAAACGAACGGTACCCTTGGGTGTCAACAGGATCAGAAAAGGAACAATGTGTGTTTTATGAAACAAAGTGCCTTGTTTTCATATGAATTTTTTTATTTTATTTGGTGCTAAAATTTAAAGCCAGCAAACCTAAGCAGACCATTAAATGTATCAACATTTATATTGTACAGTATATGTAAAATTCCTTGTAAAAAAACACAAAACAGAAACACTGTAGCAGGAGCAATAATCGATTCTGTTTCCATACCTGAATTTGCCTTCTAATTTCACGGAAAAGCTGGTTTTATGCAGCAAAATTAAAAAAAAAAAATATTGTATTTTATACCTGGTTAAACAAACTACAACAATGGAAAACAAAAATGTAACACTTGTATAAAAGTTTTGCAAAACATTTTTGGAATTCAGTTTTCTACCACTCCATAACCAACTGAAATAATCTTCTTATGGAATTTGCAAGATGGAAATGTTAATTGCAGATGGATGTGTAATATTTTTACTCTGCGAAAGTTCCAAAAAGCATGTTAACTTTATTGTTTGTTTTTTTTATTCTAACGATACTGCTTATGCATTTTGTAATCCATTTTTTACAGTTTTTCTATGGAAGGCAAAAACTCAGGTCAGACATATATAGATGCTGCATGTGATGTGTGCATTTTTTCTGTTTTGTATGAAATGGCTAAGCACCGACTGCTGTATGATTGCCATTTGCCAAACACTTTGCAAAAGGTTTACGCGTGTATGTATTATTACATTTCATATGGAGTCATATTTTCTGATCATCTTGTTTTTTATATGGGGTTTACAAAACCTTTGTATAAATGTACAATACCTTACTTAAACTTTTATCTGTGAATAAAAGATACATTTATTAATATATGCTTGCCATTGTTACCTTTTTCACCTAAAGCAGAACTACAGTCAAAATGAACAAGATAGAAATGATTAGCCCATTAAAACATAAAACAACAATACCATTTTTTCCTGAAATATTTATCTTCAATCAGGGGGATTTCTCCTGCAGTACTTTTTCTGTGACTGGATGTCCTCAGTCTGATAGGCAGCATCATCCAAGCCACTTCCTCTAAATCTGGGTCATCCTGGACCTGCCCCAGCCTGTGACTGGACAGTGAAAGGAGAAGCAGCACAGTGATGAGCTCATCTCTCTGTCACTTTGCTTTTTCCTCCTATCAGCATGCTCCTTGTCAGCACATGAACTCATTGGCTCCTTGTGCTGCTACTTCCTCTCACACTGCAGACTTATTCTACAGGGACAGCAAGAGGTTGATACCTGGTTAAATTCAGGTACTTATACTGCTTGCATTTAAAAATACATTTTATGATCTATTAATGATTACAGAGCAAATTTTTGCCTTCCATTTGTATCTGGAGCTCAGCCTTGAACCTTGCTACCATAAATAGTATGGTGCGGCAGTATCAGTAGAAAACAATAGCAGACACAAGTTTGTTTCTATTTTGTTCAGGAGGCTTTGGACTATCAAATACACAGCCTCCCGATCACTTCTATATGTGACAGATATCTCCCCTGGAAGCAATGAATCAAGAAGTGCTCAGTTCTGAGCACTTCCAGGTTCGAAGTAGTCAGATCTTGGCCCATCAGTGCACAAAGCAAAGTCCATAAAGACATGGATGAGCAAATTTCGGGTGAAGGAGCATTACTGGCCTTCATAGAGTTCTGACCTCAACCCGATAGAACACCTTTGGGATAAATTAGAGCGGAGACTGGCCAAGCCTTCTCTCCAACATCAGTGCCTGACCTCACAAATGTGCTTCTGGAAAAATGGTCAAACATTCCCATAGATCCATCCTAAACTTTGTGGACAACCTTCCCAGAAGAGTTGAAGCTGTTATAGCTGCAAAGGGTGGGCCAACTTAATATTGAACCCTATGGACTAAGACTGGGATGCAAATAACCACTTGCCGACCGCCCCATGCAGATTTACTGTGGCAGTAGATCTATGTGATTATGTGCACGCGCCGCCGGAGCTGCGATCCTGCTGTGATTAGACACAGCAGGAGCCAGACCACAGGAGGAGTGGGCTTGATCGCCGCCGTCCTCCCGCAACCTTTGGGGAAACTAATAGCAGAGCCACCTGCCTATGTAAACAAAGCAGGCGGCTTTCCTGTCAGACAGGCACAGTGAGATTGTGTGTCTCATCTAAGCTGAAACCCCAATCTATGTGTGCCTTTCATCACCCCCAGTATTAAGCCCTTCCCTGCCAGTGCCATTTATACAGTAACAGTGCATAATATTTAGCGCTGATCACTGTATTGGTGTCACTGGTCCCCAAAAAGTGTCACTTCGTGTCAGATTTGTCTGTCGCAGTCCCGCTAAAAATTGCTGATCGCCACCATTACTAATTAAAACAAAAAAATAAACAAAAAGTCCAAAAATGGATTCCATAGTTTTTAAACGCTAAAACTTTTGCGCAAACCAATTAATATATGCTTTTTGGGATTTTTTTAATCAAAAATATGTAACAAATTACAAATTGGCCTTAACTGATAAAAAAAAAATAGATTTTTACATTTTTCTTATTGGGAATGTTTTATAGCAGAAAGTAAAAAATATTTTTTGTTTATAGCGCAAAAAACACAGAGGTGATCAAATGCCACCAAAAGAAAGCCCTATTTGTGGGGAAAAAAAAGGACATCAATTGTATTGGGGTATAGCGTTGCATGACCGCGCAATTGTTAAAGTAACGCAGTGCCGAATCGCAAAAAATGGCCTGGTCATTAAGGTGGTAAAACCTTCCGAGGCTGAAGTGGTTAAAGTTCATGTGCGTGTAAAGGCAGATCTCCCAATACTTTTGGTAATATAGTGTATGTGGTGTCTGTTTACTCAACTCAGCCTCATCTTTTATAATCTACAGAACATTTGGAAATTTTACTTTCTCTAGCGCTCATTGACAGACGTAGTCCTCGGTGATACAGCACCTTCGGGTTATGTTGCCTCCACAGGAGCAGGACTAGACAGGAAATTAAAAAGCTCTGGCCACACCCTAGGGGCAGTCCCAGAGGGTATATCCTCTCTCTCTCTGCCTCAGCAAATCAGTTATTTTCTGTCTAGTTAGGAGTAAGGACCTAGATACCTTGCTGGGATCTTAGGTCCTGGCAAGATTTTTTTCTTAACCACTTAAGCCCCGGAGGATTTGGCTGCTAAAGGACCAGGGGTTTTTTTGCGATTTTTTACTGCATGACTTTAACGGACAATTGCGCGGTCGTGCGACGCTGTACCTAAACGAATTTGACGTCCTTTTTTTCCCACAAACAGAGCTTTCTTTTGGTGGTATTTGATCACCTGTGCGATTTTTTGATCACGCGCTATAAACAAAAAAAGAGCGTAAATTTTGCAAAAATAACAATATTTTTCACATTTTTTTATATGAAATTCCCCAAAAAAAAAAGTAAAAATCAAAATTTTTTAACATTTTTCGGCCAATTTGTTTTATGCTACCTATGTTTGGTAAAAAAAATCGCAAAAAGCGTATTTTGATTGGTTTGCGCAAAAGTTATCGCGTTTACTAACAAAGAGAAAGATTTTTGTCATTTTTGGTGTTTTTTTTTTTTAACGCGTAATGGCGGCGATCTGCGATTTTTTTTTGGGTACTGCGACATTGCGGCGGACAGATCGGACCCTTGACTGACATTTTTGACACTTTTGGGGTTACCAGTGACATTACTGCAGTAATCAGTGCTATACATATGCACTGTTACTGCAAAAATGACACTGGCAGGGAAGGGGTTAACTTTATTGGACAGGGAGGGGTTAAGTGTGTCCTAGGGGCGTGCTTTCTACTGTGTAGGGACATTGCTATTGGTGTAAAAGCAAAGATCAACCGTTCTACATAGTAGAACGGTCAGATCTTTACTTTTACACAGGGAGAACTGACAGGCAGCTTGTTTACACAAGCTGCTCTGTCTTTCTCCCTTCACAGGAGCGATCGCAGTGTGACTGGCGGACATCGAGTCCGCCGGTCACACGCACTGACTTGCCTGTGAATGAGCCGCGGCGGGCGCGCGCCCGCCCGCTATAGGCTCGCAAGTCAGTGACAGGCGAGTGACGTACCGATACGTCACTCTGCCTGGCCGGGGCTGACCGCCGCAGTATATAGTCGTGCGGCGGTCGGCAACCGGTTAAAATATTTTTTTAGACAGCTTTTTTTCTCTAGTGTTCCTGTGAGATCTTCAAGCAAGAAAGCTGAACTGGGCGACGGGCTGGATGTTGAGATCCGGTGGTCACCCCAGTTCAGCCTACGAGCGCGTGCAGGCCATAGCTCCGCGCTGGGTCGGCCGCGACAAAGTCCCATTAAAGGACTGACCCCGCGAGTTAAACGTCTCGCTGAAACGCCAAAGACCATGAGTCACGGCGTCCATATCGGTCGACAGCCCTCCCGCCCCGGTGGAGAGGGGTACTGTCAGGAGTTGGTGCCCGCCTGGTTCCGGTATGGTGAGTAGTATGTTCCCCCTTTTTCCCTGACGGGTCTTGTGGTGAACGCGGGCCCCTCTCTGTATGGTAAGATAGAGTCCCTCTCTATCCTATAAATGACACAGATCCTCCTACTTTGAGTGTGATTTTATGTGCAAAAAGCCAGGAGGCTTGGTTTGGGAGCTAACAATCTAATTGTATACATGTTAAAAAGATTGTAATCAGTGGCATTCTGGGAATCTTACGGTGATAGAAATAAGCTACCTACCAGTCAGAAGCCACGGACATGTAGACTGCCTTCCTAATCAGATCTCCAGCTATTAGCAGGCCTCCCGAATGGCCATGCGGTCCGCCAGGGCCGGTACCGCCAACCACGCCAAATCCCCATCCAGAGAGAGTGTTGTGTGCCCTGCAGCACACCGCTATTCAGTACAGGCCGCCGCCATTTTTTTTTGCTGGATCGCACGAGCCGCCATTTTGGCGTAGCCTCGTGTCTCCAGCATGGGGGCGGCCATGTTTGAGGTGATCCAAACACCTCGTGGAGCTAGGGGAGGCGCCGGAAGGCGTGCAGAGGGGCGGAGCCGCCTCCTTTCTTCCTGGGCAGCCAGCCAAAAGACTTCCTGTTTGTCAAGACAGCGCTGTAACCTGTTGCAGTTAAACTCTGAGCATCAAGTGGTGAGCCTGGGGGTCTATCTCTCTCTCTCTCGATCGATAGGGATCCCTAGCAGGTAACACTAAGGGGCTTTTTGTGGCGCTGGGGGTCTGAAAAAAAAAAAAAAAAAAAGTTTTTTATTTTTGAATTATATTATCCAGGAAGTGACTGGAATTATCATGGACCCTGCCACACATATTCCCCCACCTGTTTCCCTCGAGGGGGCCATGGGACCCGCCGGTGCACAGAGTGTAGAGTCATTTACAGCAATTTTGGAGTCTATGGTGGCTCGGGTGGAGGCGGCCTGTCAGGGACGGGGGTCAAGGAAGCGACCCCCGCCTACCCCTATACTATCTGACACCTCTGACTCAGATTCAGAGATGGTCACTGCAGTTGCAGGTTCCTCTGCAAGGGCTGTTGTCTCAGGTAAAGCCCCCTCAGACAGTGAGGAGGACGTTTCTTCTCCCGCTATAATTCAGGAAGAAGCATTGGTGGACGCACTAGTTGTGGCAGTGCAGGAAACCTTAAAACTTGAGGCTTTACCGGCAGAGGCAACTGAAACAGAGATTCCTTTTGGTACTAATAAGCCCATCAAAACGGTGAAGGTTTTTCCTGTACCCAAGTGTTTCGGTAATCAGATTAAAGGAGAATGGGAGCCACCAGTGGTGGATCCACCTATTTCCAGGCTGAATAAAGCCACGGTTATCCCAGTGGAGGACACTTCGTCCTTTAAGGATCCGGTGGATCGAAAGATGGAAGCAGAGTCCCGCACCATCTTCTCTCTGATAGGGTCAGCATTTAGACCAGTAATTGTTATTGGTCTAGTTTCCCAGACACTTACGGAATGGGCGAGAATGGTACGCCAAGACCTTAGGGGAAAAGATATTCCCCAGGAGACATCTGATTTGATGGAACAGATTATACAAGGGCTACAGTTTATCTGTGACGCAGCCTTGGACACTACTCCCTTATTAGGGCATGAATCTATGTCAGCGGTCATCCTCAGACGTGTGCTGTGGTTAAAATGCTGGTCAGCTGACCTAGGTTCCAAAAAGACCTTGACAAATCTCCCTTTTCAGGGGAATCGTCTATTTGGGGCCAACCTAGATGAAATCTTTAAGGATGCCACTGGGGGCAAGAGCACTTTTTTGCCACAGGCTGCTAAAGCTAAGGGACCTCGCAACAAGCGAGGACCTTTCTTTACCGCCCATAAAGGGCGCCCGGCTGGTACAAGCGGGAAAGGCAAGACTCCTCCAGGAGGGTTCAAGAAGGGCTGGTCGGACAAGCAGAGGACCAACCCAGCCAAACCCGAAGCAAAGGAGTACACAGCCTGAAGGTGCGCCCCCACCCGGTTTCAGGGTGGGGGGACGTTTTCACCGGTATTCAGGACATTAGATCGAGCATCAACCACTACTACTGGTGCGATTCTTCCCTTCCAACATTTAAGTACTACAGAAAGCGGTAGTTACCGTTCCCTGAATAGATCTTTTCCTTTACCTTTTCCTAAGATTAGTCCCTATACCTCACAGGAATCGGATCTGGTTGACCAGATAGGCCAAGTAGCCTCTAGTCGGGTGACTTCGGTCCCTGAGGTTCAACCAGAAAAGATCACCCTTCCTGATAACAATCAGGTATCTGATAAATGTGTGGGAACAGAAAACGACCAGACTTTCTCGGATGGTCGGGGCCAGATACCTCTAGGGACGCCTGGTTCAGATTCTATCAGCGCCAGTGGTCCTAGAAATTCTAGGCTGGCCTCCTCAAGCCGGCCTGGCCGACTTGGACATGCTAGTCGCAGACGTTCCGTGGGAACTTCGTCTCAGGGAGTGTCTGTGGTCTCAAGGACCAATTTACCATCATGCTTTACAGTCGCTGGTTTTAATGGCCTGGCCATTGAGACCCAAGTACTGAAGGACAGAGGTTTGTCTACTTCAGTCATTCCTACCCTTATTAAAGCAAGGAAAGCGACTTCCAGCAAGGTCTATTATCACACATGGAAGACTTATATTGGGTGGTGCGAATCTTTAGGATTTCCTCCACGTACCTATTCGGTGACTCGAATATTGGCCTTTTTGCAACAAGGGGTTGAGCAGAAGCTAGCCTTGAGCACCATCAAGGGTCAAGTTTCAGCATTAGCAATCTTCTTTCAGAAGCCTTTAGCTACCAAGTCCTTGGTGCGGAATTTCATCCAGGGGGTGCGGCACCTGGCTCCACCAGTCCGCGCGCCCTTACCGCCCTGGGATCTTAATTTGGTTTTGTCGGTTCTACAGAAACCTCCCTTTGAAAACATCAGGGAGATTCCCTTGCTTACTTTATCCCAGAAGGTGGCCTTCTTGGTGGCTATTACTTCTGCTCGCAGGGTGTCAGAACTGGCTGCATTATCATTCCAGTCCCCATACCTAGTGATTCATAGGGATAAGGTAGTACTTCATCCTAAGCCATCTTTTCTTCCTAAGGTGGTTTCAGATTTTCATCTGAATGAAGATATTGTACTACCTTCCTGCGTTGCATTCCTTAGATGTGGTTCGGGCAATCAGGGTATACCTGAAAGCTACGGAATCATTCCGTAAGACGGATTCACTTTTTGTGATCACAGATGGCCCCAGAAAGGGTTTGCCTGCATCTGCCGCGACCATTGCCAAATGGATTAGACAAACGGTGGTACAGGCTTATTCTATTAAGGGTCAGAGTCCTCCGTTCCCTGTTAGGGCGCACTCCACTCGAGCGCTCAGTACTTCCTGGGCCTTTCGCCATCAGGCGTCAGTGGTCCAGGTATGTAAGGCGGCCACCTGGTCGTCGGTACATACCTTTACAAAATTCTATAAAATTGATGTGACGGCATCGGCGGATGCCTCATTTGGCCGCAAGGTTTTGCAGGCCGCAATTTGAGGAGACCGGTGGTCTACCTCAAGGGTTTTTTCTGTTTGAAAAAAAAAAAAAAAAAAATTTCTCTTTTTTGTTGAGTCTCATCATTAAGGATGAGCATTGTAAACTTCTAGTTGGCACCGGTTGGGCCTTCTAGATTGGGATTTGATTTTCATTTTCCCACCCCTCATTTGTGATACTGCTCTGGGACGTCCCGAAGGTGCTGTATCACCGAGGACTACGTCTGTCAATGAGCGCTAGAGAAAAATGGATTTTTGTAAAATCTTACCGTAAAATCCTTTTCTCTTAGCTCATTGACAGACGTAGTCCCCGCCCCTCTGTTTTTTGAGTTGGGTTGGGTTAAAATCTCTAAAGACTGCTTTTTCACATAACTGATTTGCTGAGGCAGAGAGAGAGAGGATATACCCTCTGGGACTGCCCCTGGGGTGTGGCCAGAGCTTTTTAATTTCCTGTCTAGTCCTGCTCCTGTGGAGGCAACATAACCCGAAGGTGCTGTATCACCGAGGACTACGTCTGTCAATGAGCTAAGAGAAAAGGATTTTACGGTAAGATTTTACAAAAATCCATTTTTTTTGTTCACTAAAATTATTTGTATTGTATTTTTTACTAAACATATGTGGGTTTGATGAATTGTTGCACTAATTTGGTGTGACAAACAATTGCAACTGCCACAATTATATTGTACAATGTCTCTGCCTTGGGACAACATATGATGTTTTGGGAGTTAAGGTAATTTTCAGGCCTAAAATGTGTATTTTAACAAGTGTGCAAAAATAAAAAATGCCCTGCCAGCGAAAGGGTTATGAAGATAAAAAAAATAAAAAAACATTACATTTTACCATCCAGGGTAAAAAGATCTGCTGCAATGAGAAAAGAAGGTTAGGGAAGTTGGAAAGGATCTCTGGGGAGTATAATTTGCAGTGGAGGTAGGCTACTAGCAATTGTGTCACTATCCAAATTTAACCCACCTATACCTAAGGGGTGTGTTACTAATTTTGGTCTCCACATGTGCTGTGTGTTGTTGCTGCCAGACTGTTTTATCAGTTTTTTTTTTTACCTAACCTTAAGGGTTGGAGCTTAAAGTGATCACCTTGTGAAACAACCCATTCAGTTTAAAAAATAAATGGAAGGCAAAACATTATTTTTTTTTTATATCTATACAAAAAACATTTTAAATACCTTTTTTCCCTTGTTTATAAGTGATCACATTCCCTCTGTTCTCAGCTGCATACGAGCTGGGGGGAGGAGAAGCAGCAGTACATTGAGCTTCCCAATGAATGGCTGTGTAGCGGGGGCGTGTCAGCACGTCTTAACATAGGAGGAGAGCATCCTGAGTTCCCATTCCCCACATAGCTAGAGAACTGACCACGGTGTGCTCTCCTGCTTAGTGTAGTCAGTGGTCAGCAAGGGGATTAGCAGCAGGACCAAGGATTTCACGCAATACAAAGAGAACAGGATATTTTCTCTTAAAAGTACATGGTACAGCAGGCACATATCAGGAATATGAAATGTTGGGGATATGAAATGTTGAGGAAACAAACGCTTTAACATTTTCTGTTAAAAAAAAAAAAATCACCAGGAGCTGTGGGGAAAGCAGCGTAACATTGGGTGGTATTTTTGCTACATGTGGTTTTTAAACGAAAAAATTGTTATAATCATTTCAAACCATGCAAAGAAAGGCAGCTCACCCTAAATCTAGGTGTGACCCATAGCCTTCCGCTGAAAGGTTGCGGTGGGTATTAAAGAGAACTTAGTTTAAAAAGTTCATATCACTTAAAGGCTTTTTAACCACTTCTGGAGCAGAAGGTTTTCCCCCTTAATGACCAGGCCATGTTTTGTGATACAGCATTGCGTTATTTTAACTGAATATTGTGCGGTCGTGTGACGCTGTACCCAAATAAAATTGATTATTTGATCATCTGTGCAATTTTTATTTTTTGCGCTATAAACAGAAAAGGAGCGACAATTCTGAAAAAAAAAAACAATATTTTTTACTTTCTGCTATATAACATTCCCAATAAAAAAAAAAAAAAATTAAAAATCTAATTTTTTCATCATTTTAGGCCAATTTGAATTTTGCTACATATTTTTGGTAAAAAAAAATTCCCAATAAGTGTATATTGATTGGTTTGCGCAAAAGTTATCGCGTCTACAAACTAGGAGAAAGATTTATGTAATTTTCATATATTAATTTTTTACTAGTAATGGCAGCGATCAGCGATTTTTAGCGGGACTGTGACATTAGGGCAGACAGATCAGACACCTAACTGACATTTTTGACACTTTTGGGGGGACCAGTGACTTTACTACAGTAATCAGTGCTAAAAATATGCGCGGTTACTATACTAATGACACTGGCAGGGAAGGAGTTAACACCAGAGGCGATCAAAGGGTTAAATGTGTCCCTAGGAAGTGCTTTCTAACTGTGTGGGGGTTGTATTTACTGAATAAACATAGAGAGACCTGTGTACCTAAATAGGAGGAACACAGGATCCCTGTGTTCATCACTGACAGAACAACGCTCTGCCGTGTTTCTCCAAGGGGAGTGATCGCGGGTGCCCCAGTGGCAATCGCGGCCGCCGGACCTGCTGATTGGCTCCTCCTGTGGTGAAAGGGCGCGCACGCCCCCACTAGCAGTCCTGTGAAGAGACGTACAGTTATGTTGTTTTGCTGGACAGAGCCGACCTGCCGCAGTATATGTACTGCTGGCGGTCGGCAAGTGGTTAAAAAGCTTTTATGGTTAGGGGGTCTCAAATACAGGAAACAAATTTTGGGGAAAGGTTACATAGTTAGTGAGGTTGAAAAAAGACACCAGTTCATCCAGTTCAACCTATGGTGAGTGTGTGTATAAGTGTTTATGTCAATAGTACATTGTATATCCCTGTATGTTGTGGTCATTAAGGTGGCCATCTAATAGTTTTTTTAAACTATCGATGCTCCCCGCTGACACCATTGCTTGCGGAAGGGAATTCCACATCCCCACTGCTCTGACGGTATAGAACCCTTCACACAATTTAAGGTTAAACCGCTTTTCTTCTCATTTTAGCGAACGGCCGTGAGTCCTTTTATATACCCTTTTGCTGAATAGTTTGTTCCCTGCTAGGGTCACCAGTATGGTTTTTGTACATCACTATTATATCCCCTTTCAAGCGTCTCTTCTCTAGAGAGAATAAGGTCAATGCTTGTAGTCTTTCCTCATAGCTGAGATCTTTCAGTCCCTTTATTATCTTTGTTGCCCTTCTCTGGGTTTTCTCCAGTTCCAGCACATCCTTCCTGAGGACCGGTGCCCAGAACTGGACGGCCTACTCCAGATGTGGCCAGACCAGAGTCTTGTAGAGTGGGAGAATTATAGTTTTATCTCTGGAGTGAATCCCCTTTTTACTATATGCCAGTCTACCCCTTTCTCAGGGCTTCTGTAGTAAATGTCAAAAGAAATGTCAAAAGAATCATGTTAAGGGGGCTGGAGGACCTCAAATACGAGGAACAACTGCAAGTGTTAAATTTATCTTCCCTGGTAAAGAGACACTTGAGAGGAGATATGATCGCGATATACAGATATCTCAATGGTAATTCTGGTGTAGGTAGAAAACTATTCAGTCTCACGGTTTAACTTAAAGCTGCGTAGGGGGTTTCAAGTCAGGGAGGTAAGGATGTGAAATTCTCTTCCACAATCAGTGGTGCCAACAGGAAGTATTGATAGTTTCAAAAGACTCTTGGATGCGCATCTTAGCAAACACAATATACAGGGATATGGTAAATGATTATCTACACCAGGGATCCTCAAACTATGGCCCACCAGCTTTTGCAGAACTACATGTCCCATGAGGCATTGTAAAACTCTGACATGCACAGACATGACTAGGCAGGTTCCTAAACAACTGGAGGGCCATAGTTTGAAGACCCCTGATCAACACGGGCACACACCAACACAGGTTGAACTGGATAGACTATTGTCTTTATTCAACCTTACCAACTATGTGTTTATGTAGATTAAATATATAGTAAAGACTCCTATCTCAATGGCACTATGGCCCAGCTGGCAGTTCATAGTGATGTTATAATATGACAATCTTTATCAAGCCTTAACATAGGCCTTCTATTGGACCTCATCATTATTCGAACAACAGGAAGAAGGAGGTCTTTCCCCCAAAATATGTTGGCTGTAATTGATGCTGTTAATAAATGTTTCAAAAGGTCCTGTGAGTGATATGAACCTCAATACCCACTCCAGAGTTTATCAGCTGATTGCTCCTTTTTTACAGTCAGGGAGGTAACAGCCTAGGACCAGAACAAGGTCCACATACACTATGCCTTCATCATGGATCCTTTGAAGGAAGGCGCAGTCCATTGTATATCAGAGTCAAGTATTACTTCCATTGATCCAGCTTTATCACACACACAAGAGACACTGACCGGTTGGAGCCGTGAAATTCAGTCATTGTGTTGCATTTATAAACAGGAAGCAGGACCTGTATATATAGTGAGCAGACATGAACACTCTTATGTCTGTCTATAAAAATAAACTAATAGCCAGTCAGGATTTAGCGTGCAGCAGCAAGGATTCTTACAAAGAATGTGCAGATATGAGATATTTTTCAGCAAAAGACTGAAAATCTAATAATCAGTGGCTTGCTTATATTTGAGTCACAAATGAGGTGAATGTCCATACTGGTGTTAACACATATCTAAACCCAAGAACAGAAATGTCCTTCGATGTAGTAGCTGCATGCATTTTTTTTTTTCAGGCTTTTATTTCCTCTTGTCTTTTTCACATAGTGATCTTGCAACGTTCACTTTCTGTACAGTATCCATGGAGGGGTAGCATTAGCACCTTAAGGCAGGATGTGTGCTAAAAGTTTAGAACACCTCCCTTTCTACTATTCTTCATAACATAGGGGGAGGCGTTTTGTAGCCTGAGAAAAAAAAAGGTATTTTTTGCACTTATTGAACTGTTATGATGAGTAATGCTGTACTTAAAGAGAAGATCGTACAATATGTGACTAAGTGGTGGCTTATGGTAATCATTACCAGTGCCTTGATTAAATCTGCTGATCTTCCTTTGTAGGGGGTAAACGCCCAGTCTAATCAATGCATTCATGAGACCTCAGCACAGTGTCTGAGTGTCACGGTCTGAAGTCAGGCTCGGAGGCCAGTAGCTATAGAAGTGGAGCAGCACCCACCAACAAGCAGGACAGGTATACAAGCAGGTCACCATGGCGGATGGTACGGGGATGAAGTACTAACCAGAATTCCCCAGAGCTCCTGATGGTGAAGAAGGGTTTTGCTGCATGTTAGAACCAGGTTGCAGTCCTCAGGATCACACCACCAGGAGGTGAGCAAGCCCGGGTCCAGTAGAATATAGGCAGGTAGGGATCAACCAAAAGCGTAGTCAGTAAACAAGCCAAAGGTCGGTATTGGATGGTAGCGAAGATATGGACGTCAGCAGGACAGACAAGAGTGAGATGTTGGCTAGAGAGAGTGCAATAACCTGGCAAAAAGGAAGCGCAGAGACATAACTTAAACAGGAAGTTTATGGGAGGAGCAAAGAGTTCAGGGTGCAAGGCAGGATTATTTAAGGAATTGTCCAGGGCACTGTCCAGCATTACAGATGGCTCAGCAAGGAAAGTAATTGCCAGACACAGCAGAGGTCCCAGGTTCAAGTCCAGGCCTTGACACCGAGGAACAGTAGAGTAGAAAATGAAACCCATAAAGCATATCAAAAGCACTAAAACTAAAATCTGGGTCAAACAAATATAGTATGAGACGTGTCTTTTTCATTGCAGCTTGGTCTCCTTACTTATTTAATCCAGATCAATGCAATAATCCAGCACAAAACAACTCTTTATTACTGTGCAGGAGCTTTCTGTAATAAAGATCAGTCTCACATTGTGCAGGGTGACTGGTCTTGTCTCCACACCCCCCATAGTTTTCTACAGGCAGTCTGTGGTGGGTGAAGCTGATGAGCCCCTCACACAGCTCTGCTTTATGTATAGGCCAGTGATGGCAAATCTTGGCACCCCAGATGTTTTGGAACTACATTCCCCATGATGCTCATGCACTGTATTTTTAGCATCATGGAAAATGTAGTTCCAAAACATCTGGAGTGCCAAGGTTTGCCATCACTGGTATAGGCTATGTTCAGCACACTGATGATGTCATTGCTACTTTTACAAGTTAAATATCTAGGTTTGAAAAAGTATTTGCTGCACACCATGCAAAGTTATATATTTTCTTGTGGTTATTGAATAATATATTTAATGTATTTGTGCAGCAAGCGGTGTGAGGCACAAGGGATAGAACTTTCCATAAAACGGAGAGCAAATTATTTTTTTTTTATAGTATTGTAAATAATTTAGATCTAACAAAAAATCAAACAAACAAAAATACCAGAACTAACTGCAAATTGACAAAAGCGCCCATACAGTGTATAAGTTGTTTATTTACAGAAAATGGATCACCAATGTCATTCCTCTCTGGCGTACATTAGATGTACACTCACTTTTACTGTGGCTTTGCAAGAAAAACGTCCACAACATGTTTTTTCCCCTCAATGACTAATGACTGGCATTGGCTATGTTTTCTGGTCACTGGAAAGCTAGCACTACATTTCTAAAATAATGCCATGATTTCTTATGGCGTGTAACAGTGTATCAAAGGAAGGGCAAAGAGGTGAAGACTCAGCAATAAAATTAAGTGTCATTTTACAGGTCACTGATTGGCGCAGTTTAATTGTAGAGACCATAAACCCACAACTGAAGACAGGAACAATATAGAATACATGGCCATCATTCCATGCTTTGTTCCAGGTCCTATATAAAAGGGACTAGAAAGAGGAGAGTAATACCATAGAGTTTGCTTTGTCAAGAGCATAAATAACTGGCATGGTCTTATGTATTATTTTATGAAAAACTCTGGGCTAGCAGAAAACCGGGATAGTCTTAAAATGAACTTTTGAAAATGCAGGAGACCAATTCATAGTGTAATGTTCGACGAATACTTGCCTTTTTGACGTGGTTTCACACATGCTTTGACATCATGTGGCAGACTTTAATGTGTAGTGTCACACTTATATGTGTAATGTATGCGTATAGAAAAGAATCACCGTCAGGGTCTTTAAAGGGATAAAACATAGTGAAATGTATATGCCCTGCAATAATATTTTACATACAGTGGGTATAGAAAAGAATCACCCCCCCCCTTTAAAATAATCACATTTTGTTGTTTTGCAGCCTGAAATGAAGATCGTTTTTGTTTTATCAAGCTGTATTTTCCTGGTGCAGCTTATAACATCCAAGTTTAACATAGAACACCAACACGTCATAAAAAAAAAATTCAATAACAGAATCACTGATTCAGAAAAAGGATCACCCCCCTCTTAAAAGTGACTTGTAAACTCAATCAGGTGTAGCTAATCACCTTCTCAATGACACACAAAGCAATTTGACTTTCAACTGTGATCAGCTGTGGTTATTTTGATTAGTTCAGCATGAAAAGAACTTTCCTGGAGCATTTTAGTCCCAACTGAAGAAAACAATCAGCTATGGGTGTCAAGGCACTGTCAAAAGATCTCCAGGATAAAGTTGTGGACAGGCACAAGACAGGAGATGGATACAAAAAAAATGCATCAATGCCTAGAAGCACAGTGAAGTCTGTTATTAAAAAGTGGAAGGTATTTGGTACAACACAGACCCTCCCTGGATCAGGATGTCGCTATAAACTGGGTGAGAAAGCCAGGAGGAAACCGGTCAGAGAAGCTACCAAGAGGCCTAGAGCAAGCAGTTGCAGGAATTTATGGCAAAGAGTGATCATTGTGTGCATGTGAAAATATCATAAATTATCCACAAATGTGCCTTGCATGGGAGGGTTGTAGGAAAAAAGCCACGCCTCAAGAAAGGCCACATGCAGTCACGACTGAGCTTTGCCAAAACGCACCTTCAAGATTCTGAGGCCTCATGGAAAAAGGGGTTATAGTCAGATGAGACTAAAATGTAATTATTTGGCCTCAACGCCAAATGATATGTCTGGCAGAAATCCGATACAGCTCACCATCCAAATAACACCATTCCTACAGTAAAGCATGGAGGTGGTATTATCCTGTTATGGGGTGTTTCTCTGCAGCAGGGACTGGAGCACTTATCAGGATAGAAGAAAAATGGATGGGGCAATATACCATCAAATTCTTGAAGAAAATCTGCTGCCCTCTGCCAGAAAGTTGTCAATGGGAAGAAGGTTTAACTTCCAACATGACAATGACCCAAAGCACACAGCAAAAATGACCACACAGTGGTTGAAGAAGAGAAAAGTGAATGTCCCTTGCATGGCCTAGTCAAAGCCCAGACTTAACCTCCCTGGCAGTCTGATTATGTCCAGATTTCTGTGCTAAAAGCGGTACATTGTTTTGCACGGAAATCTGTTTTACGTTTTAAAACTCACCTTCCCCTGCAAACCCCTGCCGTCCTCCCCCACTGTCCTCCCGCTGTGTGCTCGGCAGATGCTGGCACTTGCCATCCGGTTCCCTTCCCTGCGTGCGTTGCGACACAGGGGGGTGTTACTGACGGCAATTTCAAAAATGTAAATACACTAAATAACATGATACAAAGTTGTGATCCTAACAGATCACACTGTATCATGCCATTTCACCACAGGATTGCACCTGGTGACTTTTCCAGTACCCTGCCTGTGCTTTTCCAGTTCTTTGTGCCTGGAAAATAGAAAACGACCATGGAGTCCAAAAAGTGTTCTTTTTGCGCAAAAGCGCTGTTAGACGAACTGGAAAACAGCGACAGCAAAACGGAGTTACTTGTGCCAGAAAGAGACATCAGAATCGTCGCTGTCGTCACTTTCCGTACCTGATGACGAATTTTCCCAGGAATTGCTATCGCTCGGTTCTTCAAGTAACTCTGTTTCACTGTCTAAAAGCGCTTTTGCGCAAAAAAAACGCTTCTTGTACACCATGGTCATTCAAAATTTTCCAGGCACAAAGCACTCAAAATGAAGTGGCATGATACAGTGTAATCTGTTAGGATCACAGCTTTGTATCATGTCATTTGTGTATTTACACTTTTGAATTTGCCGCCGGTTCCACCCCTCTGCGTCGCAACGCTCGCAGGGAGGGAACTGGAAGACAAGTGCCGGCAATCAGCCATGCACAGAGTGGGGAGAGAGTGTGAGGATGCCGGGGAGGATGGCGGGGGATCGCAGGGAAGTTGAGTAACATTGTGGGGTAATCCCGAGTGTGGCTCGGGGTTACCGCTTTTGGCACTGGAAATTAATCCCCGAGCCACACTCGGGAATACCACCAGGGAGGTTAAACACCATTAAAAATCTGTGTCATGACTTAAAGACTGCAGTCCAAAAATGGTCACCATCAAATTTAACTGAAAATGAACAGTTCTACAAAGGAGAGTGGGCAAATATTGCAAAGTCTAGATGTGCAAAGTTAGTAGAGACAGATCCCAAAAGAGACAAATAATGCAAAAGATGGTTCAACAAAATACTAACACAAGGGAATGATCCTTTTTCCAACTCTGTGATTTTTGTTTCTGTTTTTGGTTCTTAAAATTTGTGTTTCTGACATGTTGGTGTTCTATTTTTCACTTGGATGTTATAAGTAAGTACAGCTAGATAAAAACAAAAACTGTGTGTCTTCATTTCAGGCTGCAAAACAACAAAATGTAAATATATTTTAAAGGGGGTGATTCTTTTCTATACCCACTGTATGTAGATTATTATTGCAGTGTATGCACATTTCACCATGTTTTATTCTTTTAAAGACCCTGCCGGTATAGAAAACAACCGGTTCATTTACCAGAATTGCATGTTGTGGGCTGACAACACACAGCATCTCTTAGATTGTAAGCTCTAACAAGCAGGGCCCTCTGATTCCTCTTGTACCAAATTGCATTGTAACTGTAATGTCTGCCTTCATTTTGTAAAGTGCTGCGCAAACTGTTGGCGCTATATAGCTATATAAACTCTGTATAATAATAATAATTTGTCTGGGCTGAGTGGTGTCAGACCCTGCCCAGTATCATTTGCTTAACTACTCAACCACTCCCACTCTCAGCTCTCTAGAACAGTGAGGTTGATAATCCTATAGTCCAAGATAACAACTAGGAGGACTCTGAGATAACACAAAAGCTTGCAGAGGACATAGGAAAGCTCTACATTTATGACATATCAACAGTTTTTTTTTTTACTTAAAGTGTAACTTTGGTCAGAACATGAAGCCCTGTTAGATCACTTCAGGCTGGCCTCGTTTCCAGCTATAGCTATGTAAAACATAAAAAATAAGTGCCTGTAGTGTTTAAAATCCAGTAAGACACTATTTCACACGCTCAGTTGCTCTCCATTTTTAGGCACTGCCAAGAACAATATGCTGACAGCCTTAAAGCAGAATAAAACCCTCCAATCTTTTACAGTCAAGGAAGCCGTTTCGTTTTAATCTGCAACTACCATGCTGCTGCACATGTGATCAGTTATGACACCAGCCATTTGATGGTTTGACAGTTTGGTTGAGGACACAAGTAAATGTGACAGTTAGCAATCCAGGAACGTAACTGTTTTTTGAAACTGTTAAATCAATGAATTTAGTTTTTATGATTTACTGCTGTTCAGGGGTTCTGGGCTTCAGCAAAATGGCAGCCTCCGGCAAGAAGAAACAGGAGCAATGCTGGAGGCAATTTACAGCAAGCACTAATGTTGGTAGTAGAGAGAGTTTTTTCATCTTTAAGACCAGTATAAATGGTAGACAGAAAAATATGCTAGAAGTGGAGTCCTGCGTAAATCTACAACTGCATATTTTTCTTTTTTTTGCTGATAGGGTCCCTTTAAATGAACCAATGCTTTAACCATGCAGGGAAAAATAATACATGTAAAAGAATACGCGTAAAGGTATCCTTATCAATTTATCAGCTATTACTTAATGTAATCCATTATTGTTGGCAAAAAGGAGGCGACAAAATATCAGTTTTCCTTTATTTGTGGAACTGCTGGGCACGTAGTCTGTAGAAAATATCACTTTAATGCTCGGCCACCACCCTGCAAATACTCACCTTTCCTTTGCTCCTCCACCACTTCATACAGCACTTGGAGCAAAGAGACTTACTCCTTGTCCTCTCACCTGATAATGATGCTGCTTGATGAATGCCCCTCCACTGTCACATGGGGTTGGAGAAAGAGCCTTCAGTTCTAGGTAAGCTTTGACTGGAGCTAAACAGCACTTTTTAAGAAGAAGCTATGGGGGAGATAACTATTAGGTGGTGTGGGGTTGGTTTTAAATAAACCTGTGGATTATCCCTGGATTGGCAATACACATGTTGGGCTTACCTTTGTAGGAGCTGCTGTTTCTTGGGTCCCCTGTTTCTGGTACCCATGATTCTGTGATACCTGGGCTGAAGGGGGGTGTTTATTGAACATGTATACAGTACCCCAACAGCCAAGGAAATAGAAACAGCAGTAATTGCACACCAAATATGTAAAACAATAGCAATCAAATTATATAGTTACTGAATAAGTGGAACAGAGAGTAACCCCTAAACCATATACTAGGAATTATCCTGCCTAAAGAGGGGTAAAGTCATGAAAATATTCTAGCAATCTCTATTAAACCCCTTTCCCCCACTGGCCATTATGAGGCCCAAATTCAGAGTTGGAGTGCTCTGAATAAGGTTCATCCAAAGCCGGGTGAAGGCACCTGCACTGTGATCCACACAAGCAATGCTGTTTCAGGGCAGGGTGAGGTGGGAGTTGGCCACGGGTCTCTCACTGACTCCTAGGGGCAAAAGCTGATCTCTCTCTGTTCCAAGTCAGTGGCTCAAGAAATTCAGCGATTGCAGCTTTCTCCCCAACAATCAGGCAGCGGGCTCAGACAGCAACAGAGGTGTTCTCAGGTACAGTTGCTGCTCCTCTCTCCATCCCTAATGTGGTAGTAAGCACCTTACAAGTGACAAGATGCACAATCTGCCTCTCACAGTGTCTTCCTCGCCACTTCCCTGAGCCCAGGAACAATACTCCCTCTTCCTTCCCCGCAGAGCTCCAGTGAACCTGGGACATGTAGTTCTTCCTCCCAGTCTACAAAACACCTTTAGTTTGTAAAGAAACAATATCTCCCACAATCCTCAGTTCCTCTCAGCATTCACAGCAGTCCACTCATCTTCCTCTGCTCCCTGAATGGGTGAGCAGGATTAAATGGACTGCACACAGCTCTGTAATGACCAATTCCCTATCACTTCTATTCCTGTCCCCCTGTGAGCTTGAGCAAGAATGGCTCAATGGAGACAGTGAAAACCAACAGCCAGGTCCATGCAGCCATTCCTCTCTGCCACTGCTGCGGACTGAGGTTACACATAGAATACCTTTGATTTCATGTATCTTTTGGTATGATAATCTCCTGAAAACTCCTTTATTTGCAGTAGATATAAAAGATACAAATTAATCCAACATAGTTAGGTTGAAAAAAAAGACACAAGTCCATCTAGCTCAACCAATAAAAAACTAAAAAGAAAACCCAACCATACAATCCCATATACACAATCCTATACCCACAGTTGATCCAGAGGAAGGCGAAAAACCCCAGCAAAGCATGATCCAATTTGCTACAGCAAGGGAAAAAATTCCTTCTTGACCTCCCGAGAGGCACTCGGATTTCCCTGGATCAACTTTACCTATAAATGTTAGTACCCAGTTATATTTTGTACATTTAGGAAAGAATCCAGGCCTTTTTTTAAAACAATCTACTGAGCTGGCCAGAACCACCTCTGGAGGAAGTCTATTCCACATTTTCAAAGCTTTTACTGTGAACAAACCTTTCCATATCTGACCTAAAGAGTGTCCCCTTGTCCTCAGTGATAACCTTAAAGTGAATAAATTCAGTTCCTCTAATATTTCCTCATAGCTGAGCTCCTCCATGCCTCTAATTAGTTTAGTTGCTCTTCTCTGCACTTTCTCCAGTTCCCCAATATCCTTTTTGAGAACTGGTGCCCGAACTGCACATTCCAGATGAGGTCTTACTAATGATTTGTACAGGGGCAAAATTATCTCTTTCTCTCTGGAGCCCTTGCTTGCTTTGGAAACTGCAGCTTGGCATTGCATGCTATTATTAAAGCAGAAGTCAACCCATCCATTTAACAGTTTAAAAAAACAGTCAAATATCCGGCAAGTGAAGGAAATATAACACTCCCATTGGTCGTGCTCTCAACCAAACTGTGAAACCATTCAATGGCTGGTGTCATAAAGGATCACATGTGCAGCATCATGGGAGTTGTTGATTAAACAGAGGCCACGTTCACAGCTTCCTTGGCTGAAAATGATAGGAGGGTTTACTTCCACTTTAAGCTTATGATCTACTGGAACACCCAGGTCCTTCTCCACAATGGATTCCCCCAGTTGTACACCCCCTAGTATGTATGCTGCATGCATATTCTTAGCCCCCAAGTGCATAACTTTACATTTATCAACATTAAATCTCATTTGCCACATAGTTGCCCAATGAAACAGTGCATTGAGGTCGGTTTGTAAGTTGGAGACATCCTGTAAGGAAGTTATTTCACTGCAAAGCTTGGTGTTATCTGCAAAGACTGAAATGGTACTTTTAATCCCAGACCCTATATCATTTATAAAGATATTAAAAGGTAAGGGTGCCATCACTAAACCTTGGGGTACACCACTGATAACCTTAGACCATTCAGAGTAAGTATCATTAACCACTACTCTCTGAATTCTATCTTTTAGCCAGTTTTCTATCCACTTACAAACTGATCTTTCCAAGCCTGTAGACTTTACCTTACACATTAGACGTGTATGTGGATCATTTGGGGCTGTGTCAATACCCTCTTCATTATGGTCATGAGCTCCCCATGCTCCTTTGCATACACAGAGCTGAAGAAAGTATTTAATAAATTTGCCTTCTCTTTGTCCCCAGTCACCCACTCAAAATTATTTTGCAAGGGGCCTACATGCTCAGACCTGACCTTTTTACTATTAATATATTTGAAGAATAGTTTTGTGTTTGTCCTACTATCTTTTGTCTTTCATTTTGAATTTTCGTGTCCTTGATTTCCTTTTTACATATTCTGTTATATTCTTTATAACAATTAAATGATAGTGTTCCTTCATTTTTATATATTTAAAAGCTTTTTTTCTTATTTTTTTATAGCTTTTTTAAGCTTTTACATCAGAGCTCAGATAGGGAAGCAATGTATTAAGTTATAAAGCATATTTATTTTTTACAAAATGTAATTTAAGCACCTGAATTTGAATCCGAGCTCAGATAAGGAAGGGGGAGAGTGAAACTGGGAGCCGCATGCACATGTGTTGACGGGGAAGATGCTGATAAGAGGAGAGAGGACACCACTGTGTTTCTTGACTGTAAGACCCCTTTCAGACAGGCGCTCTGATCAGGTCTGCCTGTCAGTCAACCAGACCTAATCAGAGGGTCCATTCATCCCTATGAATAGGTGACTAGTGTCCATTTACACCTGCCTACCTCCGGGTCCGATTATGCCCCCTAAAAAAAGTGGGAGAGGATGTGGAGCAGATCAGAGGTAGCTGGGTATAAGCGGAGTCTCTTTACTCTTTACCTATAGAGCAGAGTGGGTTCTGCCCGTGTCTGTCCTGAAGATACTGAGCAGAACACAGATATGCTATCCGCCTGCTCTCACATATCCCCTACTGACCACAATTTACCCAGAGTGAAAGGGGCCTTAAGTCAGGCACACACGGGCCGAATGTTGGGAGACATTTTCAGGTTAAAAAAAAAAAAAACGGCCGCGTGTATGTTGGTCTGTCTGACAGAAGCCATCTGTTTGGCCGGCTTCTGTCAGACGCGCATGCTGGAAAACCAGCAACCGACCGACTGCCAATCAGCGCTCTCCACCAATGGCAGAGATCGTGGATTGGAGTGTTCTGGCGGGCGCTCCCCTGTTAGAACACAACAGCTCACAGCAGAACACTTTGCATAGTGAGTACAGTGGCTCCGACCTGAGCGGACAGTTCTTTTCGTTCAACCAGGAAAAAAACCTAAAGTGTGTCTCGGCTTTAGAGATATCTTCTAGATTGTAAGCTCTAACGAGCAGGGCCCTCTAGTTCCTCCTGTTTTGAACTGTATTGTAACTGTATTGTCTTCCTTCACATTGTAAAGCGCTGCGCAAACTGTTGGCGCTATATAAATCCTGTATAATAATAATAATATCATCTACCTGTCTGTGCTGTGTAATGGGCTTTGTATATATCAGGACTGGATAGAAAGAAATCCAAATTCTTTAATATCTAAAACATCTTCCATATATTTAGTTCATCTGTATATTTAGCAGAGTGCCTGGAACTCCGTTTTAACTATGTATATAACAAGTCTACAAATATTATGCAATTTGTACATAGAGGCCTTTTGTGTGTTTAATTCATTAGTAGCTTGTTACATCCTTGATTTATATATTATACATTTCTAAAATATTGAATTTGTTTAATCATTCGCTTCAGTTTTTTTCCTTTTCCAGTGAGATTTCGCCTTAAAATAAATACAAATGTTCCCATGTGCTCCATACACATTATAGGCAGCAGTTTAAAAACGTATGTCCATACTAAGCACGGATCCTCTGAGGTTCTTTAATGATTGACAGATTACCGCTGGAAAATACATTTCCTTAGCAAAGCATTTTTTCCAAGCATCATAAAAGAAAAGCAACACTTTATAACTGTGGCTGCAAGCAATCTTTAAATGTCCCCGTACATACATGAATCCCTTTAATTGGTTTTTCTTATAGTCTGTTGGATGTTATATTTACTCTCTGAAGTTGAAAGTCTGCCTCCGAAAGCTGGTTTTAAATCTTGCAATTTCTGCCGAGCTGGCAGAATGAATTTCTTTTTTTTTTTTGCTAGCCCCTTCCTCTGCTTTGGGCCTTTCCATTATCAGTGGGTCTTTTTGGCCAATGCTCATGACGGCTAGCGCACGAATACCATTTAGAAGTGTAGGCCATCTGCTATAAAAAGCAAGCTGTCTTTATAATTTAAATGGGAATAATATTTTTTTTTTTTTCATGTAACGTCCTTTAATCTTTTGTGGGTTAGCAAATGGAGACATCTGTTTCTAACTGGATGTACCTGAAACTAATCAGCACAATCAAGGCATTCTCCAGGAGACTTAATTGTCTGTCTTTTTGTGCTCACATTACCTGGAGGTTCATTCATCATTGTTTGGCAAAAGAGGTTTGCTGGACTCTAACCCAAAACCAACATATGTATTCAATATGTATCATGTCTCTGTTAAATAACATTATTTTTTTTTTTTACTATAAATGCATTTTAAAGGCTCAGTACGCCCAAAGGTGAAATGTCAATTGTTGATGGAGTCTAATGAACTGGGATACCTGCGAGATTCCTTTGTTTCGTTGAGATTCCAGAGCATCCTTTGGTAGTTCCTGACTCTGTTTCTGCCTATTTTGGGGTAATTCCACTTTTCATGTTGTATTCTACATAATAAAATAAATTAAACTTTTAGCAGGGAGAGCGGGATTCTTTCCTTGTGGACTCAGCAGATGCACATGGTGATCTCACTACTGGAGTCCCTGAGAACTTCATTACAAAGAAATTGTGGTCCCCTGCTGAACTGTATACACAGGCTGAAAGTCAACCGGTTCCTGCTAAACCCACCATTTTCCCTGATTTTCGGCCCATACCCGGCCTTAGTAAACATATGTCAGGCTTTTATTGCTGACTATTTGCCCATTGGAAGGATTCATGTTCTCTTTTTCTTCTAGTGGTGACTGTTACTGGGACAAAAAAAAGAGTTTTCACTGGAACTGGAGTTTGAGGGGAAATCTTCCAATTGGGACACTTGCACTGATGACCACTGCCGGAGGATTTTCCCTCACAATAGATAAATTGCCTGACAGAGATTTTATCCATTCTATCTCTGCAAAACTAAAAGCAGATTTTGGCTAGTGATATCTAAAATTGAAATATCAGTATTTAGTTTAGTTTGGTTAAACACTACAGGTTTAACCCCTTCATGCCTAAGCCTTTGACATTTGCTGCATACAAATTAAAACCAGTATTTTTTGCTAGAAAATTACTTCGAACCTCCAAACATTAAATATATATATATATATATATATATATATATATATATATTTTTTTTTTTTTGCAGAGACCCTAGAGAATAAAATGGAGATCGACACACGGTATTTGCGCAGCGGTCTTTCAAATGCAATTTTTTTTTAGGAAGAAATACACTTTCATGAATTAAAAAAAAAAAAAAAAAAGTTAGCTAAATTTGTTAATATAATGTAAAAGATGATGTTATGCCGAGTAAATAGATATCCAACATGTCATGCTTTAAAATTGCGCACACTTGTGGAATGGTGATGAACTGCGGTACTTAAGTCTCTATAGCCAACAGTTTAAAAAATTGTAACGGTTACCTGTTTAGAGTTACACTGAAGGTCTTGGGCTAGAACGACTGCAGCGATACCTCACATAAGTGGTTTCAACACCGTTTACATATGCGGGCGCGACTTACGTATGTGTTCGCTTCTCAGCGCAAGCACGGAGGGACGGGGCACTTTATTTTTTTTTTTGTTTTTGTTATTTATACACTGTCCCTTTAACTTATTTTTTTATCACATTTATTGCTGTCACAAGGAATGTAAACATCCCTTGTGACAGTAATAGGCAGTGACAGGTAATATTTATGGAGGAATCTGGGGTCTAAAAGACCCCAAATCCCTCTTTTGCACTTAAAAGCATTAAAAATGCCAAATTTGGCTGTTTTGAATACTGACATTTTCTAAAAAATCTGAAGCCTTTAAGGCTCCAGTAACTGCAGTGGAAGGGATGTAATGACATCGCTTTTTCAAGGTGAAAAAGTCACGTGGTAGTGTGACGCAACGCGTTGGGAGGAGCCAGATGATGTCACTTCCGGTCTACGGCCGTGAACATTACCGTGAACATTGTTTTTGTTATTTATACACTGTCCCTTTAAATTTTTTTATCACATTTATTGCTGTCACAAGGAATGTAAACATCACTCGTGACAGTAATAGGCAGTGACAGGTACTATTTATGGAGGAATCTGGGGTCCAAAAGACCCCAAATCCCTCTTTTGCACTTAAAAGCATTCAAAATGTCAAGTTTGGCTGTTTTGAATACTGACATTTTTTTTAAATCTGGAGCCTTTACGGCTCCAGTAACTGGAAGGGATGTAATGACATCGCTTTTTCAAGGTGAAAAAGTCACGTGATAGTGTGACGCACCGCATTGGGAGGAGCCGGATGACGCCTCTTCCGGTCTATTGCCGTGACCAGAAGTTCAGATTTTACACGCTGCTTACCTTAGGGACCGAGCGGTCCATGCCCTATTCATCTGTTTGAACTTATATGTAAGTTATTTATTGTTCTTTATTATTACGTTATATACTACACCATGGAGCCCTTATCTATTTTCGATGAGTGAATCACTAAGGGGATATATACTTCCAATACATTTGGCTATCATACCACAACTTCATACCAGCTGAGCTATTACCACCATTGGAGCTTCATGAAGGGGTATTATACACATGATAAATGCCTTATCCATTCATCAATGAGGTGAACGGCCACTGCACTCAATGTTGGATTCAGTGTTGGGATTTTTCACATCGGTGACACTGATTGATTATTAACATCAAGTTTTGGATCACGATTTTCTTGCTTCATTACCAATTATATTTTTCTGCACATTCACATGGACTTTTTTATGGACTTCTATATATCAATCACTATTTTATGAATATTTTAAATAAGTGTGTTATGTTTTTTTTTATATAGTTTATGATTGGTATTTACACAATAATTATTGGAATTAGCGATGTTTTTACACACAGGTTTTTTACTTTTCATTGGTATGTGGTGACACTACAGAAATTGGCAGCTTTTTAATTGTTTTTTTCATTGTTTTATCACCTTTATATTTCACCTTTAATTATCATTTACATCTACTTCACTGGTAGCGCGTTGGTCATTTGCTTCTATTTACATACATTTTATTAACCCCGATTTTCCCAGGAAAGTCTTATTTTTTGGGATTTGACAGTACTAAGACTTCCTAAAAGTGGACATGTCATATCCCAATATGGACCAATTGTGGGTTGTAGTTTAGATAAGGAACAGGTTTGATCTCTCAAACGTATTACTTCTAAAAGGTTAGAGTGAAGACTTTGGCTCATAACCAATTTTCTTCTTTACTTTTCTACTGCAGGATAGAAATGAAGAGGGCTAGGGTTTTTGGATGTGCCATAGGAATGGAGAAAAAGAACTAAAGATAATTAGCAACCTATCTAGCTCATTACACTAGAGCAGGAATACATCTTCCCACCAGGCTCACATGGAAATCAGATGTTTTTTCTCTGTCCACCCAAAATGGAGACCTTGATTTTGCCCCGAGTTGTTTTCCAATCTATGTTTCTTTTGGACGGACTGCCTATGTTTGAAATCTAAATGCCTCTGCTCCCTTTTCCTCTACAAATGTCCAATACAGCCCAAGAAAGAAGTCAACAGTGGACAAAGGGATCTATACAAATATATGTTGATCTGTCAAAAAATAGTATGTTTCTATACAATATGTTCAGTTTCACAGTGTTAATTATGTTCTAGTTCACAGTGTTAATTACTATTTTCAAATGACAGAAGTATTTATATAAATATAATAAAGGCACTTTAGATTTAAAAAAACAATGTGTCTTTGCAATGGTCTTTTTTCTTTAAGATCTGAAGCAAATAAAAATGACAGGGGATGATCATGTGACACAAATCTGGCATTGCCAGCCTCCCTCTGGGGGATGTAAAACTAAAACCCTACAGTTGAATAGAAATATTCTTGTGTTTTAAGCAGAAAGGGGGACATTTACTTTTCCCATTTTGCTCCTCAGAGGGGTCATAATTGAAATCCAATTTTAACAAATTATTAAAAACCATGCTGGATGGATGTTCTGGTTCATATGGGCACCCCAAAGGAACTTGAACATTATTCATGCAGAATAAGTGAAGTATTAAATGTGGATGCAATGCACCTACGCCCTGGATGATGTATTACAACCTTTTAGTTGCAAAACTAATTTAATATTGTTGGAAAGATGGGATTATAATTTTATTATAGAAAAAAACCACAATGTATTTAATCGGTTAAAATCTAATTTTCAATTCTTTTTCCTATTGAGTTTTTCTAAATGTTAAGCTGCATTACAATTCTATGTAATGTAGACCTACAGTACATATTTAATGTTACTTGTACTTAAAAAGATACTTCTACTTTCATCTATATATTGTATTCATGTGAAAGCAAGTAGCAATCTATTGTGTTACCAAAACAGTTTCAGTTTATCGGCAATGTGCAGGGGAGGCTTTTCACCAATCATCAATGTACAGGGGAGGCTTTTCACAGGTCACCAATGTACAGGGGTGTAGCGTCAGGGGTCACAATGGTGGCCCTGCCCATGCTCCAAGGGACCTATGGGGCTCCCTGTCACATTCAGTTTTACACCTGGACAGGAGGGGGCGGGGGTGGGGCATATACAGGAACTGATCCTCTCCAATTTTCTCCTGCAGCTGCTGAAAGCCTGCTTCTCCTCCTCTACCTCCTGCCGGCATTCAGTAACTGCAGGAGAAAAATGGAGAGGATTGGTTCCTGTATATTCTGTCCCTGCCGCCCCTCCTGTCCAGGTTATTCTTAATTCCTTCTGCACGAGCCCCCTGACCCTGTTCTCTGCCCTTCTGACAAAGTCCACTGATGTACTGACTGACACTGTACACTGCCCTACTGACACATCCACTGCTTTATTGACATCATACACTACCCTACTGACAGTGTCCACCACTCTACTGACACTGTCCTCCTTACTGACACTGTCCACTGCCCTACTGACATTATCCACACACTGTCCACTGCCCTACTGGTTGACCCTGTCCACTATTAAAGGTAGGCTAAGGCTATATATTTTACAGTGACATTGGTTTTATAATATTTTTCTATGTTTTCCATACTATTTAGTAAGGCCATGCTAGTTAATATCTTTGACAAAAAAAAAGGCTCCAAACCCCAGGGATCTTTGATCTCTTTCATGTTGTTAAGGTAGATCTCCACCTCTCAAAAGGTTGCCTACCCTGCACAAGTTATTCAAAAGAATTGCAGAGTTATGTAAAAATGTGGACAGTTTCAAAAGTTACAATATGTAAATAAAGTTCTGAAATAACTCTTTAGCTACTTGGGAGTATCTTGGCTTGTGGTGGGAGTGTCTTGGTGCACAGTGGAAGCGGCGGTTGATATTGGGGGGCCCCAGGTGAACTTTGGCATTGGTGACAACAAGCTTCAAGCTACGCCTTTGCTTTCCATAGATCACCAATGTACAGGGGAGGCTTTTCACAGGCCACCGTACCTCCCAACACAGTGCGCTGTGACAAAGAGTGGGTGTGGCTAAATTGTGCTGGATATTGGGCGTTGCCTAAAGGAACATGGTTAAATATAGTCTAAGCCTATGCGCAGTATACAGGGAGTGCAGAATTATTAGGCAAATTAGTATTTTTGAGGATTAATTTTATTATTGAACAACAACCATGTTCTCAATGAACCCAAAAAACTCATTAATATCAAAGCTGACTATTTTTGGAAGTAGTTTTTAGTTTGTTTTTAGTTTTAGCTATTTTAGGGGGATATCTGTGTGTGCAGGTGACTATTACTGTGCATAATTATTAGGCAACTTAACAAAAATCAAATATACAGTATACCCATTTCAATTATTTATTTTTACCAGTGAAACCAATATAACATCTCAACATTCACAAATATACATTTCTGACATTCAAAAACAAAACAAAAACAAATCAGTGACCAATATAGCCACCTTTCTTTGCAAGGACACTCAAAAGCCTGCCATCCATGGATCCTGTCAGTGTTTTGATCTGTTCACCATCAACATTGCGTGCAGCAGCAACCACAGCCTCCCAGACACTGTTCAGAGAGTTGTACTGTTTTCCCTCCTTGAAAATCTCACATTTGATGATGGACCACAGGTTCTCAATTGGGGTTCAGATCAGGTGAACAAGGAGGCCACATCATTAGCTTTTCTTCTTTTATACCCTTTCTTGCCAGCCACGCTGTGGAGTACTTGGACGCGTGTGATGGAGCATTGTCCTGCATGAAAATCATGTTTTTCTTGAAGGATGCAGACTTCTTCCTGTACCACTGCTTGAAGAAGGTGTCTTCCAGAAACTGGCAGTAGGACTGGGAGTTGAGCTTGACTCCATCCTCAACCCGAAAAGGCCCCACAAGCTCATCTTTGATGATACCAGCCCAAACCAGTACTCCACCTCCACCTCCACCTTGCTGGCGTCTGAGTCGGACTGGAACTCTCTGCCCTTTACCAATCCAGCCACGGGCCCTGTCATTTCATCAGTCCATAAAACCTTTGAAAAATCAGTCTTGAGATATTTCTTGGCCCAGTCTTGACGTTTCAGCTTGTGTGTCTTGTTCAGTGGTGGTCGTCTTTCAGCCTTTCTTACCTTGGCCATGTCTCTGAGTATTGCACACCTTGTGCTTTTGGGCACTCCAGTGATGTTGCAGCTCTGAAATATGGCCAAACTGGTGGCAAGTGGCATCTTGGCAGCTGCACACTTGACTTTTCTCAGTTCATGGGCTGTTATTTTGCGCCTTGGTTTTTCCACACGCTTCTTGCGACCCTGTTGACTATTTTGAATGAAATGCTTGATTGTTCAATGATCACGCTTCAGAAGCTTTGCAATTTTAAGAGTGCTGCATCCCTCTGCAAGATATCTCACTATTTTTGACTTTTCTGAGCCTGTCAAGTCCTTCTTTTGACCCATTTTGCCCAAGGAAAGGAAGTTGCCTAATAATTATGCACACCTGATATAGGGTGTTGATGTCATTAGACCACACCCCTTCTCATTACAGAGATGCACATCACCTAATATGCTTAATTGGTAGTAGGCTTTCGAGCCTATACAGCTTGGAGAAAGACAACATGCATAAAGAGGATGATGTGGTTAAAATACTCATTTGCCTAATAATTCTGCACTCCCTGTACATTGCACACCATATGCTGCAGCCTTTGTATCCACAAATCACTCCTTAAAGGCTACCTCCACCTTTAACACCACTATTGCTTAGATACATTCCCACCTTCAAGGTGACCCCCATTCTCTGACAGAGTGCAGGGTTTTTTTTCCTCACAGCAACAGTCAAATATGAAATTGGCACAGCTGTGCAGTTGCTTCATTCATTCACAGAGTCCTATGAATGAATGAATTACATGTCTAATGTGCTACCGCAGTAGACAGACTTATGGTTCCCAATATAAAACAAATATTGTGATGTCACCACACTAAAAGGTTATTGACACTTCCTCTTAAAGAATCATCTTAATCCTTAATCAAAATAAAACAGAATGTGGACAAAGACCTAACCCTTTGTCTTCATTGTCAGAAACTAGCAGCCAGCAGCTGTTGAGACAATAAACATGTTGGTCAGTAGTATATAATGTACAGCAGTAAGCGCCTTGTTATGTATAATACAATATACAGAATGCAACAATCAGAAGTGTGTGTCATAGTTCCACCTAAATGTATACTGCTGGTCAACAGGAGGAAAAAATGGCCGGTGTTTGTGGTCAACAGGAGGAAAATGGGCAGCATTGATAGCTAGAGGTAGGAAAAATTTCTGCTATCAGTGGGGGAGGAAAAATTCCCGGTATCAGTGGATAGCCAGAGACAAAGGCCAATGACAGTGGTCAGTGTGAGAAGAAAAAAATTCTCTGCATTGGTGGTTAACAGGTGAGAAGTTGCCCCCCTCCCTGCAGAGGGAGAGGGGGCAAATGGCACTCTGCAGAGACAAAGGTCACTGTTGGGTGTGGTTGGTTGCCAAGGGGACTGTATTAAAATTTTGCTTTGAGTTCCTATACGCTATAGTTACACCGCTGCTTCCATTTATATTATTTTAGAAACTACAGGAACAGGCAACACGCAAACCATTAAAACAAACTGCTAATTACATTAATGGCTAAGGTCACTTTTTTTTCTAAATCCCAGCTTTCCTATGTACCAATATACCATTAATGCATCTCTGTTGCAGAAAAGGCTTTTTCTATATTCAGGCTTTATCTCTGCCTCTGCTTTCTTCAATAGAAAACCTTCCATGACTTCCTGGTATACATCTTATAGGACGTGAAAACTGTTAGCAGTGTGAGGAAGTTGTTCAGCAGTTGACCTCATAAAACACACTCTGCACCTGCCCTCCCTCCTCCGGGAGCTTGCTCCTGTCCACCTCTGTAAAGTCTTCATATATGGCAATGCAGGCAATGTCAGTAAGAACTGTTCTCCATCAATACATAGCCAGTGTCTTCCTATGCTGATTGATTTGTACCTTACCTTCTTCTTGAATATATAGTTCATTTGGCAGAGTGTGCAGGAGCTGAGTGATCATTTAACAGCCTATGTGGAGCAGAGCTGTAGTACTGAAAACAGGAGAAGTGTGTCCCTGGAAGTCTATACAGCTCACCATACATTATGATTGTTCAATCACCTTTAAATCTACCATCAACTATGTAGTTTAAGAGCATGACTGATTGGATAGATAGGTGTGTCCTCCTATTATATCGTTTTGGAAAACCTGAAGGAGATTTTACAGAGATTGTGCAATCAGATTGTTTAGTGTATGGTCACCTTTATACACCTAAAATTTACTAGTTGCACTAATTAATTGATAACAGCACATCAAACACAGAAGCAATTACGCATTTTGCCACATGCAAAAATGCATGACAAAGGTGGCAAAACACATTAAAAATGTGGAAACTGCTATACACTAAAATTCCCATGAGCTACCATGCGGGTTCGTTGCTCATAGGGCAGCCTATTGAAATCACCACAGTACTACTACTGTGCAGCTGGATCCAACAGACACCTAATGGTTGATCTACAGCTAACACAACATTCTCCATTTGCATTCAGAGTTGTTCTTTAAGGACCACTAAACTTACACCGCATGACAGGTTATGCAACATTTAGCCATCCAGCAGATCAGCAGCCACTACTAGAAAAAATGATGGACACCCTTTGTGTCCTGTCACATAGAACTAACTTTTAAATTAACTCTCTGTTGCTCTCTCTCAGTGCTCCCCCAGTCTTTTTGTGCCTAGCATAACACATGCACCAGAGCAGAAGAAGGCGGGTCGGGTGCGAGGCCGGCTGCACCCCCTCCTCCAGTTTCACCCAATAGAAATGCAATCCTCGCAAGCTGCGCCTGAACATCGGCTGCTGGCAGAGCCAGTGGGGAAGAGATTTTTTTATTGTTCTGTCTTCTGTGGGTACCCCGCCCCCGGCAGCGCACACACCTGACCTCTTAATGTGTGCTTGAGTGTTTAACAGCCATTGTTAGACTGTGTGCGAGCACCCTCTCGTTCGGCAACCATGAGTATGGGTGTTGAGGGCAGCAGAGCGGCCTTTTTACAGGGCAGCGGAGCGGCCTGAGGGGCAGTTGTCACCCTGTCCCCTACCCAGTCCACCCCTGGATGACACAAAACTGCTGGAAAAAAAATGTGGGGCGTCAATTTGCCGCCCCTCTCAAATTTCGGCCTTGGTCTAATGGACCCAGCGGGACCCATGGTAGGGCCCGCCCTAAACCAGCCTGTACAAACTAAATTGTCTTGTCTTAACAGTTCACGTTAAGAACAGGGGTTTCAACTGCACACATGTACCAATACATTTGTAAGCTGCAGAGGCCATGGCAAGGCACCCCAGTATTATCTGAAGTCCTAACTCTATAAATTCTGTGAGTCTACATGGTAGGAGCACATATATAGTAGTGGATAGATTGAGGGCAGGTTTGCCTTGAGGGAGCCCACTCTTCCCTAAAGGCACAGAGCACAGCAAAGAAAATTCAGGTCTACTGCCCTGCCAAATAGGCTGTGGTATCTGGCAGAGGTATGTAAATCTCAGGGCTGAATGGACAGGAACACAAATTCTTTGGCGAGTAAAACGTGTCCCCTATATGTATTTCATCTGTGTATTTAGCACTTGGCCTTGAGTTCAGCTTAAAGCCTAGTACACACGCAACGGTTTTCCGCCGACCGGTCGTCCGTCTTTTGTCTAGAGGGGTGTTTTGTTGGTTGGAATGTGCCTAGACTGCACTGGACTTTTGTCGACCGACAAAATTCTACTTCAGAAGTGATGTCATGTGTTGGTTTGCTTTTTTTGTGTTCTTTCTTCTCTGAGCATGCCCAGTCTTGCTCATAAGATTTTTCCCTGTCGAAATCTGTACTGACTGTACGAAAATCGGCCGTGTTTTGACGGCGGACAAAAATTTTATAGCCTGCACACCAGATTTTTTTCGGAGTCGGTTGTTGGAAGCATCATACTAACAAGCCGAAAATCGGCAGATCGGTCGTCGGACGAAAATTCCCTGCCGAATTTTGACGCGTGTGTACGAGGCTTTAGGTAGCTATCTGCATTTTCTTTCCAGAAGATGATCAGATTTAAACTTGTCTTGACCTTCACCAATCACACTCTAATTTGCCTTCTGCAGCTCATGGTCATGATTAGGAAAATCATTACAGAAATAAGACACCAGAGTGCACTAACATTGTGTAGTATGTGATGTTGACCTATTTGAAAATAA
Organism: Pelophylax lessonae; assembly: GCF_965119305.1. Taxonomy (NCBI): domain Eukaryota; kingdom Metazoa; phylum Chordata; class Amphibia; order Anura; family Ranidae; genus Pelophylax; species Pelophylax lessonae. The sequence goes on along the minus strand of NC_138780.1, from coordinate 157,387,024 downwards.
AAGAAAAACGACTTACAGGAGTGGCAAAAGTAATATTTAATATGAATAAACTGTGCGCTATATCCTGGGATGGATCTGCACTTTCAAGCAATCTCATGCCTCAACATTAGCATGGATATACACTCTCCTCTGTGATGCTGTATAAACGCTCCAACCACCATGATGTAAACTAGTATCATGTACCTTGGAGGCAGAGCTGACAAGAGGGCTTTCCTTTTGCACAAATCTTGTCCAATGAAAACCTTTGTTTTTCACAAATGTTTTTTTTTTTTTTTTGTAATGCAGTTTTTAATGCAGGCTACCTAGTAAGTGTGGGGGAAAAATTTCGTTTCTTTGGGCTTTCCTTACACCTCTGGTCCAGGCACACCTGCAGTTGAGAACAGGGAGTGAGAGGCACAGTGTGGCACAACTGCTAAGAATCCAGTCCCATCTTTGCTTCAGAAGGCAGGCTTGTGCAGACTGGTGGTCCCTGGAAGCTGGTAGATCAGAAGACATCTGGCTTCTGGAGCTCACAGTAAATTACACATGAGGTCTAAACAGGTGATGGTCATTAGCTGAGAAGACAGCATGCATTGTAGATAGAGTCTTTGTCAGGAGACAAGCCAAGGTCACACGCAGCAGAAGGTCAGCAGGAACAAGCCATGGTCAGACATGAAAAAGCCACGGTAAGGAATTTGCCAAGGTTAATCCAGGAATCAGCAGAGAACAGAGACAAGTCCAGGGGCAAGCAGGGTCAGCAATAGGGGAGAAGATATCAGGAACAGGTTCAGGGTACAAGTAGCAGGCTAATAGCTGAAGACCATCCAGTAACTTCTTGGCTCATCTATGTTCCCTAAATAGGCCATCTTGCCAGGACTATGATTAGGCATGTACCTCCATGGGCATATGTCCACACAACGTGACTGTGAGAATTGAAGTGCTCACTTGATATAGTGCGTTTGCGCAAACGTGTGTACATTCAACCTGTTGGCAATGACCTTGGAGCATGCACACATCTTCTCCTGATGCATCCATGACAGCCAATGGCTAATATGTTTAGATATTCCTTTTCTTCAGTGTTTGTTCCCTTTCTGGATATATCCTACATCATATGAAAGGGCAAGAGATTACTTTATGACTGTTTACAGTAGTTTTTTTTTTTTTTTTCTAATGAACTAATAGCTTTGTATTAAAAGCATATGTGAAAATTTGCTTAGTTGCAGAGAAAATAGAGAAAGGTTATGATCTCATTTAGGTTCCCTTTCTTTCTGTCCCAGAGACCCAGCAGAATGTAAGAGGAGATCTCTTCAAAGATAGAAAATAACACTCCCTCTTGGACTATTTTCTCTAGAATAGGGTGTCCCATCTCATCTGGTATTTCCCCTTACCTCCTGTTCCTATAACATCTCAAAAATGTTAGATTTTCTAACAACCAGAGACTATAGCTTGTAGTGGTTAGTCACCTTCCACTAGACATGCTCTCTAATGCTGAAGACATTATCTAAGCAGCTTCTTCATTTCTAATGAGTGTCACAAACATATCCCAGCATTTATATCCACATGGGTAACTCACCTTCATCCAAACATCATGGAATATGTCAAGGCAGATGTTGATTGTTCATAAAGAGGTTGGGAGATGTGAAAGTTTGTGCAACCATCCAGTTCAAATTACATAACTACATCCTTATATTGCTTGATGTGAGAAGACTGCAGCAGGTGGTAATCCTTAAGGGTCTGAAATATTGCTAGGGTATAGATATTAACACTATATGTATATGACCGATGGTGTTAAAGGCCCCAAACAAGGTTTAGGGATAGTTGCTCCAGTTTGACGTAGATGGCTTCTTTCTCACCTATTGGGAACCCATTGTCATCTCAGTCCAAAATGTGCACCTAACTGCCCTGGAAAGAGTGTACTTTCTCCTTAAAGTGTAAAAAAACTTTAAACTTTAAAAAAAAAAAAAAAAAATTTACTTTCTGCTATAAAACACACCAATTAAAAAAAAATGTAAAAATCTAATATCTTCTTCATCTGTTTAGGTCAATATGTATTCTGCTACATGTTTTTGCTTATCAAAAATCCCAATAAGCGTATATTTATTGGTTTGCACAAACATTATAGCGTCTACAATTTATGGGATATTTTTATGGATTTTTATTTTTTTTTAATAGCAACAGCGGCGATCAGCTACTTATAGCAGGACTGTGACATTGCGGTGGACAAATCAGACATTAAATGACACTTTTTGGGGACCAGTGACATCAATATAGTGATCAGTCCTAAAAAAATTGCACGGTCACTGTACTAATGACACTGGCAGGGAAGGGGTTAACATCAGGAGCGATCAAATGGTTAAATGTGTTCCTAAGGAGTGCTTTCTAACTGTGTGGGTGCTTGTACTATGGGAAGACAGAGATCCATGTTCCTGCTTAGCAGAAACACAGGATCTCTATCTTCCCTCGTCACAGAACGGCGATCTGCCTTGTTTACACAGGCAGGCCGCTGTTCTGCCTCTGTCGGGACCCGCTGATTGGCTCTACTCTGTCCAATCACAAACCCGCACGACCAGAAGAAGCGATCCTGTACAGGTATGTGATTTCGCCTGTAGGAGCCACCGCCCCGCAATATATATATATATATGTGGGACAGTCGGCAAGCAGTTAAAGATAATGAAGTTGCCTATGTGAGTATAAATTCTGGGGTATGTTCCTGACCCCAAGTGCTGAAAAATCTTCATGAATAAACTGTAAAACATCTGCATCATTGCAGAACAAGTCCAGTTGAATGTGACTAACCACTACTAACTGTACAATGATCTGGATAAATAAAACCCAGAAACAATGGTCACCAGGACCAATAGTTATTTTAAAACCTGATAGTGGTTCTAACCCTACCACAACCTTTCTGTAACCTTGTCTGTGGCTACTTTAACTTACGTGCAGAACATTTCGCACTTGTTGCAGTTTATTGCTCTATTTCTGCAATGTGGGCAGTCCCTAGCCTGGAAAGCGGGAAGCGGTGGCCATTATGAAGGAGACCAATTGCTGAAAAGGTTTCCCTTTTGGTTGGAAACCCGGGACTTGGGTCTGTCAACTGGACAGAGCAGAGAAGGGAGAGAAAACCCACAGTGAAGGCTCAGAGCTGCCTGAGCTGTTCAGACACAATGTTTAGTCGTATTTTAGTTCAATTGTTTTTGTTTTAGTCGTATTTTAGTTCAATTGTTTTTGTTTTAGTCATCTGAATTGTTTTAGTCGTATTTTAGTCAACTAAAAGAGTGTTAATTTCATCAATAAAAGTATTTTAGTCTACAAAATTAACACTGCTCAGACAGTGAGAGGTGCAGCTGTACAATATTCGCTTCAGGGATTGTAGTTTGCTGTTTCCAAGACCTGCTGTTTCTGAGATCTGTTGTTCCAGAGACATATTCCGGAGTTGCTACAAGCCTGTGCCTGAAGAGGTGGTGTTGGGAGTAGCCACAGGAATGTATGCTGGACACTGACTTTTTTGTTACACACCAAAGGGTCGGTTGCCTTTTTATTGGATTACCTATTAGTGTTCCAGCTGGGTCTGTGTTCTCTGCAAGCAAGTGAGTGCTGGAGGAAGTTGAGGAGTGTGTATATAGACTGTATAAAGGAAAGTTGTCCCTGAAGAGTTTTGAAGTCCAGTGGGCATCCCATAATACACCTATCCCAATCCAAGTTTATTCCCTCAATACAGTATATCTGGAAAGTATTCACAGCGCTTCGCTTTTTCCACATTTTGTTATGTTACAGCCATATTCCAAAATAGAATAAATGTATTATTCTTCTCAAAATTCACCAAACAATAGTCAATAATGACAACATGAAAGAAGTTTGTTTGACATCTTTACAATTGTATTAAAAAAAAAAAAAAAAACAAACAAAAAAAAAAACACATGTATATAAGTATTTACAGCCTTTGCTCAATACTTTGTTGAAGCACCTTTGGCACCAATTACAGCCTCAAGTCTTTTTGCGCATGATGCTACAAGCTTGGCACACCTATTTTTGGACAATTTTTCTCATTCTTCTTTGCAGGACCTCTCAAGCTCCCTCAGGTTGGATGGGGAGTGTCGGTGCACATCCATTTTCAGATCTCTCCAGAGATGTTCAATCGGGTTCAAGTCTGGGCTCTGGTTGGGCCACTCAAGGACATTCACAGAGTTGTCCCATAGCCACTACTTTGTCATCTTGGCTGTGTGCTTAGGGTCCTCGTCCTTTTGGAAGATGAACCCTCTCTCCAGTCTGAGGTCTAGAGTCCTGGGGCAGGTTTTCATCAAGGATGTCTCTGTACATTGCTGCATTCATCTTCCCCTCGATCCTGATTGGTTTCCCAGTTCCTGCTGCTGAAAAACATCCCAAAAGCATGATGCTGCCACCAGCATGCTTCACTGTAGGGATGGTATTGGCCAGGTGATGAACAGTGCCTGATTTCCTCCAGACATGAAGCTTGCCATTCTGGTCAAAGAGTTCAATCTTCGTATTATCAGACCAGAAAATGTTGTTTCTCATGGTGGCTTCTGTCTGGCCACTCTACCATACTGGCCTGATTTGTGGAGTGCTGCAGAGATAAAGGCCCTCCTAGAAGGTTGTCGCCTCTCCACAGAGAAACATTGAAGCTCTGTCAGAGTGACCATCGGGTTCTTGGTCACTTCCCTGACTAAGGCACCTCTCCCTAGATCGCTCAGTGTGGCGGGGCGGTCCGCTCTAGAAAGTGTCCTGGTGGTTCCAAACTTCTTCCATTTACAGATAATGGAGGCCACTGTGCTCATTTGTGCCTTCAGTGCTGGGGAAAGGTTTCTGTACCCTTCTCCAGATCTGTGCCTCATTACAATCCTGTCTCTGCGGTCTACAGACAATTCCTTGGACTTCATGGCTTGGTTTGTGCTCTGACATGCACTGCTAACTGTGTGACCTTAGACAACTGTGTGCCCTTCTAAATCATGTCCAATCAACCTCCCCCCAGCAACAATATACCCCAGTCAACAAAATACGACCTCAGCAACAATAGACCCTCAGCAGCAACAACGGATCTCCCAGCAGCCAGCATCAATAGACCGTCCAACAGCCAGCAACAAACCTCTCCCTCAACAGTAGATACCTTCCAGCAACCATTTACCCCCCAGCAACATAGGACCACCCACCAGCAACAATAGCTATACCTGGCAACAATAGACCTCCACACAAAAATAGATCCCCACCAGCGACAATAGATCTACCAGCAGCCAGCATCAATAGACCTTCCAGCACACCCCAGCACTCCTTGCCATAAAATACATTCAGTGCTGGAGGTGCCGGAACTGCGTTCTCCCGCGTTCCTGCTGAAAAAAAGCCCTGATTAGAGCAGTAAAATCTTTCAACTACAGATTTTTATTGCTGCTTGTGTTTCAGCTGGAGAGGTTTCCCCTTACGTCCTGTCCTGCTGACAGGTATCAATGGGACGGGAAGTGAAGGGAAATCTCTACAAAAGGAAACACAGCAGTAAAATATTGGCAATAAAATATATTTTTCAGTAGAGTGAGCAAAGGTGAGAACCTCCGTCAGGTTTATATTGTTTCTGTCTCAGTGTTGGATTTGGCAGCAGCCTGAACCCAGAAGCCGATTTTATTCCCTATCAATGTAGCATTTTCAGCACTGTTTAAATATTTAATGCAATGTGAATACATTTTAGACAATAGATCTGCTTTAATCACGTTGTTCGATTTTTCGATTTTCAAGAAAGGAAAAATATAGCGGTGCAAATATGAAAAGTCATTTCCATCTGCACAAGGGCAGAATTTGTGATTCATTTCTGGTTGTTCTCAGTTACTGCCTGGTTTTTAAGAGGTTGTAAAACTATACTAGCTGAGAATTCATAAAAGAGATTGGCTGCAGAATGAGATACTTTATAATGAACTAACAGGGGAGAGAGAAAAAACAGCAAGGCGTAGTAAACTATGCAGACACAACAAGAGAGAGGAATCAAGAGACACAGGAATGAATTGTTTTAACCTGTGCAAGCACCTTGGCAACTCAGGACTATTTTGCCGTGGAATATTAGGACCACCTTAACCCCTTCATAATTGAGGTTTTATATTTCATATTTTTTTCTACGGCAGCTAAAATATGCTTGAGCAAAGTACATTTCTCTCTGACCTTGACAGAAAACGGCAGGCATCTCGAGCTAAACAGATCTCATGGGGCAAGGCAACAAGCCTAACTGAAAAACATTGTTCCCTTTAAAAGGCTCACGCTCTTTCCTCCATAGGTATAAATATGAATGCTTGGGTGACCTGAGCATTCATGTTTATGGTTGCACGGCTGTCCCAACTCACCCATTCACATATTCAGATGCTTGCTTTGGAATCTTGCTGTAAGAATACTTTAGGATCTGTGAAAGACAGATCTTATGATATTTTGATATGTTTTCTTGCTTATGGAATCAAAGAGCGAGGTAATGGGGAACATTTGTCAATTCTATATGTAGCACCCCTCTAGCTAGGTGCTAGTGAGTATAATTTTGTCTCTGTCTGCCTATCAGAGGAGCGGCAGGGAAATCTATATTACTTTCTGACTACTAGAGAGCAGGATCTGTGAGTTAGGTCTGCTCAGTGTGTGATTCATTGAGTCTAGAGTGTGTTTCACACTGGTCCAATAGGGAGGCATGTTGGACAGTGGGAGGAAACCTTACCAATGGGTACACAGGCTTTGATACAGTTCCAGTGATTGGTAGAGACTGGCTGCCTTGCTGCATTATGGGATACTGTATAAAAGCCAGAAGCACATGTGCTGGTGAGCAGAGTCCCGGAGGGAGGGTGGCGAGTGCCTCCTCTGTAGCATTGGCACGCGGTTGGCCTGGGGACCACAAGAAAGGAGCTGAACCCAGAGGTCCAGGAGAACTGACTGGAGGGGTTAAGACACTGGAGACCCTAAAAAAAACAGTATAGTGAGTACAGGGGATCGTGTCTAGGGGCTTGACCTGAGGGGGGCCACCCCGATGTAGGATAGTCAGAGGACGGGTGTCAGTCTGTGGAGTGAAAGGGCATACTAGGCAGGTATCCTGAAGATAATCTACCTAAGTCGTCTGAACAGAGACTTGATCTAAATTCATCTAGTGGCAAGGTGAATCTGCAGCCTGGCTGCATCTCCAGATAGGGGTCCTCCTCCATTGTGAATAGTTCAATTTGGAGTATCCCATTCTTCCCTTCTCCCATCTCTATTTAAAAACCCTAAAAAACACCAAAAACAACTACATACTCCTGGACTGATCACTGACTGAGCCAAAGAAGTAAAGTGTTAATCTGTGAATGCCAATGTTGCTAACGGTAACCCAGGGGGACCCGAGAGTGTATTATCCAGCAGTCCTCAAGGGGGCAGTGCTACATATACAATTAGACAATGCAGAACAGGAGCAGTGAGGCAGGTTTGAGACAGGTAGGGTCTGTGTCCATGAGCTTTTGGCTTGTGTCAATGATGTTATTTTGGAATCAGTTTGAGATGCTTCTGAGATAATTTAGAACTGACTGGTGCATTACACCTGCAGCTGACCTCCTTCCGATCTGCTTTAAATGGGTTTTGCAGTTTCACAGACTTGTATCATTATACAAGAGCAAGTGGGAGTGAAAAATGCCTTTGTGTAAGTGGGAATAAACAGGCTCAGTAGTGTGTGGGAGTAATAGAATGATCTAGCTCCTGTAAGGTGTACAAGAAGGAATACTGCCCCATCATTTATGTCAAAGGAACAAACTGTTCCCAATCCTTGGAATAAGTTGGAGAAATAGTACCCAACTGTTATGTGTCATTTGGAGGAATATTGCCCCATCATTAGTGTCAGTTGGAAGAACACTACCACATCCTTTGTATCAGTGAGAGAAATAGTGCCCCATCTATGGTGATTGCCATGTACCTTGACATTTAGAGGGAGGCCTCTGGTGCAGTCCAAGCTCAGGGAACACTGATGTTGTGGCATTGGCTGCAAGAGCACAGTGAGGTATTAGTGCCTGTAAACTCTTCTGCCGGTCACAGAGGTATGTGAGAAGAGTTGGGCAAGATAGCTGGAACAGCAGGAGCAACAGACCCTGGGCTAGGTAGGCAGCAGGCGACAGTTGCTTGGCAGACAGAGACTAATTGCAGGTGCAGGAAGACTGTCAGCACACGGTAGGTGGAGAGCCAGTAGGAACCAGGCAGTATGCAGAGCAGGACAGGCGAATGGGTGCAGGGCTAGACAAGCCAGGTGAGCAACAGGCAGTCAGATACAGGCAGATAAGCAGGAGGTAAGCAGAGTCCAGAGGCAAGCCAAGGTCAGGGCAGGTAGCGTTCAAGCAAGGTCAGGTCAAGCCTGATCATTTACAGAAGTCAAACAATGAAGCAGATACAGGGTAACATCTGCAGATCAAACAGCAACCAACTAGTGCAGCTGCTCAACTTATAAAGGCTACTTGGCGGCAGTATCAGTGATGAATGCTCACGCTTGTAGATGACAAGACAGGCACCTGAAGGGCCACTAGCAATTTATTTTTGATGTTCTCTGAGAATTTTTCAGGCAGGATATGCACTTTTTCCTGCAATAGGGGACACCAACATTCTTATCTTTTGGTGGTTGGTCCACTGAATAACTTTGATCATTTTCTGGTCTTCAACAAAATGGCGTTATTGGCATTTCCTGTGGCTTTGAACATAGGTTTAATGGTGACCGTGTCACTTCCTGTCATCAGCAAAATGGCCGATGGATCACTTCCTGTCTGTATTTTTAAGTAGACCCCGTGATTTGAGCAATTTTGAGAGGCTATATAAACTAGTTTGACGTCTGACACTAGAGGACCCCTTGATAATATCCTATTGGAAGGAGACACTAGTGCTGACGTCAGACCATTGTATAATACCGGGTTGGTAGTGGCACCCATTGTCAAATTGTTTTAGGAATAATATTTTGGCTTTTAACATACCTATCCAATAAATACTACACTATGGAGACTTAATCTGGCTCCCGGTGAGCTTTATTTATCACAGCTACATCTGGATGGTGGACAACAAGGGAAATATGGCCACAGAGGACAGAAAAGGCGGAAGTGTTAAATAATTTCTTCTCTTCAGTCTTCACAAAAGAATCGGGGGGCTACACTAACCCAGCTTGTAAGGCTAAACTAAATAATACACCTCAGGAAGTACCATCATGGCTTAACATAAATAAATCACCGGGACCGGATGGCTTGCACCCGAGGGTTCTTAAAGAGCTCAGCCAGGTGATTGCCAGACCATTAGTCCTGATCTTTAAGCATAGTCTACAGACGGGTATGGTGCCAGATGATTGAAAAAAAGCCAACGTGGTACCAATATTTAAAAAAGGGCCGAGATGTATCCCGGGAAAACGATAGGCCGGTCAGCCTAACATCAGTAGTCTGCAAGATTTTGGAGGGGATGTTAAGGGACCATATACAAGACTTTAGTAATGAAAACGGTATTATTAGTAGTAATCAGCATGGATTCAGGAAAAATCGTTCTTGCCAAACCAATCTATTAACCTTCTACGATAAAGTGAGCTGCCAGCTAGATAAAGGTAAGCCTGTGGATGAGTGTATCTGTACTTTGCAAAGGCCTTTGACACCGTTCCCCACAAACGCTTACTGTACAAACTAAGGAATGTAGGTATGGACCATAGGGGGAGTACCTGGATAGAGAACTGGCTCCAGGGGAGAGTCCAGAGGGTGGTGATTAATGATGAGTACTCGGATTGGGCGGGTGTGGAAAGTGGGGTCCCCCAAGGTTCTATCTTGGGACCAATCTTGTTTAATTCATTCATAAATGATCTAGAGGAGGGGATATCGAGTACAATCTCAGTATTTGCGGATGATACTAAACTAAGCATACCAATATCTTCTCTGCAGGATGTGGAAACCTTACAAGCCGACCTGAACAAAATAATGGGGTGGGCAACTACATGGCAGATAAGGTTTAATGTTGAAAAATGTAAAGTAATGCACTTGGGCGTCAGAAACACGAAAGCAAGCTACTCACTAGAGGGGAAACCTCTGGGTGAATCTAAGATGGAAAAGGACCTGGGATCCTAGTGGACAACAGGCTTGGCAGTGGCATGCAATGCCAAGCCGCTGCAAGCAAAGCCAACAGAATACTGGCATGTATAAAAAAGGGGATTCACTCCAGAAATAAAGAGATTATTCTCCCTCTCTACAAGACTCCGGTCCAGCCACATCTGGAGTATGCTGTCCAGTTCTGGGCATCGGTCCTCAGGAAGGATTTGCTGGAATTGGAGAGAGTCCAGTGAAGGGCAACAAAAACAATTAGGGGAATGGAGGGCATCGGCTATGAGGAAAGTCTACAAGCATTGAACTTATTCTCTCTGGAGAAGAGACGCTTGAGGGGGGATATGATATCAATTTACAAATACTGTACTGGTGAGGACCCTAGCATAAGGAACAAACTTGTTAGAGAAAGGGAATACAATAAGACACGTGGTCACTCACTAAAACTAGAGGAAAAACGGTTTAACCTTAAAATACGTAAGGGGTTCTTCATTGTCAGAGCAGTAAGGATGTGGAATTTGCTTCCACAAGCAGTGGTATCAGCAGGGAGCATCGATAGTTTCAAAAAACTATTAGATGGGCACCTTAAAGACCACAACATACAGGGGTATACAAAGGACAGGGGTTCCCCTAAATGGGACTTTAAAGGCACATAAATATAATAGAAAATAGATAATAGAAAAATAATAAATTTTATTGGATACAACAAATAAAGGTTAAAAGGACATGTGCAAGCATGAAATGGGCAGGGAGAAAAAAACTCATATCGCTAGAACTTTGAAACCCGACATGTTTCGAAGCCAAAATGCTTGCTCCTTCTTCAGGGGTGGTTCAAAGCGGTACTCTGATAATACAAGAATGGACGTGTAAGAGCCATGAATTGTAAAATCTGCATGTTACAAATTAATTTTTGCAGTTCACATAATATAAAGCATATAATGCGAGTACTTACAGAGTTTAGTCATAACTGGGCTTACATAGCATGCACAAGGGTTTAAAAACATCTGGTTGGTGTAGATCTGTCTGGCGGTATATGTAGCAGTATAGGTTGTAGATAGGTAGAATCGTTGGGACCCCAAAATGTCAGGTCAGGTGAGTGCACCCCAATTAACTGGGCATCTGAAGTCCTCAAGGGGAGGAGCCAGGAGCCGTCCCTTATGATGGGAATTGTCCAGTGTAGGTACTGCCGATCTGAAAGATAGGCAGACAACCCCTAGTTAACTTAAGTCCTAGTTCAAAAACATAGGATAAATAATATAGAATTGTTTTAAATACAAGAAAAGAAACCGCATAAAGGGCCAAGGATGTAAATAAATAAATGGCTTGGGTAACATAGCAAAGGGGGTAGCATATGCCAGAAATACCTTATGTTTGAAATAGATGGAAGTATGGGCGTCCTCTCCACACAGCAACCAGCAGACAAATGCGCTGGCTGTGTGTTGGGAGAGGTGTACTATTTAAGTGCTCACCGATTGCTTAAATGTGGGGCAGCTGGCATCCAGGGAGGGCTTCCTGGAGCGCCGATGCCGGACCCGCCCCCAACCCATGTATGTGTCACGCCGCGGCGTGACGTAGTGTGGGCGGGGCCGGCATCGGCGCTCCAGGAAGCCGGGGGTCCATCACGGACAATGCGAGTAAACTTGTGGACGCTTATCTTCAACCTTTAGTCCACAGGTTACCCTCATTCACGAAAGATACCATCCACTTTTTGAACAAAATCGAGGATTTGTGGATTCCCCCCACTGCCTCCTTGGTCACCATCGATGTAGAGGCCCTCTACAGCTCAATTCCCCACTCCAGGGGAATTGCAGCTGTCAAACACACCATCTCTTGCCAAGGTCAACTAGATGCTTATGGGGAGTTTATCCTGGATCTTCTTCAACACATCCTCACCCACAATGTGTTCACTTTCAACAGCTCCCACTACCTCCAGGTGCAGGGAGTAGCGATGGGCACATGCTGTGCCCCATCCTACGCCAACCTGTACCTGGGGGAGTGGGAGCAATCATTTTTGGAGGATGACACATTGTCGGCATACACTGATCATATAAATTTTTGGACCAGATACATCGATGATGTATTTTTAATCTGGGATGACCCTATAGAGTCTCTTGAAGCATGTCTTGCTCGAATGAACAAGAATGACTTCAACCTCTCATTCACTATGACTGCTGACTCTAACCACATCATCTTCCTAGATGTTGAAATCATGCGCAGTGAGAGTGGTGTCCTCCATAGCAACTTGTATCGGAAGCCCACCGCAGGAAACACCATCCTGCATGGATCAAGCTTCCATCCAACTTCTCTACTCCGGTCCATCCCAATCAGCCAGTATTTGAGGCTCAGACGCGATTGCTCGGATCTCAAATCATTCCAAGCGGCTGCCGACGAGCTCCAAAAGCGACTCCTACGCAGAGGGTATTCAAAAAAGTCCCTTAAACAAGCATACCAACGAGCTTTATCCAGTGACAGGAAAAAACTATTAGCCCCAACAGCAGCTAAAACTTCGGACAATAGTGACAAACTAAGGATCATTACCCCCTTTATGCATCAACACCACAAGGTCAGACGGATTGTGTCCAAGCATTGGCATCTCTTGTCTTCAGATCCAGTGCTTGGCCAATACCTGTCTGACTCACCTAACCTCACCTTCAAAAGAGCCCCTGCATTGAGGGATAAGATAGTCCGCAGTGAATTCATTGACAGCTCTTTACCTATCTGCTGCAAATATAAAGGGACTTATATGTGTGGCAGTTGCAAGTATTGCGGCTACATGCTTACACAAAAGTGCCCCACACTACCCAATGGAACTATCCATCAAGCAAAACATTTCGCTAATTGCCGAACTGTTGGCGTGGTTTACCTCTTTACTTTGTACCTGCCAATGTTTTTACATTGGTAAAACCAAACAGGAATTTTGGCAACGCGCCTACCGCCACATTTTGAGCATGAGAAAATCAGACCCAGACCTTCCTCTAGGTAGACATGTAGCCGCAGTACATTCTGGCAAAATGCCCAGGATCAAATTTTTGATCCTGGACCGAATCCACCCTGGTTCTAGAGGAGGAGATTGGAATAAGGCCCTCCTCCAACTTGAGCTAAGGTGGATTTACCTCCTTAAGGCTACGGAACCTCCAGGGTTAAATGGGACCATATCATTCAAGCCATACCTCGAAGGGTTCAGCTCTGGGGGCATGGAAACATAGACACATTTTTTCATCTCTATGTAACATCTCCATATGTTATTTGCTAGAATGTTGGTCTCTTTTCATATCTTTTCATCTATGCCCCTTTCTATGTCCGATAAACCTAACCAACCTTTGGATTTTCTGTATTCAATGTCTGTTTATGCATTATTTGTTATAATATTTCTGTCCCTTATAATATTGTTCCTCAATAACATGTTTTTATGTATATGCTATAATTGTCTACCTTTATCATGACATTATATCCCACTCTGTGATCCACCTTTTGATCCTTGTTGTTGTTGTATACCAGTGATTTATACCATGTTACATCTATTGGTTGATCTCCTGGCGTCATATGTATGCTCACATATATCAAGATTTATCTTTTTTTCAGTTGTCCAATGACACTACGGTGCATTCAGCTAAATAGACTCATTGCAGTATTCCCCGCACTCTTGCTGAGGATAATATCCTCCGCCAGTCACAGGTCCAGATGGTGTCCCCTTTATCTGCTCATCCCGGCACGGTGAGACACACATCGCGCATCTGCGATGTGTTTCATTGGTCTCTATCCCATCCACGCTGTTCTCTGATGGTCCGGCGTTGACCAATCAGAAGCTGCAGTGTCCACACACACTTCCGGCTTCGATCGCCGTGCCGGTGGAGCGCAGATGCCGGCCCCGCCCACACTACGTCACGCCGCGGCGTGACACATACGTGGGTTGGGGGCGGGTCCGGCATCGGCGCTCCAGGAAGCCCTCCCTGGATGCCAGCTGCCCCACATTTAAGCAATCGGTGAGCACTTAAATAGTACACCTCTCCCAACACAAAGCCAGCGCATTTGTCTGCTGGTTGCTGTGTGGAGAGGACGCCCATACTTCCATCTATTTCAAACATAAGGTATTTCTGGCATATGCTACCCCCTTTGCTATGTTACCCAAGCCATTTATTTATTTACATCCTTGGCCCTTTATGCGGTTTCTTTTCTTGTATTTAAAACAATTCTATATTATTTATCCTATGTTTTTGAACTAGGACTTAAGTTAACTAGGGGTTGTCTGCCTATCTTTCAGATCAGCAGTACCTACACTGGACAATTCTCATCATAAGGGACGGCTCCTGGCTCCTCCCCTTGAGGACTTCAGATGTCCAGTTAATTGGGGTGCACTCACCTGACCTGACATTTTGGGGTCCCAACGATTCTACCTATCTACAACCTATACTGCTACATATACCGCCAGACAGATCTACACCAACCAGATGTTTTTAAACCCTTGTGCATGCTATGTAAGCCCAGTTATGACTAAACTCTGTAAGTACTCGCAATATATGCTTTATATTATGTGAACTGCAAAAATTAATTTGTAACATGCAGATTTTACAATTCATGGCTCTTACACGTCCATTCTTGTATTATCAGAGTACCGCTTTTAACCACCCCTGAAGAAGGAGCAAGCATTTTGGCTTCGAAACATGTCGGGTTTCAAAGTTCTAGCGATATGAGTTTTTTTCTCCCTGCCCATTTCATGCTTGCACATGTCCTTTTAACCTTTATTTGTTGTATCCAATAAAATTTATTATTTTTCTATTATCTATTTTCTATTATCTTTATGTGCCTTTAAAGTCCCATTTAGGGGAACCCCTGTCCTTTGCATTCTTATTAGGGATGTGGCACAATCTGCCTTAGGTCTTCAGCACCCCCTATACAGGGGTATACAATGTACTAACACACACACACACACACACATCATAGGTTGAACTAGATGGACTGATGTCTTTTTTCAACCTCAAACGATGTAACTATGTAATATCACTTTATTTGGACTGTTATATATATGTTTATATGATGCTAGCGCTGTTTTAGTTCTTTCATGTTTACAAGTGAATCATGCTTGGTGCACAGCTGCTGTTAATTACTCTCTTCCTTTCACTTTATTTTTACCATAGCGCGAGTATTTATTTTTAAAAATAGATTTACTTAGACTTCTAAACCTTTGGTGTTACTCATTTAGTCTCCCTCTACCTACTATAGCAAAAAAAACCTTGGCGTAGTTCTATGTCTTTCTCGCTTTATAGAAAATACAAAAAATGCGGCTAGAGTTTTACTGTATTAGAAAAATGAAGAGCAGGAAACATGAAAATATACACTATATTACCAAAAGTATTGGGACGCCTGCCTTTACACGCACATGAACTTTTATGGCATCCCAGTCTTAGTCCGTAGGGTTCAATATTGAGTTGGCCCACCCTTTGCAGCTATAACAGCTTCAACTCTTCTGGGAAGGCTGTCCCCAAGTTTAGGAGTGTGTCTATGGGAATGCTTGTCCATGATTCCAGAAGATCATTTGTGAGGTGAGGCACTGATGTTGGAGAGAAGGCCTGGCTCACAGTCTGTGCTATAATTCATCTCAAAGGTGTTGTATCGTGTTGAGGTCAGGACTAGGGTTCAATATCGAGTTGGCCCACCCTTTGCAGCTAGAACAGCTTCAACTCTTCTGGGAAGGTGGTCCACAAGGTTTAGGAGTGTTTCTATGGTAATGTTTGACCATTCTTCCAGAAGATCATTTGTGAGGTGAAGCACTGATGTTGGAGAGAAGGCCTGGCTCACAGTCTGTGCTATAATTCATCTCAAAGGTGTTCTATTGGGTTGAAGTCAGGACTCAAGGCCAGCCTCTACCTCAGACTGGCTCATCCATGTCTTTATGAACCTTGCTTTGTGCACTGGTCCAAATCATTTGGTGGCAGGGGGATAATGGTGTGGGGTTGTCATTCAGGGGTTGAGTTTGGCCCCCTATTTCCCATGAAGAGAACACTGAAGGCATCAACATATCAAAACATTTTGGTCAATTTCATGCTCCCAACATTGTAAGAACAGTTTGGAGTTTGCCCTTCCTGTTTCAACATGACTGCGCACCAGTGCGCAAAGCAAGGTCCATAAAGACATGGATCAGTGAGTTTGAGATGGAGGAATTTGATTGGCCTTGAGTCCTGACCTCAACCCAATAGAACACCTTTGGGATGAATTATAGCACAGACTGAGCCAGGCCTTCGCTCCAACATCAGTGCATCACCTCACAAATGCTTTTCTGGAAGAATGATCAAACATTACCATAGATACACTCCTAAACCTTGTGGACAGCCTTCCCAGAAGATTTGAAGCTGTTATAGCTGCAAAGGGTAGGCCAACTCAATATTGAACCCTACGGACTAAGACCGGGATGCCATTAAAGTTCATGTTTGTGTAAAGGCAGGCGTCCCAATACTTTTGGTAATACATTGTATATTATGAACATTTCCCTTTAAGGCCATGTAAGGACAAAACACCTTTATGTTTTATAGCTGATGTCCATTTATGTTTATGTAGAACAGAGATTTTATTAAACAGATCTGAGCAATCTTAATTACAGTCCTTTCATTACTGTTTGGCGGATCAATTATCTGGCGGTAATAGGTAAGATACTAAAGCATGTACCTACAAGGAGAGCAAGGCATTAAATTTATACGCTTCTGGTAATTAAATATATTGGTCTGACATTTGGTAGACCGGTTTTAGCGAAGTTTAATTACCTCTCTTCTGTGGCATAAGGGAACACTGTTTAAGGATTTAACTACAATTTTAAATTTGATTAAAGCCAACCTGCTGCATTAGGGTCAGGCTGCGTTTGCTGGAAATGTCCCTGATACCTAATGAAGGAAAAAAACAAAAAAAACAAAAACTAAGAACAAACAAAAGTTTGATGAACAACTTCACTTTTGGTAAAGTTGTCCTTAATACTGTTCCCCCCGCCCCTGAATGGCGGATACCTACCAAAATACTTTTCTTTACCCCACTCCTGAAGTCCTCACTGTGCAGCCCTGCCCGACACTGTACAGCCTTCCAGAAAAAAGTCCTGCCCACATCCATAGGAATGAAAAGGGCCCACATGCATAGTAAGTCCTGGATATTGTAAATATATATTGAACTAATAAATAAATGTGATTATTAGTATTGTGGAAACAGGATTGCGCAGACAGGTGTAGAACGCTTCCAATCAAAATGAATTTCCATGCAGCAACTTTGGTTCTTTTCCAGGGAGAATTTAGCATTTATTGGATCCCAGAACCGAGTATTGCAAAATAATACAATAATCAGAAGCCGCTTTACCATTCAAAATACTCCGTCCTCCTTTGCTATCATAGCAAGCATATGGACACTTCTTCCATCCAGCATATGTGTTCAATCCATTTAAGCATTAACAGTAGGAGGCTTCCATGCCTGGAATAATGTATACTATAAATCATTTCTAGATCGTAATCAGGGCTGGTGCAAGGATTTTTGACACCTTAGGCGAAACCTCATTTTGCTACTCCACTTGGCTCCACCCCTTATGTCACCCCCTTTGTCCTGCCCATGTATACGGTGAGGTGGTGGGATTGAGATTTTTGCAGACTCCTCTACACCAATTTATTCAGCCGTGGTCCGCAGGCCCATACCTGTGCCTCTGGACTTGGCCTGAAGAAAAATAGTGGTGGCATCGGCTTGCTTCCTCACGTCAGTCATGGTCCGCAGGTTTACAGAAAGGCTAGGGTAGTATATGGACAGGCTAGGGTAGTACACGGACAGGCTAGGGTAGTATATGGACAGGCTAGTTTAGTATACGATAAGGTAAGGTAGTATACGGACAGGCTAGGGTAATATACAGACAGGCTAGGGTAGTATACAGACAGGCTAAGGTAGTATACGGACAGGCTAGGGTAATATACAGACAGGCTAGGGTAGTATACGGACAGGCTAGTTTAGTATACAGACAGGCTAGTTTAGTATACAGACAGGCTAGGGTAATATACAGACAGGCTAGGGTAGTATACGGACAGGCTAGTTTAGTATACGGACAGGCTAGGGTAGTTTACGGACAGGCTAGGGTAGTTTACGGACAGGCTAGGGTAGTTTACGGACAGGCTAGGGTAGTTTACGGACAGGCTAGGGTAGTTTACGGACAGGCTAGGGTAGTTTACGGACAGGCTAGGGTAGTATACAGACAGGCTAGGGTAGTATACAGACAGGTTAAGGTAGTATACAGACAGGCTAGGGTAGTATACGGACAGGCTAGGGTAGTATACAGACAGGTTATGCCTTCAATCACCGCCCCCCCCCCCATCCAGCACAACTATGCACCTATACCTTCAGTCACTCCCCACCCCCCCAATCCTTCACACCTATGGCTCCAATAACCTCCCCCTCTTTCAGCACACCTTTGTCTCCATTCACCCCTCCCCTCAAATCCAGCAAACCTGTGACAGTGGCATTATTATTCTCCATCTTCTTTCCTGGTGTATACCAGATCAGGCTGTGGTGCACACTGAAGAGGGACCTATAGCATTTAAGCCCGCCCACATGTGACTACTTTGCACGGGCACTTTTTGGCATCTATACAGAAGTCAAGGAATGGCCAGGAATCATGCATTGCCCCACTCCCTAGATGTACTGAGGGAAGGGGAGGTCTGAGGCAGCTATGCAAGTACTCCTACTGCCTGTACTGCGAACTCGGGTGGGGGACACGGGCTTTACAGTGTGTCCTGAGAGGGAGGTGCCGGGCTACACACTATGCCACCTGTCATGTATGGCAGTGTGTGTGGCAACATTCACAGCTCAGTAGAACACAGTAGAAGTAGGAAGCCTAGCACAAAGCCCTGCCAGTCGGCGCTCCCGAGTGATGTGCACTCTAGGCCAGGGCCTACCTTGTCCATAGGTAACGCCGAATCTGATCATAAACCTCTCAGCAATCAAAATCTTTTCTTGATATACAGTTTATTTCCTCATTTACCAAAATTTACCAAGGCGGTTGATCTTGTTGTTAGACCAGATGAAAACACCCAACCTTCACAATCCTTTTATATATATATATTCACACACATACATACATACACTGTGTACACAATTGTTAGGCAAGTTGTATTTTTTTGAGGATTGATTTTATTATTGAATTTTGAGGTTTTGGCTTTCTTAGGAGAATATCTGTGTGTGCGCAAATATTAGGCAACAATTAGCCCCCATTCACACTGGGGCGACGCTACTTTGCACCGCGACCTCCGAGGTCGCGGTGCGAGCAGCGCGCCGCTACCTCGGAGCGGCCGCCACGGACTTCGTAACATTGAAGTCTATGGCGGTCGCCTCCTGGTCGCCCCAAAGAAGCTCCGGACCCTTTTTCTGAGTCGGAGCGACTTGTGTCGCTCCTATCAGAACGGGTCCGCAGCTTCCCTATGGGAGGCGACCTGCGGCGACCTGTGAGGCGACCAGGTCGCCTCACAGGTCGCCCCAGTGTGAACGGGGGCTTAGTGTGCAGAATTATTATGCAACTAAATGAAAAATAAAAATGTTCCCATCTTACTTGTTTTGTTTCATCTGTTAAAGTGAGAATAATAAACAAACAACTCAAAATGTACAAATAAACATTTCTGACATTAAGAAAAAAAAATTAAAATTAAAAAAAATCAGTGACCAATATAGCCACCCTTCTTTTCAATATCAGTCATAAGCCTTCCATTCATGAGGTCTGTCAGTTTCTTCATCTGTTGACAATCAACTTTTTGTGCAGCAGCAACCACAGCCTCCCAGACACTGTTCAGAGAGGAGTACTGTTTTCCTTCACCGTAAATTTTCAGTTTGGGAAGGACCCACAAGTTCTCAATAGGGTTTAGGTCAGGTGAGGAAGGGGGTCATGTCATTATTCTTTCATCTTTAAGGCTTTTACTGGCTAGCCATGCAGTGGAGTATTTCAAAACATGTGATAGAGCATTGTCCTGAATAAATATCATGGTCTTCTTGAAAGATGTAGACTTTTTCCTGTACCACTGTTTGAAGAAAGTGTCTTCTAAAAACTGGCAGTATGTTTGGGAGTTGATTTTTGGTTCATCTTCAACCCGAAAAGGTCCATCTAACTCATCTTTAATAATACCAGCCCATACCAGTAGCCCCCCTCCACCTTACTGGCGTCTGGGTCAAAGTGGAGCTCTGTGCCCATTACTGATCCAGCCACAGGCCTATCCATCTGCTCCTTCAAGGGTCACTCATATCATCAGTCCATAAAACCTTTAAAATAAAATCTGTCTTCAGATTTTTCTTGGCCCAGTCTTGAAGTTTCAACTTATGTGTCTAAGCAGTTAACACCTTGTACTTCTGGGCACTCCAGGATGGTTGCAGTTCTGGAATATGACAGTACTGGAGGATAATGGGTTCCTGGTACCTTCAAGTTTAATTTTTCTTAAATCTTAGGCAGTTAATTTGCATATTGTTTTTCTCAACGCGTTTCTTGCGACCCTGTTGACTATTTGCAACAAAACATTTGATGGTTCTGTGATCATGCACCAATATATTAGCAATTTCAAGAGTGCTACATCCTTCTGAAGGACTTTTTACAAGTTTTGACTTTTCAGAGTCCGTTAAATCTCTTTTTTTTTTTGGCCCATTTTGCCTGAGGAAAAGAAGATGCCTAATAATTATGCACACCTTGCTATAGGGTGTTGATCTCCTTAGGCCACACCCTTCCTCACTACACAAATACATATCACCTGATATGCCTAAATCCAATAAGCATTCAAGTTTATACAGCTCGGAGTTGGACAATATGCATAAAAATGAGGATTTGGTCAAAATACTCACTCCTAATAATTGTGCACACAATATGTATATATATTTATATATATTTTTGTAAATATTTTATTATACCTTTTCATGTGACAACATTGAAGAAATTACACTTTGCCTCAATGCAAAGAAGTGAGTGTACAGCTTGTATATCAGTGTAAACTTGCTGTCCCCTCAAAATAAGAACACTCAGCCATTAATGACGAAACCGCTGGCAACAAAAGTGAGTACACCCCTAAGTGGAAATGTCCAAATTGGGCCCAATTAGCAACTTTCCCTTCCCGGTGTCATGTGACTCGTGAGTGCTACAAGGTCTTAGGTGTGAATGGGGAGCAGGTGTGTTAAATTTGGTGTTATCTCTCTCACTCTCTCATACTG
The DNA here is from genome assembly GCF_965119305.1 of Pelophylax lessonae. Classification (NCBI taxonomy): domain Eukaryota; kingdom Metazoa; phylum Chordata; class Amphibia; order Anura; family Ranidae; genus Pelophylax; species Pelophylax lessonae. The sequence continues at coordinate 157,365,815 of NC_138780.1, read as the reverse complement.
ATCACCGGAAGTTCAACATGGCACCTCATTGCAATTGACTCTCTGAGGATATGGAAAAAATAATTGTTGCTCTACATAAAGATGACCTAGGCTATAAGAAGATTGCCAAGACCCTGAAACTGAGCTGCAGCACGGTGGCCAAGACCATACAGCGGTTTAACAGGACAGGCTCCACTCAGAACAGGCCTCGCCATGGTCGACCAAAGAAGTAGAGTGCACTTTCTCAGCGAAAGTTGAAGGGGTGGGGGGGGTCAGCCTGTCAATGCTCAGACCATACGCTGCACACTGCATCAAACTGGTCTGCATGGCTGTTGTCCCAGAAGGAAGCCTTTTCTAAAGATGATGCACAAGAAAGCCTGCAAACAGTTTGCTGAAGACAAGCAGACTAAGGGCATGGATTACTGGAACCATGTCCTGTGGTCTGATAAGACCAAGATAAACGTATTTGGTTTATTTGGTGTCAAGTGTGTGTGGTGGCAACCAGGTGAGGAGTACAAAGATAAGTGTGTCCTGCCTACAGTCAAGTATGGTGGTGGGAGTGTCATGGTCTGGGGCTGCATAAGTGCTGCCAGCACTGGGGAGCTACAGTTCATTGAGGGAACCATGAATGTCAACATGTACTGTGATATACTGAAGCAGAGCATGAGCTTGGTGGCCTCTGACCAATTATTACTACTAATTGCCATCCCAAACTCAAGAAGGATAGATGTATGTATACATGTGTTTTACTCTGCCACACTCCTGTCCTCCTTAAAGCCTAACTCCACCCAAAATCTTTTCTTTTGGTTAATTTTAGATAGAGAAGGAGGGTTAGAAGCTCTGTCAGATGTGCCGTTATCACACCATCAGCTTATTGTACAGAAGGATTTCCATGGTTTGATTAGCAGTAAAGGTCTGCACGCTACTATTATCTGCATTATTTGGCAGCCAACAATAATTACTTGTTAGGGGGTCTAAAACCCTCCACAGTGCATCAATCTGCTAGTACAATTATAAATATATATATATATATATATATATATATATATATATATATATATTAGAGCAAGCACACCACATAATTCATGTATAATAATGTTGTATTCATCATATGAGCACAATTATGCAATAGGTAGAAGTAGTCAAGTGCTGACTATGTTATCACTTCATCTAACAGACACTTTCCAGTGAGCTTTTCCCTACTGCCCAGCATTGGGACAGCTACATCATTTCCTGTATGCATAGCAAAGCCCTGTTCATCTGCTAACGGATGATCTTGGGACCTATAGTCTCCGTGTAAAATATATAGCGTGTTCCTGAGTGCTCAGACTACACATACCAGAAGGCTGGTGATGAGGATAGGATCCTGCGAGGGCAGATATTTTGAAATGCGAGTAGCAGTTTCGCTCTTTTGGGACGCGGAACTCTAAGCTGAAGGACAGGGGTCTTTTCACTGAGAGCAAGGTGGAGATTGCGACCTAGTCCGGGCTGCGATACTTTTATCAGTGGATCGTCAACGTTGAGGAGCAGACCTATGCAGCAGGGTTTCACCAGCTGTTCTGTTGATTAGGATCGCCGCTGTTCATCTCCACGCAGCTTTCGTTGATCTGCCACGCTGACAAGTTGTCAGAAGGATACTCCATCCATTACTGGGCACCCTCAAAAGCCTGTGCAGAAATTCCCTGTTTGTGAGAAACAGTGCTATCTTTAGGAGTGGTGAGCGGGCAGATGTCCAACCTTCTTTACCAGCTAAATAACCCAGAGACACTGCATGCAGACACCTGTTCATCTCAGCCATTAGGATACCCCTTTGCTGTGAGCAGCACAGGGCTGTTACCTTTTGCTTATCCTTACTAACCTCACAGTGTTCAACATTGCTTTGGGCCCCATCATTGCTAGCAGAAGACAGAGGATACTCCTCTAATCAAAGAGACTTCTACACAGAGTTGTATAAAGTACTCGAAACCCATACTTGAGTAGAAGTGGAAGTGCTCAATCAAAAAGTGACTTGAGTAGAAGTACTAAAGTATTCAACATTTTTTGTACTTAAGTATTGCAAGTAGTTAACTTAAGTACTTAAGTATTTTTTAAAAAATGTTGCTACTCAAGTACTGAAAGTAAAAGTACCAGTAGTTTTGAAAAAAAAATTTGCTACTCAAGTACTGAAGGTAAAAGTACAAGTACTGTGTTATGTAGTTATTAAAGAAAGAAGTCAAAAGTTTGAACATCATATTGTTTTTTATTATTTCAAATGCAGCTTTTATTTATACATACAGTAGCATTTATTTTCGTATGCGCTGATAATACACACGTTTTGAACTTCATGAAACCTGCCATCTACTGTTCTGGCAGTGGTAATTTTTATAATAGTAACGAGTAACTATGCATCACAAAAAAAAAAATATCGGAGTAGAAGTATTTGTAAAATTATAGAATGAATCGGCGCAATATGAGGAACAATCTCAAAGGGAGCTAAAATTTAAGGCTCCCTAATACCTCTGATAAGTTATGGTGAGGAACACTATATATAAAATCTGTATAATTGTGATCACATCTATGGGGAAAGAAACATTTATTTCATATTAAAATCCGAATCTAAAATCCGAATCTAAAAAATAATCCCAAGCCTAAAATAAATCAAATGTCCGTCTTCCAATGGGTCTAAGATGATAGTAAAATATAAAACCACCTTCTAGTTCTCAGATAAAATACAGATCAAGTAAAAGACAGATCAAATAAAAGATGCCAGACAGCAACACGATATTAAAATCGCATACTCGCAGAATCGCTATGAGGCTACTAAAAGATATTTCAATAATATAATCCTAAAACATATCAAGCCACAGACGTGGGGAGACAGATCAGATATAAAAGAAATAAGTGGTAAAACCGAATTCAAAACATCCGAATCTAACAAGTGACCAAATCTGGTGTCTGTCTTCCAGTATGTCTGGATGCCGGTATGCAATTATATAGAAATGGGATCTTATGATAAGTGCCAATATATCGCAAGAAATCACTAAAAAACTAAAAAACGACTTCAAGATAATCAAATTGATAATAATCATAAATATAAATGTGATGATAAAAACTCTTCTAAGTGAATAAAATAGTGCTCATAAATCAATATATATCGTGATCATATAAAATATATCATAGCGAAGCATATCATAATAGGGCAGTCCAAAACACTAATCAGTGAATATCAAAAATATATAAATATATCTCAAAATAAATAGATGGATAGATAAATAATAGTGGTGCCAAAAAAGTTGATAAATATATTAATATTTATGCTGAAATCATTCAGTCCATGTGCAGTGTAGAAAAATATCGGTGTATTCAAAAATAATAAAAGTGAAGAAAGTGCCGTGATATAAAAGTTCATCAGTGCATATAAGGTGACAGACAGTGCATCTCTGGGAAAAATTTGTGACAATCCAATAGTGCAATCCGCGGTGAGCCGTATAGGTATGGAAGCAGTGGCCGCTCACCTCACTGCACCTATTTAGGTGCTTTTAGCTGGTATCCAGCCTCTATTAATGGGCTTCTCCGGTGGCTCCAATCTCTATAGCTGACAATCCCGAATTGGCCCCAACACACTGCTCCTTTCAGGTGCTTTAAGCAGATATCCACTCTGATAATAGACTTCTCAAGTGGCTCCGATCTCTATAGCTGACGATCCAACATAAGCTCCAATCGTACCAGTATGTTCCAGAAAAAAGATAATGCCAAATAGTGAAGTATGTTGATCACACGCTTTTTATTAGTACAATCAGGGAAACATGAACACTCACATTTAAAAAAGGAAAAACGAGCAGGAATAAAGCAAATACCGCACTCCAGCGGCGTGATTCCTATAGATACTTCCGGCCATGGCCGTCCAAACCGGAAGTCTACGTCACCCAGTACCTCCCGACGCGTTGCGTCACAGATCACGTGACTTTATCAAGGGAGTAGAAGTATTGAAATCATCGAAAAAATGTAGTGAAGTACAAGTGGAAGTAGGAGAAAAAAATTCTACTCTAGGAAAGTACAGATACCGCCTTTCAGTACTTAAGTACAGTAGTGAAGTAGTTCTACTTAGTTACTATACATCTCTGCTTCTACATCAAAAGGACTCTAGTTACTATTCCAGTTAAAGAGATCCTTCTTCAAGTAAGGCCTTAACCACTCAAACAAGAGCTCCCCCGGTCAGTTTCCTTTTTCTTATTTAAAAGGGTTGTAAAGTCAGAAGGTTTTTTATCCTAATGAATTCTATGCATTAAGATTAAAAGCCTTCTGTTTGTAGCAGCCCCCCCCAGTCCCCTAGTACGTACCTGAGCCCCTTCTCTATCCAGCAATGTCCACGAGTGCCTCAGCCCTCCGGGACTCTCGCTCCTGATAGGCTGAGACACAGCAGTGGCGCCATTGGCTCTCGCTGCTGTCAATCAAACTCAGTTAGCCAATCAGGAAAGAGGGGGTGGGGCCAAACGGCAGCTCTGTGTCTGAATGGATACATGGAGCTGCAGCTCGGCTTGGCTCAGCTCGGCTCGGGTGCCCCCATAGCAAGCTGTTTGCTGTGGGAGCATTCGTCAGCAGGAAGGGGCCAAGACAGTTGAAGAGGGATCCGAGAAGTGGAGGACCTGGGCTGCCCTGTGCAAAACAATTGTACAGAGGAGTTCAGTATAATATATTTGTTATTTTAATAGAAAAAAAAAAACGAGACTTTACAATCACTTTAAGGAAATAATAGGGAAATAAGGAGGAAAAGAAAATTCAGAGGGAGTAGACTGACCAAAAAGTCTCCTCTTCCCCCTCTTTGCTTCTGGGGTTGCAGGTAATGACTGACATTACTTGCCATAATTGTTGTAAATGATTTACCACTGCTAACTAACCAGAATATTTATATTAGAGCTTGTTTCTAATTTCTTCTGTTAAGATTGTGCACATTATTATTGCTCATTTTTTAAGTTTACCTACTCTTGAGTAAAAGCTCTTAAAGGTGTCACTAAATAATTGTGTCTGAACCCAGTGTGTCACAGGTGTCAAGAGGCTTACAAGGTCAGGGCAACCATTTGGGCAAGCATCCTCAGGCAGCCCGCTATGGGGGTAGCACTGCATACAAATATCCAAGTATGTCATATTGCATCAAGTATGGTGCAGCATAGGTATCTGCTCCATTGTTAATTCCAATCTATAAACAAAAAGAATACATGCATTTACATAAATAAGGTGAGCGCCACTTAGTCATATACAGTGCTTTTTTTCTCAGAGAACTCCTCCTTTCAAGTCACAAGGTACAGGAACTCCCCCTTTCAAATCACCCCTGGTCTCCTACCCTACCCACCGCTGAGCACCGTTCCTTGGTTCCACTCCCTACCCCCCTCCCAGTACCACATCTTTTAGAGAATACAGAACCATGCAACATTTGTGGTAGTAAGTATGAAGTAAATTATATGGAACTTGTTAATAACAAGAAAAGCAATAAAATAGATCCCCTGCAGTCTGCAACAATAGATCCTCCCAGTAACAATCGACCACCCATGACAAAACACACCCCCAGCAGCAGCAACAACAGATCTCCCGGCAGCCAGCATCAATAGAACCCCTAGCTACTATAGATCCCCCAGCAACAATGGACTGCCTACAACCAAATACACCACCAAGCACCAATAGACAGCTGGTAGCAACAACAGATTTCCCGACAGCCAGCATGAATAGACCCTCCAGCATTTAGCAGCATTAGACCAATCCCTCAACAAGAGATCCCTCCCAGCAACATAAGACCCACCCCCAGCAACAATAGATCACTCACCACCAACAAAAAACCTCCCCAGTAACAACAGCATCAACAGACCCTGCAGCACACCCCAGCACCCCTTGCCATTACAAACATTCAGTGCTGGAGCTGCCAGAACTGTGTTCCCTTGCGTTCCCCCTTCAAAAAAGCCCTGTTCATATAGCTGCTGTTCAGAAATACATATGGGAAATCGTTACCCAGAATGGAATAATGAAATGGAAAGCAGATCCAGACCCAGGGGAAAAGAGAGGAGAACCCAATGTTTCAGGGAGGTAGGAATCTCCTTTCTCAGGAACCTCCTGCCCGACTTACTATCTTCTCCAAAAAATGGTGACTGTGGTTTGCAGCTACTGTGCCCTATGTGACATTACTTCCAGTTCCTGGGCCCAGGAGTGACATTACTTCTAGTTCTATCCTGGTCTTAAAGCGGTTGTAAACCCTATAAAAAAAAAATAAAAAAAAAAACCTGCAAGACAAAGGCATAATGAGCTAGTATGCATCGCATACTAGCCCATTATGTTTAACTTACCTTAAAACGAAGCCCCGACACGGACCCCCGGACATTGATGCGGGCGCTGCCATGATCCCTCGTCGTCTCTTCCGGGTTCGGCGGCTCCGGCGCGCTGATTGGCCGGAAGAGACGGCTCCAGCGCGCTGATTGGCCGGAGCCGCGATGACGTCACTCCCGCGCATGCGCGCGGGAGTGATTTTTCCGGAAAGCTCCCGGCAAGTTAATTGAAGGTCCCCCCGGACCTTCAGAGCGCATGCGCCGCTCGCGCGAGCAGCTGCATGCACTGTAAATATCTCCTAAACCGTGCCGGTTTAGGAGATATTATTTGTACCTACAGGTAAGCCTTATTATAGGCTTACCTGTAGGTAAAAGTGTCAAAAAGCGGGATACAACCGCTTTAAGACTTGCCATCCACAGCGTTGCAGGACCATGTGTCAACCAGCTCGTAATAAGGTAAGACTGCACATGGTGGGGCAGAACCCAGCTTTGCTATGAAATAAAAAGATGCATATGATATGATTCAGTATAAATCATGTGCAAAGAATGCTGATTGGAATATTCAGGGCGCAGCTTACACAAGATTGGTACCAATGTCAATTCCAGTAACTCAAACAAGTTGCTTTTATAAATGCAGTAAAGGTTTTATTTGACTGAATACATAACTGCAATAATTGGTGCTTTCATATCTCCCTGGAGTTCACCTTTAATAAATAGGCAATGACTTATAAATTCATGCGCATTCTATGAGAATCCCCCTATTTATGAATTTATTATGACCGTTCAGCTAAACAAATAGGAAAATTGGCAATTCATGCGTTGACTTCTTTTCAGTTTTGGAAAGGTTACAGGATTCTTGAATTTTAATGTAACGGTATAGAAGAGCGCAGCCTGCAAGTTCAGTCGCCCCGCGCCTCCCAGCAACTGCCTGCCCAGCTGGTGTTCATGCCATGGATCCTGCCTGGGGGCTTTACCAGATGGCACAGTGTGTGGCAGAGGATGCAGGGAAAGCGAGTCATTCAGGAGAGGGTAGAAAGGTTAGAGCGACAGAGCAAGGGAAAAAAAATGACAGTGTTCTTTCTTCACCAGTGAAATCGGTTTCCTTCGCATTTTCAAACAGATCTCCAGTCAAAAACTCACAATTCAATAAAAATAGGCGAGGAATAAGGAACGTACTTGTGCCCACTTTTTTTGTTTAGGAAAGGCTACTGATACTTATTAGGTTTTAGCCAACAAGTCCTCCTAAAGCCAGCCAGCCAGCCAGCAGCACAAAGGTTTCTATAATGCTGGTCCCTGGAAACTGTATAATCTAATTTGACAGAAAACCCACCCTAGTACATGAAATGCAAACCAACCTGCTACCCCTGAACTGAAGATATATTAGACTTATATTTAAAGAAGAACTTTAGTCTTGCTCAGCAACCCCTTTTTGCATGCTATTCAGCTTTCTTACTTTATTATTATTTATCTGAATTTTATGTGTTAAAACTGAACTCCAGGCACATCAACCATCAATTAAATCTGTTCCCTCAACAGCCACAGAGGATATAAATCCACTTGGTGCAACCAAAGCCCTTGTAAGTCCAAATATCATCATATAAAAGTAAAAGGTGAGCTGAGTGAGAGATCTAGCTGGTCCACCTACTACAGGTTCATCATCTAGGGAAGGGGGAAAAGGGATGAGAATCACCAGGTATGTACTCCACCGTCCATGAAATCCCTAAGGGTGTGGAAATGTGATACAAATAGTGTATTGATTAATTCAAATACCTTACGGTGTATGCCCGGTGAGTCAAGCAACTGGAGCAATATTGGGATGCAAAAACAGAGGGAGTTGCAAAAGTAGGCTCAAACACTGGTATAGAAAATTAAAAATAGTACTTTATTGAAAACAATTAACCAAGCAAGGTGCCAAATAGATTAAAACATTGCAGACATCCAAATTAAGAATGCTCATGGACCCAAGGTCAGCCAATGAATACAAAGTGTCCCTATCTCCATCTCATCTGGTGTAACCTCAAAGGCTCCACCCACCACCCAGACCCACAACATCCAAAGGTCAGCTGAATCCCCCAATAGGTGAAGACTAAGGATTGCCCCGTGTGGAGTCTTGATTGAAGATTCACAAAAAGTGGGGAAGACCAAGTGTGGATAAAGATCATTCAGGGGACTGAGGTAGTCCTGTCCACCAAAGACACTTAGGCTCCAATTCCTTTGAATGTAATCCCAAAGCTGTGGTCCTGCCAATGGGATCAAACTGTTAGGGATCTTACTGTCTCAACACCCGGACCAGGGACTGAGGAATATTGATGTACATGTAGTCCTCAAGTGGCGTCTGTTCAGGCAATGGAAATAACACAGAGGCAAGAGAGGCAGCATTTGATGACCTTTGGCTGTTGTGGGTCTGGGTGGTGGGTTTCATATGAGATAGGGACACTTAGTATTCATTGGTTGACCTTGGGTCCATGAGCATTCTTAATTTGGATGTCTGCAATGTTTTACTCTATTTGGCACCCAGCTTGGTTAATTGTTTTCAATAAAGTACTATTTTTAATTTTCTATACCAGTGTTTGAGCCTATTTTTGCAACTCCCTCTGTTTTTGCATCCCACTTACTACAGGTTGCCTGCAAATAACTACAGAAGGGAGGCAGATAGGGTCGCCACCTGTCTGAGATTTACCCGGACAGTCTGAGTTTTAAATCATGTGTCCGGGTTTAAGTCTGCCTTAAACCCGGACACAATATTCAGACAGTAATGTGGCTTGGAACAGAGCCTGACAGGAGGGTAAGGGGGCACTAAGTATGCCGCATTACTATTCTTTTTGGAGCGCCCAAAGGTGTCCCAGGTCTGTTACAATCCTATAGTGTATGCTAAAATAAAAAAATAAAAATAAAAAGCTTTTTCTTTGCGCCACTAAAGTGTTCGGGTTTGGTGTAAAGAAAAAGTGGCAACCCTAGGGGCAGATATAGGACTAGTCACTCTGCACAAGGATGGAGAACAGCAGTGACCGGTCTTCATTACAGGTAGATTCTGCACAGAGGTGAAGTTTCGCATGGATTTTTGCACAGATCTGGAAGAAATGCATAAAGAATCCAAGGATTCAAGTAAGGTCACACATGCTTGTTGTATTTAGACAACGTCCCAGAGTTCAGCGTTGAAAATAAAAAGGAAAGAAAAAAAAAATGAAGATCCTTTTTTTTGATTATGCTCTACAGTGGCCTTGGGGAGTAGTCAGGTGGAGCCAACACATCACTGCAGCCTACTCAACTGGGATGGACTATTAGCAGACATCACCTAAACTAATAAACAGCTTTGCCTAAATGTGAACAGTGGAAGGCAGTAAACTATATACTGTTTAAATAGTCTATATCACACTGTACAGTCTAAGCTCCTCATCCAGTAGTAACTTTCTCCAGATGAAACTGGCTCCATGGAAGTCGTGTACCAGATAGGAAACAGCTGCAGAGACTGAAACCCCTTTGCTTCAGGGGAGGTACCAAATACAGTCCAAGACAGCCAGGGGGTCTTGTGGGAGACTGGGGGGGTTGATTTACTAAAGCTGGAAAATGCTAAATCTGGTGCAGCTGTGCATGGCAACCAATCAGCTTCTAACTTCAGCTTGTTCAAATAAGCTTTGAATAAAAAAAAAAAAAAAAAAAAAAAACTTGGAAGCCGATTAGTTTCTATTCAGACCTGCACCAGATTTTGCACACTCCAGTTTTAGTAAATTAACCCCTAGATATCTTCAGACAGGAAGTGTACCTGCTGCAATGCCCTTAAGGCCCGGTTCACACTGGTGCATACGCTCCGACTTTGAGAACACGTCGCATGATGTGTATAAATCAATAGTTCCCTATGAGAGCCTTTCTAACTGGTCTGACACAAGTTGGTCTGACTTTGAAAAAGGTTATTGCACTACTTTAGTTCGATTTTGATATCAATTCAATGCCATAGAGCAGGGATTCCCAAACAACGGCCCTGCAGTTGATCAGGAACTACAATTCCCATCATGCCTAGTCATGTATGTGAATGTCAGAGTTTTACAATGCCTCATGGGATGTGTAGTTCTGCAACACCTGCAGGGCCGTAGTTTGGGAATTCCTGCCATAGAGAGTGTAAAAAGTCACAATAGGATGGATCAAAGTTGGACTGAAGTTGCAGGGCAAAGTCGGACCAGAATTTGTACTGCTTTTCATGTTCTACCAATCACCAGACAGAAAAACAAATGGTATGGAAATAGGTGGGGCTGCAGTTCTAGTTTACTGTCACAGTAGTGCATCTTCCAGCATGATGCAGGGTGGCCTTGAAAACACATTACTTTATGGGCTTTTTAAGTTGGACTAAAGTGCTCTTGAAAAAGCCAAGTGGCTTTGGTTGCTTCAGTTCTGCCTGACAGCTTTGTCCAAACCAGAGGAATATCCTGCCACTTTCTGCAAGATCTGTCAGTTAGGGGTTACTATAACTTCCAATACCTTTGCCAGATCAGGCTATGAAATTAGTTGGATCCAACTTCCTGTTAGAGGGATATGTTCCTTTTCCATAATAAAATGAACTGAAATGAACCGAAAAAGGCAGCGCTCATGGCAGCTCTGTGCCCACAGTCATATGTTAAAAATGTGTGCTCATGACTCCCACTGGATGTCAACAAAGGTACCATTATTAAAATAAAAATAGATAATCAGAACTGGAAAACTTGGGAATGTTATTTATTTGTTCGTTTTCCATGGTCCCCACTGTATGTAGGAACTAATGATCGACCGATTATCGGCAAAGCCGATATATCGAGGGCCGATATTTCGGAAAGTGCTTGTACCGGAGTGATGCCAGCAGCTAGAGGCATCACCCTGGTACCGGTGTCCATAGCCGATGGTCGGCTGTCTTCTAATGACAACCGATGCGGCTGAGAAGCCACTCGGCTGTCATTACAAGGAGCGGGAGGGGACGCCCCCCTCCCGCCTCTTTCCGCGGCTCGCCCAGGTCTCCCATCCCACCGGGAGACCCGGACAACCAGCCTGCATGGCCGCCGAAGACCCGATCAAAGCTGCATTCGGCTCTGATCGGGTTTCCATGTAAAAATCGGAAGTAATGTCATGACATCACTTCCGTGTACTCGGCGCCAGATTAAAAAAAATGACAGCATTCAAAACAGCCAATCTTGGCGTTTTGAATGCTTTTATGTGCAGAGGAGGGTTTGGGGTCTTTTAGACCCCCAGATCCCTCCACTAAAGTACCTGTCAAGTGATAAAAATATATATATTTCTTAAATGTACGAAAATATCGGCCAATACCGATACGCATTGGCCAAAATATCGGTATCGGCAAAGAAAAACCGATATCGGTCGATCACTAGTAGGAACGTAGCCACCCTCTCTTGCTTGTGCCTAAGATAGAGTAGGGACTCTGGACTATGGGATTTGTAGTGTGCATAGAGCAAGAAAAACACAGTAAGAAATGATCATGAAAAATAGATTACAAGGCCATTAGGATGTGTTTGGTTTTTTTATTTAGAAAATGGACATTGTTTAGCGTCACTTTAAGCTTTGTATACACTCATATTGAAGTTATCTGTAAAATGACAGATCTTTTTTAATTCCAGCTTGATGGCTACATGACAATTTTATATCTGCAGATTATTTTTCTGGTTAATTTTGCTATTCACGTGTCAGCGGAGGAGTACAGTTCACTCCCAATCCATGCTATTACCATGAGAATTTATGTTAATGTGGATTTCATGAGGTAATTGGTTACCACTGTTAATCCTTTCATCTCAGAAGCTCAATGCACAATAGCACTGCTGGAAACTGCGCTGGATGTTTTTCCCTTTCATATATTTCATTATATTTGGAAAGAAAAAAAAAAGTGGGAATTGTTTTTTTTCTACAGGAAATCAATACAAAGTAAAGGGCTGCTTGGCTGTGTCGCCCATTGTTTTCTTAAGACAACAAGCAGAAGTGACATGCTAATATACAAGTGTTTTGTAACATTGGCCCATTAATTCTTTTCACTGGGCTTGTAATGAACTATAGTGGGTTTATTTTGGCTTCTTTATGTATTACTTCAGCAGAACAATGCAGAAGGTAAAATCTTTACTCTAAGGTTAATTTTTGTAATAAATTGTCTTGGCCATTACAATTTATATTATAGGCAGTAGGAGCACAGAAGAAAAAAGAAATTGAAAAGAAAAAAAACAAGGAATTTACTAATAGAGCTTCTATTGGAAGTGGCAAGTGGGAGTTCGAGATGGACGACTCGAGGAGCGCCACTGGGTCTCTCCAGAAACAAATTAGGGCCAAAGGAGACCCTAGCCAAGGCAGCTTTAACACCCCCCCCCCCCATATTTTCTAATAATATTGGCAATTGCCGCAATAATGCCTAGTACACGTGATGAGAAAATCGGACGCAAAATACCACTTTCTAAGTGATCGTATGATAATCAGATCTTTAGTACACAGCTTTCGAGAGAGGATTATGACAGTTCATGCACAATGATCCGAAGGGACAAACACCAACATTTTTCTTGTAGGATACCAAAACTTTACATATATTATAATTGTGTCATCAGATTTATATAAATGTACCTCATCCCAAAGATCATGATATAGTCAGATTGGACAATTTATTGTCCAATCTGACTACAGTATATCAAGATACCAGAACTAATGATTTTCGTTTAATCAGTATAGCATTCATCTAAAAAAAAATCATAAGACCAAGACCATGCTCAGGAAATAAAAGACTACATTACAATATGATACAATACATTACATCACTTCGGAAGTTGTATTCTGTCATACGAGAATTTTCATAACCGATATGAGACTAGCATGTAAAAAAAAAAAAAAAAGAATGATAATTCGTCCAATATTCTTATCATGTGTACGAGGCTTAAGCCACCCCATTTGAAAGGTCTTAGGATATAGGGACCCCTCCTCTCAGACATAAGGGGTTTGATTTACTAAAACTGGAGAGTGCAAAATCGGGTGCAGCTTTGCACGGTGGCTGCTCAACTTCTAAATTCAGCTTGTTCAATTAGGTTTTGACAATAAAACCTGAAATATATAAACCAATTTGTGTTGCACTAATGTGCATGCAAAATAGGTTATAAACCAAAAAAATTAATGTGGGTTAATAAACACTATACATTTGAAAAATCATACAATAACCAGTGACGGTGTGATAAGCCTTCAAAACAATATATAAATGTTCATTGTAAATAACAAGTAATAAAGTCCTCTGATGTGATTGAGCCAAAGGAAAAATGAAGAGGATGTGCTCAAATCAAAAGTGAGAAGAAGCACCACATAGTCCCAGTGACATCCGATGAGAAACAAATCCTTGTGTATCACCCGTGGAGAAATAATATATAGAACTGCTTACCAGTCCCTTAAGGTCTTCAGGCATATAGGCAACCACTGACAGGTAGATATCACAGGTATGGAGCTCATCAGGAACACACATCTCCCACAAAGGCACCAGGATCCAATATTAGAAGGGTGGGGAGTTGCTCATATAAATATAGCCCATGCATGGGCCGAGGAGGAAAAGAAGGAGCACATAGCGTGATACCGTTTAAAATGTGACACTATTTATTATAAAATTCACTTACTAGATAAAAAGATTATATCAACGTGTAACAGCATACATCATGGCGTGTAACAGCATACACAGGGCTGCGGCGTCCCGCAGACACAATGAGAGCTCGGACCGAATGTTGGGGGCGTGGCTGCGTCACGTCTGGAACCACCCGACTAGTTTCGTCATAGGATGACTTCTTCCGGGGTGTCGGATAAAACCTGAAAGCGGATTGGTTTCTATGCAGAACGGCAGCAGATTTTGCACTCTCTTGTTTTAGTAAATTCACCCCAAACGGTCTACGAATGTGTGATTTTTTGTGAAGTGACAGGCAGGTGCACAGCTTTGACCAGTCCTCTCTGGGTAACTGCAGGAGAATAAAGGTTGTAATGTAGCTGGACCTGTGGACTGCCACTAGGCCTTAGGTCTTTGCCTTGGTTACTTTGTGGATGATTTGGTTCTGGGCCTTTCTTTGTAGGTATCCTAATGCAGATACTTAAAGTATCTTGCAACTGTCTAAACCAGTCTTTCTCAATCTTTTTGTTCAAAAGGAGCCCTTGAAAAAAAAATTCAGTTCCTGGGGAACCCCTGCTAAAACCAATTCATTGGGAATACATTGGAAAATGCCCCTAACACTGAGGATTATCGGGAAGAATCCCCCTTACAGTTGTTGCCAGAATGCCACCTTTACAGACAGCTAAAAAGATCGATGATGTCATGCAACTGACTCTGCCAAGTGGCATTGGTCCCAGAACTGTGCAGACACCATTAAATGAGTGGTCAATCAGCCACAGCTCAAGGAGCCTCTAACAAACTGTGGAATAACCCTAGTGTCCCACAGAACCCTGGCTGAAAATGACTTGTATAACCTGTTAAAATGCACCCAGCCAGCCCCTGAAATAGGACACATCAATATATACTGCATCAACCATATTCCTTTTTAATGGTGTATTGCAATGTGAGAAAAATGCTACTCCAACTTGACATACATGAGATTTCAGACCACAACTGGGTAGAATCACCAGTTCATTGCATGTTTAGGGAAGGCTTTTGGTCAAAGCTTTGTTCTACTGCTTTAAGCATTTCTCTATAAGAGACACCAATAACAACTTGAGAAAGCACAGAGAAATTAAGTATTTTAAATGCCTACTTGTAGTGTTTTTCCATTCCATGGACTATTTTTGCAATGTGCCCTTGAACAGCCTCTTCCTTCATTGTATGTCATAGCCCTTTCATCTTCTGGGTGTGTCGAATTATTGTCTCTATGAAGCTGACAGGTGGAGAAGTGAAGGGGTATATTAGAGTTACACTTGAAAGACACACACAACCAAGATGGTGGTGTCCAGCAGCAACTAGGGCTTTTGGATGTCTACACAAAAGAGTATTTTACAGGTAAATATTATTTATAAATGATGTTAGCTGCACATATAATCTTATAGGAAACGTTTTGTTGAAATAAAAGGGTCTAGCAACAAGGTTTCTTTAATTATAGAGGCTTTAAAACAGAAGAGACACATAATTGCATATTATTATTATTATATAGGATTTATATAGTGCCGACAGTTTACGCAGCGCTTTACAACTTGAGGGTAGACAGTACAAATACAATACACTTTAATACAGTAGGAATCAGAGGGCCCTGCTCGTTAGAGCTTACAATCTAAGAGCATATAGGTGCTTTTCCACTGCATGGAACTGAACAGTTCGGCTTGCTTTTGCGCTTTTCTACTGCATGGTACCGCATGGTACGGTGTTGGAACGGTACGGTACGGCGGCATTTTTCCACTACATGGAACAGTACCACCTCGGTTGTGGTTCCAAGAGGGCCGTACCGATACCATATCCCACAATCCTTTGCATGCAGCCTTGACTGTTTGTCACTACTAGCCACTGATTGGTCAGAGAATCGTTGTTATCCCACCCACTTACTACTTTCATGGAAAAGCAAACCGTACCAAACTGTACTGAACCGTTCCAACACCGTACCATGCGGTACCATGCAGTGGAAAACCAAACCGAACCAAGCAGGGCCAAGCAGGGCCGAGTGGAGCTGAGCCGGTACTTGCAGTGGAAAAGTGCCATATCAGTGTCGTTATCTCAGCACGGTCATCGTTTACTCCCGGCTTCAACATTCTATAATATTATTCCCTATTAACCAATTCAGTTCCGTCCTATAGCAGTTTTCCTGCTACAAGGTGGCACCTCTGCACAAGATCATATATATATATATATATATATATATATATATATATATATATATATATATATATATATATATATATATATATAACTCTTCCAGGTAGGGGGCGCACATGCGCGCTGCCAGCGGCCCACTCCCACTGTGATTATACACAGCGGGAGCCTACTGGCAGGTACCACAGACTCAATGTCTGCCGGCACCCACCGATCATTTGGCAGAGAGGCAGAACAGTGATCTGCCTATGTAAACAAGTCAGATCCCTGTTCTGACAGGAGGGAAGGCATGGAATTAATGTCCCTGAAAACAAATTCCATCTCTTCCCCTAGTAAAAGCACCTCCCACACAATGAGTAAGCACACCCTAGGCACACAGTTAACCCTTTTATCACCCCTGATGTTAACCCCTTCCCAGCCAGTCAGTGCAGTGACAGTGCATATTTTTTTAACACTGATCACTGTATTAGTCACTGAACCCCAAAAAAATGTCAAAAGTGTCAGGTAGTATCCGAATGACAGCCGCAATAATGCAGTCCCCCTATAAGTCTCTAATCACCGCCATTACTAGTAAAAAAAATATATATATATATCCTATAGTTTGTAAATGCTATAACATTTGCGCAAACTAATCAATATACGCTTATTGAGGTTTTTTTTAACCAAAAATATGTAGCAGAATACATTTTATTACATTTATGAAATTACATTTTTTCAATTTTTTTATTGTATGTGTTTTATAGCAGAAAGTAAATAATATTGTTTTTTTTTTCTTTTTCAAAATTGTTGATCTTTTTTTGTTTATAGCGCAAAAAATTAAAACCGCAGAAGTAATCAAATGGCACCAAAAGAAATATCTATTTGTGGTAAAAAAGGGCATACATTTTATTTAGGTACAGCCTCGCCCGACCGTGCAATTGTCAGTTAAAGTACCGAAGCGCCATATCTCAAATTATGGCCTGATCAAGGGGGGTAAATCTTCTGGGGCTCAAGTGGTTAATATTGGTAGTCATTATATTTAAAAACCACATCCAGCCCTGTTCTGAAGCAATCAAATAAGTTGGCTCAGTGATCCGTACTACTGCTACTACGTCTTCCAGATCGATCGCCAGGGTACTGAATATTTAAATGAATCCCTGCTAATGTCTTGCCGAGATGCTGACACACATTAAACCTGGGGTTTGGTAAAGGAAGTTCTTTATTGTCTCTGCAGGTGAGTGGGGAGGGTGCAGCAGTAGAGGGATGAGCTCTAGTACACGCCGCCGCCTGGCTCAGCTTCTTGAGCATTCCAACATGTAATTTGCTGATATGCAAGTTAAAAGGGCAGCTGTCTGTTCCTACTTAAATATCCAAGCTTTCTTATTATTTACAGGGTCACAAACAGCTTCTGCTGGCCAAAAAACACACACGCAGCCTACGCCCTGTGGTTACAGTTAGCAACATGTAAATCAAATGACAGCCAGGCCAAACGAATAAAGCCCATGTTAGGGTCTACAATTTCTTCATAGAAGCATATGGAAATATCGATGGAGACAGGAAGACAAATATTTAAATCTGGTACTCCATACAAAAAACCATAGGTGAGGTGTGGATGGAAAATGTCGTCTGTAGGAGACTTGTGTTGGCTGCGCTACTTTCTGTAAAGTGAAAGGTGTTGAAAGCCTTCGAGCAAACCGTTCCACCACAAACCTTTCCTCAACACAGCAGCTGACTCTTAGAGGAAAACGTTAGGATTAAACCTTTCCACGGTCTTTTGCAACACTTTCCAAAATTGCTGTATCCTTAGACTTTGATCATTTGCAGAGTTTCCTACCCTTTTCTCATGTTGGGGTTGATTAAAGCAGAGCTCCACGCATTTTATATAGTTACATAATAGGTGAGGTTGAATAAAGACAATAGTCCATCCAGTTCAACCTGTGTAGGTGTGTGTGGCCGTAATCATCTCTCATACCCCTGAGTGTTCTGATCCTTGAGATGTACGTCTAAGAGTCTTTTGAAAGCCACCATACCTCCCACAGAAACCACCTCTTGTGGTAGAGAATTCCACAATCGTGTAGCCCTAACAGTAAAGAACCCCCCCACGTTGCCTGAGGTTAAAACGCTTCTCCTCCAATCGCATTGTATGCCCCCGAGTCCTTATGCAATCCCTTCGACTGAATAGCTTTTTCAGTCGAAAGGATTGCATGAGGACTCGGGGCATACAATGCGACTGGAGGAGAAGCGTTGCTATGTACCTTATCCCCTTTAACCACTTGCCGACCGCTAACTTTACATTTACGTCGGCAAAGTGGCTCTCCCAGGCAGAATCACATTAAAGAGGTTGTAAATCGAAATTTTTTTTTTTTTCACCCTGAAAGAGAAAGACATAATGAGCTAGTATGCATTGCATACTAGCTCATTATCAAATACTTACCTTAGAACGAGCCCCCGCCGTGCCGCCCGCTTACCTCTATGACAGGCGACATGTCCAGTCGCCCGTCTTCCCGGGATCGCGGCATCCGGCCATCTGATCGGCCGGAGCCGCGGTGACGTCACTCCCGCGCACGCGCGCAGGAGCCGACGGTCACGGCACGAGCGGCCTTTCCTTCAGAGCGCATGTGCCAGTGACGTCACTGGCTGCATATAAGGTAAATATCTCCTAAACGGTATAGGTTTAGGAGATATTTACAGTACCTATAGGTAAGCCTTATCATAGGCTTACCTATAGGTACAACTTGCAGAGGAGGGTTTACTTCCTCTTTAATAAACGTCATCTGCCTGGGAGGAGCTAGGGGGGGAGCTCGGTCCGCCGGCAGCGTGCTCCCACTCCCAATCGTCAGTGGGGAAGCCAGTGCGGCTGTCAGGCGGCTCTGATTGCCCCCTTACACCGCGCTGACAGAGAGGTACAGACGGCTGATGTAAACACAGCCGTTCCATCCTTCTCCCTTGGATGATCACAGAGGCTATGTGATCCTTCTATATAGGATCCCATGTCTCTGTGCTCATCTCACAAGCCCAACCCCCCCCCCCCCACAGTTAGAATCACTCCCCTAGGATTAAATTTAACCCCTTGATCACCTATACTGTTAACCCCTACCCTGCCAGTGTCATTATTACAATAACAGTGCATATATTTAGAACTGATTACTGTAGTAATGTCACTGGTACCCCCAAAAGTGTCAAAAATGACAGTTAGGGGTCCGAACTGTCCGCCACAATGTCGCAGTCCCGCAAAAAAATTGCAGATCGCCGCCATTACTAGTAAAAATAAAAAAGGACATAAATCTTTCCCGTAGTTAGTAGACACAATAACTTTTGCGCAAATCAATCAAAATACGCTTATTGCAATTTTTTTTTAACCAAAAATATGTAGCAGAAAACAAATTGGCCTAAAATGTAAAAAAAAAAATTATTTTTTATTTTTTTGGGGGGGAATATTATATAACAGAATGTGAAAAATATTGTTTTTTTGTTTATAGTGCAAAAAATAAAAATCGCACAGGTGATCAAATACCACCAAAAGAAAGCTCTATTTGTGGGAAAAAAAGGACGTCAATTTTATTTACTTACAGCGTCCCATGACCGCGCAATTGTCCGGTAAAGTAACGTTACTGTGCAGACACAAGATTAGGAGGTGCATGCTGGGTAGCCAGCTGCACTTTATCCCGGAAATACACATGAGCGGGCTTCAGATGCCCACATCCTCGATGGCCCCTGCCTGCTTCCAAGATCATGGAAGTTATTGCAGGTTTGAAGATAACAATCATGAAAGCAGTTAGGACAGTAGCCAAATTTTAAAGTACTAGTACTAACAATCATGGGGGAGCTTTTAAAAAAAAAAAAAATTATTATGGGGACTGGACCTCTGCTTTAGCTAAAACTGAAGATTGCAAAATCTGGTGCAGCTCTCCATAGAAATCAGCTTCCATTTTTTTATGTCAAAGCTTAACTGAACAACTGAAAATTAGAAGCTGATTGGCTACCATGCACAGCTGCACCAGATTTTGTACTCTGCAGTTTTTGCCTGGGTTCACACCAATGCGATGCGAGGAACCAGCATGGTTCCAGTGCAGGTTCCCGCATCGCATCTCCACCAACGGCAATTTACACTGCCCTCTGCAAACGACTGCAGGTGGCAATACAAAGTTAAAGACACCCCCCCAGATTGGTTTGCAGATTGCAGTGTGAACTGTGAATTCAGACAGGAATTGGATTGCATGGGTCTGAACACCCATGTGATCCAATTCCAGTGCGAGGAAAAAAAAAAAGGTTCCTGCACTTTTTTAGTGTGAACCCAATGCGAGTTTAGACATACAACTTTATGGCTGAATTCGCATTCCACAGACATCACATGTGATCCGTAAAACAATGTGGTGCAAATCACATGCGACGTCCGACATTGCAGTAGTGTGAACCCAGGCTTAGGCTCGATTCACACCTATGCATGTTGCTTTTGAGCGTTTCAGCATTGCTTTTTGCTGTGCTTTCTGCATTTTCGTACACACGTTTTTCATGCGCTTTGTGTTTTTGATTCTTTTTTTCTTTTTATTTGGCCAATTTGTTGTTGGGCAGATTAAATAATGCAAAATGTGAAAAAAAAAAAAAATAATGCAAAATGTGAAACGCGTCAAAACTTGCATTTTTAATGCATGTCCATTGAAGTCTATTAAATGCAAAATGCTGCATTTTGTGGGGGGGAAAAAAAGTCCCCAACCCTTTCCAAAAACGCAGAGGCACAAAAATGCATTGATGTGAACGTGTTACATAGGAACCCTTGTTAAAAAAATGAAATGCATTTCTGCAAAAAGCATGAATAAACACAGCGTGAATGGAGCCTTAGTAAATCAACCCCGTTGTGTCCAAACACATACAGCATCAACAGCTTGGACCAATGTAAGTAAAGTACAGTATGTGCCATACCTGTGGAATTCACTATAGTAGGCACCAATACTTCAGTGATCTTTACTAGTTTCTGGGTCCCAGGCTGCCCTGCTGCATTGTGAACACATCAGTTCACTCGCTCAGCACAGGTGCCATTCAGTGGACACTTTCCATTTTCTCAAGGAATGCAAAGCATTCTCTGATTTGACCACATGGAGAGGTGGGGCAGTGATGTCTCAATCTCTACCTTGTCCAATCAGAGAACACTTTGCATCCACTGAAAAAATGGAAAGTGTTATCTGAATGGTGCCCATGCTGAGTGTTCAGTAAGCAGCAGTGCAGCCGCTCCGCATGGGTCCTAGAAGTAAGCACCAATCACTGTAGCAGCAGTGCCTACTACCATTGGTGTGCGGAGCCTATTGCATTAGGGTGTGCACCCAAAAGCTCAAACACACATGCCTTTCTCTGCAGCCTCAGTTGCATTAGACAGTGAATAAATGGGAAGTGCCCTGTGCTGAATGGCTTCATGTTCATTCAAAAACAGAAGCATAGTAAACACAGGTTACTATGCTTCAGTTTTGAATAAACACAGAGCATGAGCATTGTGTTCATTACATATTTACTAGCCCCTTCCCCTCCATTCTCCATTCTTAAACAGTCCCCACAGCAGCTGGGGGGATAGGAGAGGAGGGAGCCAGCAGCACTGTGGGGGGAGGCGCAACACTGGTGGAAGCCTAGCCAGAAGGAGAAATTGTCACCGCATATAGTGATTAGGGTGTGCCCAGGCACACCTGGCACACCCCCTGTGCATGCCCATGCCTACTACAGTGATTTTAGCTTTCAGGGAGATCCCACAGGTATGGCAAAATAATTGCAAATATCTGGAATTCAGCTTTATTACTTGCATGTTTGGTGGACCTTTGTTATGTTAATGAGCTCCAGGCTACTATCTGACACTTCTAGGTGTGTAGAATAATGGTGTGTGATTGCAGTGGTTCCTCCTGCTGATCCTTAAGTATCTACTATGTTCTTTAGTAATGTAAGGTTTGTCAGGAGGATCTAAAGTGCCCAATGAGGGACATGTTATTGGACACACCCACAAGTCTTGGATAGTAGCGTGACCACCCACCAGACAGGTAAGTGCTTTAAGTCGCTGTATGTTTTGATGCCTTTTATGCCCACAGTGAATTGGGTATGGAGAAAAAAAGAACAGCAGTTTATTTTTATTTTACCTTCTCAATATAGACCATAAAATAGAAACCAACATATCAGCGCTAATAATTAAACAAAAGCAAAGTAAAACATAAAACAATTTGTTGATCAACAAAACCATGTAATCAGCATAGTGATGACATAACTTTATCAACAAAGCCATGTCACACTTTACTGGAGTCTGATAGGTAGAAGCAGTGAATGATGTAGCTTTAAACAGAAACTTTTTTTTTTTTTTAACTACACAAATTTTTCTTGTGTGCCACTTAAATGGCAAATTTGACAAATTCTCTACAAACGAAAAATCTAATTCTGCAAAAATTGGAGTGGGCAAATCTGTTGGTACCCTTCCACAAAATCTGGAACTGTACTGGAACATTTTTTTTTACCTTAGGGATAGGTTCAGTGCTGTATCTTGGCCTAGGCCAACAAGGCCCAGGCCTAGGGCAGCACTTTGCAGGGGGCAGCAAAAAAGCTGCACCACACACTAGAAAGAAACAGCCTCCTCCCGTCTCCCCCACTAAAAAGGGTCCCTGCCGGCTGGCGCTACACTTTTAGTATAGTGCCAGTCTTATAGGGCAAATTGGGCTGGAGGACAGGGTCCAGGAGGAAAATCAGTCTGGCACCCCCATAAAGCGGTCACACTGCTACCTCCTGGTATGATATGGTATGATATGATGGTATGATGATGGGCACTGCTGAGGCTGACCTTATGGGAACTGATGAGGCTACACTGATGAGCACTGATAGACTATGGTTGTGGTATGCGGTTTACAGATGACAGGGCGGGTCATAAACAGGAAGAGGTGTGGCCTTTACAAGAAGGGGTGCGTCATATTTAAATTAGGGGGTGCACAAGTTTAGTCAGGCCTAGGGCAGCACAAAACCTAAATACACCACTGGATAGGTTCACCTTTTCTAACATGTTACACCTGTGTTGATGGTGCAACGTTACATTGGAGCAGCTGACTTCCCCCCCCCTTTGACAATGGGTGGGGGATCCTCTACCTGCACCCGCTGTCACATTTTAAAAACAGCATGGCTATGCAGGGCTCCACCCATACAATATTGTCATTTAAAGTTCTGTGAATGAATAAACTACAAGTGCTGTCTGCCACTGCAAGAGATGGCTTGTGGATCTCGAAGACCTGTGAGGGCGCTGGTGAGCATCCTCGTAGTTTATTAATTCTACCTGCACTTCAGTAACTGTCCACAAGAGGTACGGGCAGAGAGCTGTACTAAGTGTCTGCAGGAGCCTAACATCTGCTGATTGGGGGTGTAATGCTTTATGTGCAAAATCACATGCATTTATTTATTTATTTTTTGCAAAAAGTTAACTTCGCTTTTAATGATATAAAGTCTTGGACTTTCCACAGACAACTCTTCCCTTTTGCTTTCTCTGGTCCATGTTCAGTGTTGTGCACATGATGATAAACAGCAGAGTGACCAATTTTCTCCATTTAACCACTTTACCACCGGAGGATTTTGCTGTCTTCCGTCCAGGCCACTTTTTGCGATTCGGCGCTGTGCGAATTCAACTGACAATTGCGCGGTCGTGCGACGCCGTACCCAAACGAAATTTACGTCCTTTTTTTCCCACAAACAGAGCTTTCTTTTGGTGGTATTTGATCACCTGTGCGATTTTTACTTTTTGCGCGATAAACAAAAAAAGAGCGTTTATTTTGAAAAAATAATATTTTTAACATTTTTTTATATGAAATTCCCCCCAAAAAAGATGTAAAAACCAATTTTTTAAAAAATTTTTGGCCAATTTGTTTTCTGCTACCTATATTTGGTAAAAAAAAATTGCAATAAGCGTATTTTGATTGGTTTGCGCAAAAGTTATTGCGTTTACTAACAAAGGGAAAGATTTCTGTCATTTTTGGTGTTTTTTTTTTAACGCGTAATGGCGGCGATCTGCGATTTTTTTTGTGGGACTGCGACATTGCGGCGGACAGATCGGACCCTTGACTGACATTTTTGACACTTTTGGGGGTACCAGTGACATTACTGCAGTAATCAGTGCTATATATATGCACTGTTACTGTAAAAATGACACTGGCAGGGAAGGGGTTAATTTTATTGGAGAGGGAGGGGTTAATGTATGCCTGGTGCTTACTGACGTGTAGGGGGGGGAGGTGACTGAGTGAGTCATGGACAGATCGGATGTTCAGCTATGCTGAACAGTCCGATCTGTCACTCCCTGTCACTATGGAGATCCGCCCGCTTGTGTTTACACAGGTGGGCGGATCTCCACACTAGATCCCCGGCGATCGGGGCAGAGCAGCGGCGATCGCCGCTGCTCCTCCCCTGGCCCGACTCCCGCTGTGAATGAAAACAGCGGGAGCGAGCCTCTGGCGGCGCGCAAGCGCCGCCCAGAAGGGGGGAGTGTCTGACGACGTTAATACTACGTCGTCAGACGATAACGAGCCACTCTGCCGCAGTAGTATTACTGTGAGCAGACGTAAAGTGGTTAAATAGACTGACTGATTACAAGATTGAAGAGTCCGTGATACTTATTACAGAAAACTATATTTCCTATTATTCATAGTCTTTTTTAGGAGTACCAACAAATCTGTGCAGGTCACTTTAAAATATCTTGTAGAATAAGCACTAAATGTATGTCTTTTTACACTTTTTTTGCTTTACTTTTATGATCTACCAAAGTCACGTAGGAATACATGAGACCATTGCTTATAAATCCATCACCTTTCAGGAGGAATTAATTGTTTCAATGAGCTGTAAGGAAGGGTCCACAAAAGCTGCAGCTGCTGCTCGTAGCAGGGGGTCAGATGCGTCCCTGTTCTCCGTTTCAGGTGTGAATCAGGTCCAAATTTTTGCCTAAATTTGGACCTGAAACGGAGCCAAAGATGCACAGGACCCTTTTCCAGTGCGGACCACGGCCGCCCTGAAGCTGTGTGAACCGGCTCTATTGAGAGCCGGTCACACTCTCCTGTCATGCGAATTGAATGCGGGGACACCCAAATCCAATTTGCATCAGTGTTAACCCAGCCTAAGGGTGACAACTAACGTGTCAATGTTTATAGTCACCACTATTTCTTGAAGAATCTTTGCAGCTGATCTTTTATCCATTGCTGACTAAAGCCCCGTACACACGTACCGATTGTCGGACGTAAATATTCGGCCGACGACCGATCGGCCGATTGTAGGCTTGTTAGTATGATGCTTCCGACAGCCGACAGCGCATTTTCGGCCGAAGAGAATCTGTCGTGCAAGCATTAAAGTTTTTGTTGGCCAACACCAGAACGGCGATTGTTCGCCAGTCAGTACAGAATTCGGCCGACAAACAGCAGATTAGCAAGACTGGGCATGCTTAGAAAAGAAAAAAAGACAAGGAAAGTTAACCATCACATGACATCACTTCTGCAGTCGGCTGTTGTTGGCCGACAAAATTCGTGTGCAGTCTTTTTCAACAGACACGTCAGCCCTGGACAAAAGACGGCCGATCGTTTGGCCGATGATCAGTACGTGTGTACGGGGCTATAGAATGTCTTGTTCTCCTTTGTCTAGAGGCAGCCATTTTTTCTAAAAACAGGGCTTTTCTTCCTCAATTGCCCCACTGATTGCTGGTAACCTAATAATTGGTTGGAAAATGGTCAGGAAGCAGCAGGCGAGTTGAAAGAAGAACAAATCCGCATAAAAAAATGAAGCAGGAAGATCCTTGCACCGCAGGTCCTCATGTACAACTTCTACTCCGGAAAGCAGAGCAGTAACTGTGAGTACAGGGTACTGACATCCCCAAAACAGTCTCACTCTGTAGACAGATGACTATGTGGCTCAAGGAACAGCAGTGCCTAGACACATGGGGGGCTATTTACTAAAACTGGATAGTGCAAAATCTGGGAACAGCAGTGCCTAAATAAAAACATAGGGGGCGAATTACTAAAACTGGAGAGTGCAAAATCTGGGAACAGAGGTGCCTAAAAACATGGGGGGCGAATTACTAAAACTGGAGAGTGCAAAATCTGGGAACAGCGGTGCCTAAACACATGGGGGGCGAATTACTAAAACTGGAGAGTGCAAAATCTGGTGAAACTCTGCATAGATATCAATCAGACTTGCTTAAAAAAACAAAAAAAAGAAATCAATCAGCTTCCAGGTTTTATTGCCAAAGCTTAATTGAACAAGCTGAAGTTCGAAGCTGATTGGCTACTATGCACAGCTGCACCAGATTCTGAGTGCCCCAGCTTTAGTGTGGCTAAATTTCAGAGCCAAAATCGGTAACCCCGAGCCACACTCAGGGTACCGCTAGGAAGATCGCTGAATCCTGGTAGAGGGGTTACTTACTTTGTCACCGGGATCCAGCGATGTATCTCGGCGGTGTCTGGCGGCGGATCTTCCTCCCGATCCTCTCCCTGCCCCGGCTTCCGTCTCCTGCGGCGTGACGTTCGCAGGGGGGTGGAACCGGCGGCAAATTCAAATGTAAAACACACCAAACATACTGATACAATTAAAAAAAATAAAATAAAAATCACATTAGTTTGCCCCCCAGTGCCCTTTCCTGCAGTTTTACTGTACTTTTTTGTGTGTATATATATATATATATATATATATATATATATATATAAAAATAATATAAAATAAATGTATATAGAAACACAGTATATATATATATATATATATATATATATATATATACATATATATATATATATATATATACATACATACTTTAACTTATTTATAGTTTTTTATTATATTAAAATTTATGATTTTGTGTTTCAAACTTTATTATACCCGAGATGTTATAAAGAAGAACGCACAGTAAAAAAAAAATCATGTGTAAATAGTTGGTTTGGGCTGCTCATTCTTAAGAATTACATGCAAAATAATGGTACCGCTTTCAGCACCTAAAATCTGAAAGAATCATACCGCCAGGGAGGTTAAAGACAAAAAATACATTTTCCAGGGCACTGTTTAGAAATGATTGCTAAATGTTCTCTAAACATAGCAAATACTTATACTATGGTCCACTTTAAAAAAATTAGAAACATAATTAAAGAAGTGAAAAGTGTGACAATCTGTAGAAACCAGATAATCTGTCCAAATAAAATCTTGCGTTACAGCGTTTAGAAGAATTGGAGATTACTGGTTGAAACAATTCCCTCCCTTTATTTTGTAAGTTAGTTCCCATTGTATGCTGCCAAAAATGCCATATTCACCTTTGTGAATTTTCCCTTTTCTGGTGCATCTCTTATAACAGCATACAGAACAGGTGAATGTAAGAGTCCTTTAACACAGGCTTTCCGGCTGGCAGACTCAGTTTTACTTAGCGGTGATCGATCTGCTGATCCCCGCTGAGTAGGCGGGTGACAGGTCCGCCTCCACTCATTGTGCTGAGAAGGACCAGTCAGCTCTCCGCTCTCCTCTGCGGGAGATCGGATGAAAACAGACCACCTGTCCGTTTTCATCAGATCCTATCCTATCTGAAAATAGGGTCTCCATCCATCTGCATTTTACGGACAGGATCGGATCGGATAGCAACGGATGTCAGTGTAGATGTCACCGCTGACATCCATCGCTCCATAGGGATGCATGGAGCATCCGATCAGGTCTGCCTGAAAAACCGACAGGTTGACCTGAACGGAAAGGCCTTAATGAGAATGCTGCGGACGCTCATTAACCTCCCTGGCGGTATAATTCTTTCGGATTTAAGGTGCTGAAAGCGGTACCATTATTTTGCATGTAATTCTTAAGAATGAGCAGCCCAAACCAACTGTATACATATGATTTTTTGTTATTGTGCGTTCTTCTTTATAACATCTCGGGTATGATAAAGTTTGAAACACAAAATCATAAATTATAATATAATAAACTATAAATAAGTTAATGTACAGTATGTATACATATATATATATATATATATATATATACTGTATATATCTATATATATATATATATAAAAATATATATATATATATATACATAAAAAGTACAGTAAAACTGCAGGAAAGGGCACTGGGGGGCAATGTAACGTGAATTTATTTTATTTTGCTATGTATCAGTGTGTTTGGTGTGTTTTACTTTTGAATTTGCCGCCGGTTCCACCCCCCTGCAAACGTCACGTCGCAGGAGACGGAAGCCAGGGGAACACAGAGGATTGGGAGGAAGATCCGCCGCCGCACACCGCCGAGATACATCGCTGGATCCCGTTGACAAGGTAAGTAACCCCTCTACCAAGATCCAGCGATCTTCCTAGCGGTACCCCGAGTGTGGCTCGGGGTTACCGCTTTTGGCACTGAAAGTTAACCCCGAGCCACACTCGGGAATACCGCTAGGAAGGTTAATCTTATAGTTAAGCAGTCCAATAGGGTTAAGGGGGCAGAGAAACAAACCATTAGGGTTGATTTACGAAAGGCAAATAGACTGTGCACTTTGGAAAGTGCAGTTACCCTCTCCAAGTGCAGTCTCCCCAGAGTTTAGTAAATGAAGCGAGGCTTCACCCAATCACATGGAAGAAAAAAGAAAAAAAAAAAATGAATTTTTACTTGCACATGATTGATGATGATGGAAGTCAACAGAGTTTTTGCTCATTTACTAATCGCTGGAGAAACTGCACTTTGCAAAGTGCTCAGTCTTTTTGCCTTTATTAAATCAATGCCATTGTATGCTGCCATGAAGATGCACCAGGAAAGGAAATTTATGGAAAGGTAAGTATACAGCTTTCTTCTTTCATAAGCCGATGGTTGGTAGATAAAAGCGCCCAATGTGAGAATAACTTGCGAAATTCAGAGCAAACAACCCCCTTCTGCTGCTTATAATTCCAGGGCAGTCACGGTGAATAAAAGAAAAAAAAATCTGATTGATAGTCTGGCCGGTAGTATTTTTCTCTGCTGGCATGGCAGGCAAAACTCTCTCATCAACTGTAGAACCAAATTCAACTAAGGATTTTAACTGCACAAAAAATGGAAAAAAAAAATAAAATAAAACCTTTCAAAAAGTTAATGACAGGAAAATCGCTTTCCCATTGCTGGCATTTACTACTGCAACAAACTCTGAAGACAAGCCATTTACTTTTGCAGACTATCCCTACAGTAACTGTCCAATCAATTTCTCCATAGTTTTTATTTTTTTCTAAATCATTTTGGCTCTGGCTGTCCTCTTGACAAGTGTAAATGTCACTGTCTTGACACCTTGACATGTTCATTCTCAGAGGAGGGTGCAGAGCTGTCCGGCCTGCTCTACCCTGGCTATGGAAAACGTGGAAGTGTAAAAACATTCTGGATAAAACAAACAAGCCCAGATCTAGAC
Source organism: Pelophylax lessonae (assembly GCF_965119305.1). Lineage (NCBI taxonomy): Eukaryota > Metazoa > Chordata > Amphibia > Anura > Ranidae > Pelophylax > Pelophylax lessonae. The sequence goes on along the minus strand of NC_138780.1, from coordinate 157,336,436 downwards.
AGGGATTAAGAATGAAATCCTTCCTGAAAACATATTTACATTCGGTAATAGGAAGGGTAGCGTGCTGTGCGCAGCTTCCTGCCCAGCCGTTCTTAGGTATTTCACCAAATTAACGGACGGTCAAGAGGTGAAAATTGCACTCGGTGCTGTGGACGTGAATGTATAATGGTTTTTGTATTTTTTTTTTTCCGCGGTTTATCCTGAATGCTCCAGGTCGCTGCTGTTTGCATTATGCCTGGCAAGTGGCCATTTTAATTGACTGGGATTATTGTGTCTTGTTAGAATACAGCGGATACAATTCTCCTTGGCTTAATTCCACATCCTAACTACATATTGTTATATTGTTTTCTGCAAAGGGAGCAACAAAAAAATACCACTATTGGAAGGGGTCCTGCTGCCAACTACTCTGATTTTGTTTGGAATGCGAGTTTGGTTTCATTTTGTCATAAAAGATTATTGCACAAATTAAAAGTTATTTGTAACAAGTGAATACTACTCATTTCGGTTACAATCCTAAAAGAGTTAAAAGAGCAGAAATGTTTGGCAGCCCACAGCAATTAAAAGTTTGCCATCATTGGGTGTGTTCACAACAGCAATGTGGGCATATTATGATTATCTGATTTAAAGTGATTGTAAAGTCTAGTTTTTTTCTTTTTTCTATTAACCACTTTACCACCGGAGGATTTTGCTGTCTTACGTCCAGGCCACTTTTTTTGCAATTCGGCACTGTGCCACTTTAACTGACAATTGCGCGGTCGTGCAATGCCGTACCCAAACAAAATTTACGTCCTTTTTTTCCCACAAACAGAGCTTTCTTTTGGTGGTGTTTGATCACCTGTGCAATTTTTACTTTTTGCGCTATAAACAAAAAGAGAGCGTTTATTTTGAAAAAATAACAATATTTTTAAATTTTTTTATATGAAATTCCCCCCCCCCCCAAAAAATGTAAAAATCAAAATTTTTTTAACTTTTTTGCCAATTTGTTTTCGGCTACCTATGTTTGGTAAAAAAAAAAATCACAATAAGCGTATTTTGATTGGTTTGCGCAAAAGTTATTGCGTTTACTAACTAAGGGAAAGATTTCTGTCCTTTTTGGTGTTTTTTTTTTTTAATGCGTAATGGCGGCGATCTGCGATTTTCTTTGCAGGACTGCGACATTGCGTCGGACAGATCGGACCCTTGACTGATATTTTTGACACTTTTGGGGGTACCAGTGACATTTCTACAGTAATCAGTCCTATAAATATGCACTGTTACTGTAAAAATGACACTGGCAGGGAAGGGGTTAACTTTATTGGAGAGGGAGGGGTTAATGTATGCCTGGTGCTTACTAACGTGGGGGGGGGAGGTGACTGAGTGACACAGGGACAGATCGCATGTTCAGCTATGCTGAACCCTGCAATCTGTCACTCCTTGTCACTTAGGAGATCCGCCCGCTCTGTTTACACAAGCGGGCGGATCTCCACACTCGATTCCCCCGACGATCGGGGAAGAGCAGTGGCGATCGCCGCCACTCCTCCCCTGGCCCGACTCCCGCTGTGACTGAAAACAGCGGGAGCGTGCCTCTGGTGGCACTCGAGCGCCGCCTACAGGGGGAGGAGTCCAGCGACGTAGGTCTACTTCGCTGGACGGAATCAAGCCACTTTGCCGCAGTACAGTCAACGTGACTGGTCGGCAAGTGGTTAAAATAACAAACATGGTATACTTACCTGCTCTGTGCAATCGTTTTGCATAGGACAGCCCAGATCCTCCCCTTTTTCGGTCCCTAGCTGGACCTCCTTTTTTGAGGAATTAGAACTTAGATGGGGATAGGGGTATTATGGAATGATTACTAGACTTCAGGGGCTACACTCCTATATACAGGCTATATATACTCCTTTCTCTTCCTCCAGCACTTCACTTGCTTGATGAAAAACACACACTCAGCTGGGACACTTTAGTAAATCCGGAACACTCAGCCAGAATATGGCAATAGGTCCTTACCAGGCAGGGACTGCAGCCCCATTTGGTTGTGTAACAAAGTCCAAAGTCCAGCTTACTTTCCTGTGGCTACAGAACCCAGCACTACCTCTTCAGGCACTGCCAGCCCACCTGGCTGCAGCATCCCTATTCACTAGCCCTCCTTGCTAAGTTCTCCACAGTGCTCCAAGACTAATACCCTGCTCCTAGACTCCTAGACTGCACACTCACCAGCCCACCCCGCTGACTTCTTCTGGACATGCTGACCCTCTCCCATTGTCCTCTCTCTTGCTCCCGTACCTCCAGGAAGGATATCCTCTGTGTTGTAGAGGGTCCCTCCAGCACCCAAGCCCCAGGCACGAGGTCAACGCCCCCCCAGGCTAGGGGGCACCTTGCGAGGGCCTCCGACGGCCTCTTCAGCACTCCTTCTCCATCTTCCAACTGTCTGCCACTGCTGGCATGACCCAAAGGTATTTAAGAGGTGCCCGCTCCCTGCCAGCCCACTTGGTGGAGATTGGCTGGGGCCCTCATCAATACTCCAAGTAGCTCCTCCTGAACTCCACCCTTTTGCATTTAGAAACGTCTCCAAGGTTCCAGAAAGCAGGGGGACTTACCAGAGGTGCTGCTTGATGAGTCATCCAGCCTCCCTGAGTCACTCATCCCTGACCCAGATTCAGCCCAGGCCTGGCTCTCAGCCAGGCCCAGTTACCCACACTAACAACTATGTACATTAATCTAGCACACTAGCTAGAGGGTGCTAAACTTACATGGGATCCTGTAATCCAGATATGAAGAGCTATGTGTCTGGGCAATTGTGTTTAGCCAATTCATCCTGATATATGGTTATACAGAGTACAAAATAGGAGCCTAACAGGGCGGTATGCAGAATTTTTCATTAGAATGTGCAGGTTAGGGTATGTAAATTTAATAATTTTAAGTGACCAGCATGTTGTATTGTACTACATATTTTATTATTATTATTAATAATGTTTTTACACTATCAACAAGTTGATTTGACATTTGAGATGTGGGAGTAGCCATTCCCTTTCCAGGTTTAGAAATCCCTCCCATCTGAATGGGAGGGGGCCTTGGCTTTCACGTTGTTGGCATAATAGTGATGTAAGGAAGGGTTTTTATATGGTTGTATCCAGGGCCGTCTTTAATATTGATTGGTCCCTGGGCAAACATTTTCTTGGGCCCCCCATGCAATTTCGCTCTCCACCTTCTCTGAGACATACAATAAACAGCAGCTAGACTCAAAATCAGTTTACTTAATCAGATCAGGCAGCAATTGCAATTGGCTGCCAGAGGTTACAGTGTATCATTACTGCTCACTGACTGACTGCTAGAGGTTACAGCACACACTATGGCTCACTGTTTATTTGCTAGAGGTTACAGGGCATGACTACTGCTTGTTGATTGGTTTCTAGAGATTACTGTACAATAACACTGCTCACTGATTGGTTGCTAGAGGTTACTGAACATCCTTACCACTCACTAATTTGTTACTAGAGGTTACTGCATATTATTACTGCTCACTGATTGGTTGCTAGAGGTTACTGCACATCCTTACCGATCAATAATTGGTTTCAAGAGGTTAGTGCACATCATTACTGCCCACTGATTGGTTTCTTTGTGCACACCATGGACTGGGGAGGTGAGGGGACCAATCAATAGATAGAAAACTCCTAGGGATCCTAGGATTCCTGGGATCAGTGGCATTGCTGGGGAAAGGGGGTGATCAGTGGCAATGCTGAGGGGTAGATGGGATCAGTGGCAGTGGTGGAGGGATGGGATTAGTCAGGAGGCAGTACACTGTGGAAAATTCTGAATCATGTAGAGCAAAGCAGGAAATCTTTGGCAAGTATATAGTGGGAGATTCTACACTGACCACCAATTTGATGGGAGATTCTACACTGACCACCAATGTGACGGGCAATTTGCACTGACCACAATGCAACGGGTGATTCACCATCTTCAAAGTAGAAATCACCTTTGGTTCAGTTACTCTTACATCATGTCCTCATGTCCCCAATATAGCAAGGTACGGCTCACTATATTGCAGCCACTTGTCAAATTCTATCCAGGTCAAGCCCATTCATGCACTCTGAACTCTTGTTCATTCCCATAGACTTCTGAGTTTGAGCTTGTGCAATCTAGTAGGTATTATTTAACTGGATAGGGGACAGCTTATTATAAGCCAGGGTAGAGGGGTGCTAAAGGCAGGGGTGTGTAGGGAGCTACGATAAAACTTTTATCTTTAGAGAGTAGCTCCACTTTTTTGAGAAAAAACATTCCCCTCTGTGTGGTCTCTGTACATTGCAAGGATTTTAACAAATGTTGCAGATTCCTACCTTTTGTTATTCTGAAGAAATCCCTGTGTGTTTGTCTGTGTCCATGTGGAAAGTGCATCTAATGGGAGTGGTTTCATAACTATATGAAAAATGTTTTTGGCAAGATTTGCAATTAAGACATACTTTGAAATCTCAAGGTCTGACTTCAGTGGTCTCCTTCTCCTCTGTTCCTGTTTTGGACAGTATAGCCAGAGCAGATACAACAAAAGGCCTTATTACTAAGGTCTATACGTGACTATTATCTGAAATGCTCTCTTGTATTACTGTTCCATGTAGGCAAAGATGGGAGGCAGAGACCGATGTGACTTTGGAGGATATATGGGACCAAATATTACAGAATGTACAGCTTGTTTCAATATCTCCAACTCATAGAGTAACTCAACTTTTTATTCTGTATAAAGCCTATCATACCTCGGAGTTGCTGCACAGGGTAGACAGTAGACAAAATTCTAAATGCCCAAGAAGCTCCCAATCTCCTAGCTCCTTTATGCGCCTCTTTTGGAGAGGTCCGAAGCTATTTCGGTATTGGCAGGAAGTGCTAGACCTGCTAAATTCTGTATACAACATTAGGCAGACTTTAGATTTTGTTTTAGGTCTTTTGGGTTATGTGAATCCTAATACCATTGATAGTGATCAGATAGTAGCTATTTTGAGATCTCTTTTTTATTGCGTGTAAGTTGATAGCCTCTCTCTGGTCACCCAATCCTCCTACCTTGGTGGACTGGATTTGGGAAATGGATAAGTATGTAATGTTTAAAAAACATACCTATGTTCAACGTAACAGTTTCTCGAAGTTTGAAAGGATTTGGAAAAAGTGGATTCATGCATTGTGTTCCAATTTTAATTTAAATCCTTGTTGGGGGGGGGCTGTAAAAGATTTATTACTTGTTGCAACATTTCTGAAAATTCTTGAATATTTCTGAACATTTTTGAATATTTCTGAATGCTATTGAATATTTTTGAATATTCCTGAAAGTTTGGGAATATTTCTGATCATCTATGAATATTTGTTGTTGTTTGTTTTTCTAGTATCTGTGAATATCTTTGGAAAATTAGATGTGGTTGTTTAGACAATGATTTGACTGTGATTTTTTGTTATTGTTTACTTGTTGAAAAATTTTCAAAAAAAAAAATCTGAGGGAAAAAAGCTTCCTTACCTGCAGAGGATGCCTGAAATCTAACCTGTATCTTAGTGCAGACTTCTGGGAAAAGCAGTGAGCCAATCACACAAGCAGGAAATGATGTTTCTAGGGGATGTTCTGTGGTAGCCATATTGCGTTGCATTTTACACAAAATGACAGAGCTGCAGAATGAAAAGGAAAGGTAATTTTCATAACATAAAATATGACTTGAGTCGCGATTGTATATTATATAATATAAATATAAAATATATATATATATATATATATATATATATATATAAAAATAATATAATTTTTTTTATTTATTTGCTTTTTGTTCTCCACGACAGTGGAGTTTTCCTTCAAAGAATGCCTAAAACCTAAAAAACTCACCCAACCTAAAACTACAAAATGTAAAAGCGTAAAAAACACTTTCCAAAATACTTAAAAACAAATGTATACTGTGCACAATTATTATGTGCTAGTGATATACTGTACATAAAGCCTAATAATCTGCTAATATTTAAACAATTGAACATAGTTGCAAAAGCATAACAAAATTAGAATTATTCCAAATCATGTGCATTGCAAAAAAACTGAATAAAGTTCACATTTTATGGGGTGGATTTACTAAAGGCAAACAGATTGTGTCCTTTGCAAGCGCAGGTACATCGGTTCGCGCAGGAGGGTCGTCCTGCTGCAGTATGTCTGTGTGGGGTGGTCCTCAAGTGGTTAAAATCATAAAAAGGATTCCATTTTGCAAATGTGTTGAATTGTTTAATTACTAGTGGAGGATTACGATTTATGTATAACCTAAAAGCATGTTATCGTAGTGCGGGTGTAATTCAGAACACCTGGAGAAAACCTGTGCAAGAGGAGGGAGAACGTGCAAATTACGTGCAGATAGTGTCCTGACTTGAATTTGAACCAAGGACTCCAGTGCTACAAGGCAGCAATGCTAACCATTAAGCCAATGTGCTGCCCAGAAAAGGAACAATAACCTCATCCTACACTGGCTGAAGAATCATTTTTCTGCGGCCATCAGGAGGGATTTTCAGGGCACTTAAGTACTGATTCGGTTTACTTTGTGTGCCTTCTAAAATTTTATCTCGCAAGAACCCTCAGTCTGCACTCATGGGAGTTGATTTACTAAAGACTGTGCACTTTGCAAGTGCAGTTGCGCCAGAGGTTAATAAATGAGGAGGTGCTCTGCTGACTTCCATCATCAAGTCATATGCAAGCAAAAATGTTTTTTTTTTATTTTCCTTACGTATATTTGGGTATTCTATGTAAAGTGTGGCTTTATATCATTTACTAAGCTCTGGAGCAACAGCACTTGCAAAGTGCATAATTTATTTGCCTTTAGTAAACCTACCCCACAGAGTCCCACTGTGTGCAAAGCAGAGGAAGCTTGGAGGAGGCTAGCTGCAGAAAAGCACTTTCAAATTAGGCAAGTAATTCATTGCATATCTGTAAATATCATGAGATGAGCTTTAGAAAAATCTTAATTTTTACTCCACTGTTTTCTTCAATGCTCTTCCTAGAATTCCCAGAAATTGGATCATTTGCAAAGAGCCTCCTATTATTCCTCGGGGTTCGTGTGCTTTGTCTCTGCCTTGCTTGTAATCCTAATATCTAATGATGAGCAATATTAGATGACTATCCATTGCATCAGTTCTGCATCATTTTTTCCCTTACTAGAATTTGTCATGTTATTTGCAGAATATTTTTTATGGATGAGCAACACAGGGATTTTCAATCCAATCAAAATAATGTGCCCATGCATATAGTCTAGTGATCGACCGATATCAGTTTTTCGTTGCCAATACCGATATTTTGGCCAATGCATATCAGTATCGGCCGATATTTTTGTACATTTAAAAAAACATTTTTTTTTTTTTTGACAGGTACTTTTGTGGAGGGATCTGGGGGTCTAAAAGACCCCAAACCCCCTACTCTGCACTTAAAAGCATTCAAATGCCAAGTTTGGCTATTTTGAATGCTGTCATTTTTTTTAATCTGGCGCCAGACAGTCCCCGGAAGTGATGTCACTTATGACATCACTTCCGGGTAACTTGCGTTATGGCTGTTTTATAAAACTCAATAAAAGTATTGAACGAGAGAAGGCCTGGCTCGCAGTCTCTACTCTAATTCATCTCAAAGGTGTTCTATTGGGTTGAGCTCAGCCTTGCGGCTTAACGGGCAGGTCCCTAGTGCGCATTCGGATTGGCTCGGCGGTGGGGGAAGGAAGAGGGGGCCAAACTTCCGAGGGACGGCGCCACCTCCCGGGGAAGTGGGGAAGGGAACCTGTCAAAGTGCCAAATGTGGCACTGGGGGGGGGGGGGGGGAGCAAATGAGCGGAAGTTCCACTTTTGGGTGGGACTCCGCTTTAAAGAGGTTGTAAACCCGTACAAAGTTTTTTTTTTTTTTTTTTGGTAACCTGTAAGAGAAACACATAATGAGCTAGTATGCATCGCATACTAGCTCATTATGCAATACTTACCTTAGAACGAGCCCCCGCCGTGCTGTCCGCTTACCTGTATGACGGGCGACATGTCCAGTCGCCCGTCTGCCGGGTTCGCGGCATCCTGCCATCTGATTGGCCGGAGCCACGGTGACATCACTCCGATGCAGGCACGCGGGAGCCGACAGTCACGGGACTCTGAAGAAACGGCACTAGCGGCCGTTCCTTCAGAGCGCATGCGCCAGTGACGTCACTGGATGCATGTAAGGTAAATATCTCCTAAACGGTACATGTTTAGGAGATATTTACAGTACCTATAGCCATAGCATAGGCTTACCTATAGGTAAAAGTGTCCGAGGAGGGTTTACTTCCTCTTTAACCAATGCCAAATTTTGTTCATGCACACATTTTGAGTAAGCTGTTCTCTAGAGAAGTGCCAACAGGGACAGTCGCAACAATTTGCAAAGATCAGTAATTTATCACGACCAATCAGATGTCATGGTTCTTTAGTCAGTTAATTGAAAGGATACTAATTATAAGCTGCAAGGTGTCATTCCACTTTGCACATTGTGTTACTGGTTAACCCTCTTACAAAAAAATATATTTTCACAATGGGCTGCTGACTGTAACGGACAGGAAAACTGGAAATTTCTACAAATCAAACTTTGTTTTACAAAAGCAAAGAAAGGAGCTCAGATGTCCACCCACAGTCCTATCAACTGTAGTTTTCAGATCCACAAATTCAACGGTTTAACAGATGGTCCTGGCTAATAAAAAAGAAGCATTTTAATTAGTGGTTCTGAGGACAGTTATTCATATTGGTGGGCTCGCCATAAAATTTCATTGACCAGAGTCAGCACTGTGGAATTCCAGCGGATGCCATCTGCTAGGTGGTGGATGCTGGCTACGAAATTGCTGTTTGCATCTCCCACTTCAGTGACTTGGAAAGAGGTTTTAGAAGGGACATATATCGCTTTGGCTTAAGAATACTAATCATTGCTGCTTGTCTGCCTGGAGCCATTAAAAAAAAAACAAAAAAAGGCTTCTGTACCCCAGTTCCAAAGCCACATTACAAAGGCTTGCGCTTTTAAATATGGGAGCAACTGTTTTGAAATCTTCTTGCTTTGCCATTTGATATTATTGGGGAGTTTGTAGAATGTTGGGATATTCTGACCCTCATTTTCAATCATTTTAAATCTGAAGCTTTAAGGGGTTAGTTCATCTTTACCCCCCAAAAATGCCTATACAGATACCTGTAGAAAAAAAAATTGTCCAGCTCTAACTAAAGTTAAATAATGCACTTGATATCTGAGTAGGCCATTTACATACTTCCCAAAGCCTGACTGGAATACTCCCAGGATGTTGCCAAGTAAAGCCTAGTAATTAACCACTTTACCACCGGAGGATTTTGCTGTCTTACGTCCAGGCCACTTTTTGCGATTCGGCACTGTGCGACTTTAACTGACAATTGCGCGGTCGTGTGACGCCATACCCAAACGAAATTTACGTCCTTTTTTTCCCACAAACAGAGCTTTCTTTTGGTGGTATTTGATCACCTGTGCGATTTTTACTTTTTGCGCTATAAACAAAAAAAGAGCGTAAATTTTGAAAAAACAACAATATTTTTAAAATTTTTTTATATGAAATTCCCCCCCAAAAAATGTAAAAATCAAATTTTTTTTAAAATTTTTGGCCAATTTGTTTTCTGCTACCTATGTTTGGTAAAAAAATTCACAATAAGCGTATTTTGATTGGTTAAAAGTTATTGCGTTTACTAAGGGTAAGATTTTTGTCATTTTTGGTGTTTTTTTTTTTAACGCGTAATGGCGGCGATCTGCAATTTTTTTTGCGGGACTGCGACATTGCGGCGGACAGATCGGACCGTTGACTGACATTTTTGACACTTTTGGGGGTACCAGTGACATTACTGCAGTAATCAGTGCTATAAATATGCACTGTTACTGTAAAAATGACACTGGCAGGGAAGGGGTTAATTTTATTGGAGAGGGAGGGGTTAATGTATGCCTGGCGCTTACTGACGTGTGGGGGGGGGGTTGACTGAGTGACACAAGGACAGATGATCCTGCCTGTCACTTCAGAGATCCGCCCGCTTGTGTTTACACAAGCAGGCGGATCTCCACACTAGATCCCCGACGATACAGCGGGAGCGAGCCTCCGGCGGCGCGCGAGCCTACCGGCGCCGCCCACAAGGGGGAGTGTCTGACGACGTAGTACTACGTCGTCAGACGATAACGAGCCACTTTGCCGCAGTAGTACTACGGTACTCAGTGGTAAAGTGGTTAAATAATGCACTTGGTCTCCAAGTAGGCCATTTACGTACTTCCCAAAGCCTGACTGGAATACTCCCAGGATGTTGCCAAGTAAAGCCTAGTAATTATTGCTCACCTCCACCATCACAGGAGTGAGCTCTCAAATACTCAGCTCAGAGCTATGGCATTAGGGGAGAGGTAGAACACGTGAGGGGGTTTGAATCAGTCAAAGGTCACTCCTGTGATGGAGGAGGTGAGTAGGCCTCACTTAGCAACGTTGTGGGAGTTTTCCAGTCAGGCATCAGGAGGGAAGTAAATGGCCTACACCTATAACTAAGGCACAATTCAACTTAAATTACAGCTGCACAGTTTGTTTTAATCTACAAACACCCCTTACCTGCACAGGCAGTTTTTTGTAAAGGTGAACTAATCCTAAAGTAATCCTGAAATTTCACCTAGTGATGCTGCTATGCTGGAAAGCATGCAGGCAGGACTTGGCTGCAAAATATCCGTTGTTTATTATATTAGGTGCCTTAGTAAACTAAATACCATTAAAGTGTTACTAAACCCACAACAGTAAATTCAGTCTGTATATGCAGTAAAGCATGCTTGCTTTACTCCCTGTGGAACCTAAGACGGTAATCTCCTGCATTGTGCAAAAAGGCCGTTTGATCCTGTCTTCTCTGATCCTCCCCTTCTCCCACTGTCACCAATCCATCTGCTGCTGAGTCACTCTGCACATGCTCAGTTTGGGGTGTATTGCCAGAGAGGATTTCCTTTTCTTGGGAGGGTGCATGTGATCAGCACGGGGCCAATCAGCACTGTCCAGATAGAGGGTCAGGGGTCCTGCATTCTCAAAGGACAGTCAGAGGAGAATAAACTCCTCATTCAAGCTTTAACCAGACACTGATAGAAGTCACAAGACTGCTCTAGCTGCTGTTGAGAAAAGGTATTTAGCAGCTTATATTTAGTAAAAATCATTGCATTTCCATGTTCTGTATACTGTGGGAAACAGATATAGTGAATGCAGGCTCCTGGGTTTATTAACACTTTAAATTAGTATTGTATCTTTATTGGAAGACCAGCAAGGTCCAGCATTGGGAAAACCTTTTTATATGAATTACCTAAGGGGCTAGATGTACTACATAGGGGCAGTGCCATCTTAACAGCATCATGCGCCCCTGGGCAAAGTAATGCACTGGGGCCCCCACCATGGAAATGGTGATCTGCGGCATGAGCGGCAAAAAAGTGGATGTGGCTAAATTATGCTACATTTTGAGCGTGGCAGTCCTACCTTCTCTGTGCACTGCCCACACCACACACACCTGCTCTCACCCCCTTTTTTACACTATCCCCTTCCCTGTACACACTGCCCCCTGTTATAAATGCCTCTCCCAGTGGCCTGTATACATGGATGTCTGTACAGAGTACAGGGGGGCTGGAGGGAACAGTACAGGGGGGCAGGAGGGCACAGTACAGCGGGGCAGGAGGGTGCAATATTGGGGGGGGCAGCAGGGGGCAGTACTGGGCAGGCAGAACGGTGCAGTATGGGAAGGCAGGAGGGTGCAGTACAGGGGGGGGTCAGGAGGGCGCACTACAGGGGGGCAGGAGGGTGCAGTACAGGGCGGGCAGAAAGGGTGCAGCATTGGGGTCACTGCTGGCAGGAGGGGAAATGGGTTGGCAGGACTTGGGTCACTGCTGGCAGGACACTGGGTGGAACTCTTTCTCCCATCCCTTCACAGTACCCAGCCTGAGCAGAGGCACTAAAATCTCCCCACAATTCAGATTCCCTTACACACAGCTACTATCTGCATAAAGTATAGCTGGCTCCTGTGTTCAGTACTGACCTGTGAAATTCCATTATGGGAACAGCAGCTCAGCTGCAGTAGTCAGCTATATACTATGTATATCCTGGCTGTATGGAAGGGGATTGGATAGGGAGGAGAAGCTCTTAGTACCTGAGCTCAGGCTGTGCATGGTGCAGGGATGGGAGATTGCCAGCCTAGCATCAGGGGCGCTGGAGGGATTTGAGGGGGGCACAACTAAAATCTGGGGGGGGGGGGCACACCTCCTTAGATCCAGTCATGTTATTACCACTACTGCTGCTTGTGTGGGTTGTATGTGAACTGCTCCTATCTCCACTGGCCCTTCTCTACTATTCATCCCATGTGATCCAAGCAGTATACATCCCGCCCACACCAGCAGCAATAGTAAAATGCTCCGCCTCCCTAACCCCTGGAAAGTGCCAGAAGAAGTGCTGAAAACTGGGGGGGGGGGGGGGACTTCAGGAGGCACTCCATACACCTTGTGCCCCTGGATAGTGCCCAGGTTGGCCCGCGAGTTAAGACGACTGTATGGCATTAATGCTCCGATTTTATACATATAGCTATAATTAATCCAATATCCTCAAAATAGTTTGGTTTTATATAACAACTGCAGGATCCAATTCATGTTCACAATATACAATGGTTTAAAACATTACTTGCAATATCCGAATATATCATATTCGTAGTGTCCTTTTGTCTTTTAGTAAAAAATCATCCGGCAAAATAATACCCTGTTAAAATTGCTGTTCTACTACTACTACTATTGTTGTATAAGTTAAACTATATATATATATATATATATATATATATATATATATATATATATATATACACACACACACATATATATATATATAGTTTGTAATAACTGCATATACAGATCTCTTTACAGGTTGTTGACACTGGATTTATGCTGCAGAGTTAGAGAGTATGATTTAAAGACACATATGCGATACTTTACTATGATTTTGTAATATGAAAAAAATGCAATAAAGTGCAGCAAATGCATGCTACAATGTGGTAAAATGCACTGTGAAAAATATAAAGGACTCCCTAAAACATTCTATAGTAAAAATAAAGACTTATTAGTTTGAAGCTTTGCCTGTATAAAATAATTATTGAAGTGCGATTGGTCTTTGGCAAATGAAAAATGCATGATATATCCAGTGCCTTAAAAGCACAGACATCGAACAGTGGTCTGACCATGCATTCATAATTGAACAGTGGTGGATCTAATATTCAAGACATCTGTTCCAAGACATGAATGCTTTAGGGCAGTTGTGGTCAATTTTCTAGATATAAGGGGCCTTAAGTGTGGTCCTTGACATCACCAAGGCAGCACATATTATTCTGTGAATGTACTGCTATAGAAAGCTGTCAGAGACTGCAGACATATGACAGAAGATAGTCAAAGACCATGGGCATGCTATACAAAATGATCAGAGACTGAAAAATGCTGCAGGAGATGCTCAAAGACTGGAGACACGTTACATGAGACTGCTGATAGTCACTACTATTCAGCCCCTAACCAAATGAAAGTCTCCATATTCGTTCACCCTAGAGCCCACTTGGAAAATGACGTGATCCACATGTGATAATTTTTTTAAACAAAATCCATTACAGAAAAAAAAAAAAAAAACTAAAAAAATGGATGGGCAGCATAGGAAATAGTAAGAATTTGAAAGAAATAAGCCAAAATAAACAACCAGTGACACCCATAGAAGCTATGGCCCCTGGTATATAGCAGCTGCCATATAGACACATGTGGCTTGAATTTGAAAAAAAAATAGAAATACTTTTTTGGTTATTAAAATTTCATAAATGCCATAATGATACTCTCAGCCCCCCAAAAGTTTAAAATAGAAAAACGTTGTCTCTCAAACATACCTAAAGAGACATCACCCCACCCTGGTAGATTTGCAGACTCAAGGATGTATGAAATTGAGATCCATATGGATCCTTACAAATTCCCATCCCACAGAAAAAAAGCAAAAATCTACCTTACAAAAACTAATATTTGAACCTGAATACCCAAGCAGTGAATATAACTATCAAGCTACAGTATATATAGCAATACAGGTACCAGTATCATGCAGTTAATGATAGTCCACACTACAGGCATGGATGCTCCAACTAGCTGGCAGGAGTTGGCAGTGGCTAAGTTAAACAGTATAGCTATTGGAAGCTTCCTACTGTTCTCCCTGACATGGACAAGTGAAACAATGTTATTGATGCTGATACACTGACAATGGCATTTATTGTGTTAAGGTCACTCTCCAGTTTTGCACAGCCAATTTTTGAAAGGCTGTGCACCTACGGGCAATTCACACTTGTGCTGTAGAACCATATGAAAATCATGGGTTACATCAAGGGTGTCAAACGCTGGTTGTATCTGTAAGACTATATACATTTATGCAGGGCTTTTTTCTCAGAGAATAAGTGCAGGAATTCAACCATTACCCCCCCCCCCCACCGCACCGCATCTCATCGAATGGTCAGTATGGCCAAATTGCACCTACGGTGGGAAGATCCTAAAGGGGCAATAAAAACAATGTGTTATGTGCAGAGTTCAGGGGTGCGCTATGTACAAAATACAGTGTTGCGTAGTACGCTACATACAGAGTGCAGGGTTTAAGGGTTTGCTATGTGCAATGTTCAGCTCTCTTTTACATCTCGCTCACACCTCTCCCCCTGGGTAAAAGGGCCACATGGCCGCCGATTCGCCGGAAGAAGCCTGGAACATGGACTTCTCTGTTAAAGCACTGCCAAGTTTGGACTTTCCTCTAAGAAACTTCATCTGCGCAGGTAACCTGTGGCAGCGGCAGTTAGGTTCAGTTAGGAACGGAATGTTATTGCATGTTATACATGTTTTTAAGTTTACAGTAATTGTTGATTCAACTGCTCAGAGCCTGGTCTGAAGTAACTTAAAGGGGTGCATGTGAATTCCTGGCATTTTATTAAAAAATGTGGGTCCTTAACCACAATATGAGGTATGTGTTACATCACTACAGCAAAGGTTTATGAGTAACTATGGTATGAGGAGAAGCAGGAATCAGTTGTTGGACTGGTACCTGATAGGTGACAGGTTCTTTGGTAACAAGGGGGTCAGTATTTGGACTCCCTCCCTAGCTGTCCATCTTTATCGGTTTACTGGGAGTGGACTAGCGTTACAGAGATATATGCCTGGTCACTGGGTACAGAAAGGGAAGAGTTAAATGAGAGCACATATGGGGTCTGCATTATGTGCTTGACAGAAATACATTCTATTACTGGGAGTGGGGTAACACAGGTACGCTGACTGGTAGAGTTTGGAAGAGGCTCAGCCTGTCCCTTCAAATGCAACACATACATCAGAGCATGTGTGTAGGATATGGGATGAAGAAGTTTAAGGAGGAACTCCTTTTCGCAGGGTACTGCACACGTGGCTCATCACTGAGTTAGGAGATCGCCTTGATGTTTAACTTTTCGTGTGACTGCGGCTCCTGCCTGGTCCCCAGGCAATGGGGAGCGCGCCTTCGGGCAAAGTAGTAATCTGTGTAAGAGTCAGTGAACCCAGTCAATGCCTGACGTAGCCCAAAGAACCCATCCCAAAGGGCAACCTCACATGTGACCCTGCTTGGCACGAAATGAGAGGGGAAAACATGGAGGGCATGATGGACAACCTGACTACTTCCTTACATGCTCCCCTGCAGTCTCCTCCCCCAGCTCACTAAACCTCTTTTGTATCTGGGAACAAAGGTTATGTGACCACTTATAGCAAAAAAAAAAAAAAGTTTTGATGTCATATACAGCAATATCTCAACTCCAGTCCTCAAGTACAGGTCATGTTTTCGGGATTTCCATTAGATGAAACAGCTGTGGTAATTACTAAGCCAATTAAACTGATCAAATTACCTGTGCAAAATAATGGAACAATGGAATAAATGAAAACATGACCTGTTGGGGGTACTTAAGGACTGGAGTTGAGAAACATTGATATACAGTATATATATTATATATATATATATATATATATATATATATATATATATATATATATATATACACACACACACACACACACACATACATACATACATATATATATATACACACACACACACACACACACACACACAGAATCTCATAAAAGTGAGTACACCCCCCACATTTTTGTAAATATTTTATTATATCTTTTCATGCGGCAACACTGAAGAAATGACACTTTGCTACAATGTAAAGTAGTGAGTGTACAGCTTGTATAACAGTGTAAATTTGCTGTCCCCTCAAAATAACTTAACACACAGCCATTAATGTCTATACCACTGGGAAAAAAAGTGAGTACACTACTAAGTGAAAATGTCCAAATTGAGCCCAAATGTCAATATATTGTGTGGCCACCATTATTTTCCAGCACTGCCTTAACCCTCTTGGGCATGGAGTTCACCAGAGCTTCACAGGTTTCCAATGGAATCCTATTCCATTCCTCCATGACGACATCACGGAGCTGGTGGATGTTAGAGACCTTGCGCTCCTCCACATTCCATTTTAGGATGCCCACAGATTCTCAATAGGGTTTAGGTCTGGAGACATGCTTGGCCTGTCCATCACCTTTACCCTCAGGTTCTTTAGCAAGGCAGTGGTCGTCTTGGAGTTGTGTTTGGGGTCGCTATGTTGGAATACTCCCCTGCGGCCCAGTCTCTGAAGGGAGAGGATCATGCTCTGCTTCAGTATGTCTCAGTACATGTTGACTGACATTCATGGTTCCTTCAATGAACTGTAGCTCCCCAGTGCGGGCAGAACTCATGCAGTCCCAGACCATGACACTCCCACCATCATGCTTGACTGTAGGCAACACACACTTGTCTTTGTACTCCTCACCTGGTTTCTGCCACACACACTTGACACCATCTGAACCAAAGTTTATCTTGGTCTCATCAGAACACAGGACATGGTTCCAGTAATCCATGTCCTTAGTCTGCTTGTCTTCAGCAAACTGTTTGTGGGCTTTCTTGTGCATAATCTTTAGAAGAGGCTTCCTTCCGGGACAACACCCATGAAGACCAATTTGATGCAGTGTGCAGCGTATGGTCTGAGCACGGACAGGCTGACCACCCACCCCTTGAACCTCTGCAGCAATGCTGGGAGCACTCATACATCGATTTCCAAAAGACAACCTCTCGATACGACGTATGTGCACTCAAATTCTTTGGTCGACCATGGCGAGGCCTGTTCTGAGTGGAACCTGTCCTGTTAAACCGCTGTATGGTCTTGGCCACCATGCTACCGTTCAGTTTCAGGGTCTTGGCAATCTTCTTATAGCCTAGGTCATCTTTATGTAGAGCAACCAGTATGAGAGAGTGGGAGCCATAACACCAAATTTAACACACCTGCTCCCCCATTTATACCTGAAACCTTGTAACACTAACGAGTCACATGACACCGGTGAGGGAAAATGGCTAATTGTGCCCAATTTGGACATTTTCACTTAGGGATGTACTCACTTGTGTTGCCAGCGGTTTAGACATTAATGGCGGTGTTTTGAGTTATTTTGAGGGGACAGCAAATTTACACTGTTATACAAGCTGTACACTCACTACTTTACATTGTAGCAAAGTGTCATTTCTTCAGTGTTGTCACATGAAAAGGTATAATAAAATATTTCCAAAAATGTGAGGGGTGTACTCACTTTTGTGAGATACTATAAATATCTACATACACAAAATGTTTTGTCTTGCATTTCAATATTAAACTGAATGGGTTGTTTTATAAGGTAAGGGTTCACCTATATATTAAATTTGGGCTGATTCAGCAGCACCTGGCTCAACAAAAGTCTATTTGAAAATCAACTGGGCTGGGTGGAAATTTATTGGCTGAAAAGTGACTGTATGCTATCAGATGCAGTCATTTTTTGGCAGGGCCATTGTATTCAGGCAGCCGCAGGTGCCATGGCTACTGAATACAATGGCTAGTAGTAGTGATTCTATCATCTATGCTGTTTAACTTGGATGGGGGGGGGGGGGAATCATTGATTTTCTCTCGTTCGACCCTTGGGATGAACAAAACAAAAATCGAGCCATGTATGACTAGCTTAAGGTAAATTATTTCATACCCTGCAAACACTGTAGAATGCGTCATTTGTAATATAAAAACATCATGTCAAATATGTGGGTGTCTACAAATCTTAGTGTTATTTTTTTAAGGACCAGCAAAAGTGACGAATAATTCATATGATTACACCACCAGCAGCTCATCTTACATCTAGCCTCAAGGGCTTTTAGAGAAATTTGGCATCCAGTACCACAAACCAAAGAGGAACTTCCAGTTACTCATGTGATAAACATACAGCAGCTGTGCTTATTGGGGACCATGTTGATATATTCTAATGCTGTAGGAGCAAAGTGGGACACTTAAAGGGTGCAGTCAAGCACTAAGCAGAAATGTGTTGTAAAATTGCTCTGAAATGGACTGAAAATGTTAATTCACCACAAGGGATTTTTCCAGCTCGCTAGCCAGTTAAGGGCAATTTAGCCCAGCTCTTTCTGTAGGTGCAGCGTCTTAAGAAAGGAATTGATCTGGACCTGATTGTTTTCACTAAGACGGTATCAATACATGGAGATGTGGTTACACAGCTATTGCTGACTCTTGGTTTCCCAGAATCCCCTGGGTTTCCAGCTTTTGGAAGGGCTCTCAATGGCTGTGCAGTTCCATTTTACTGAGTTTTTTCTTCTAATCCGTCCAAATGGAAAAATGGGTTTTGTAATTGAGCACATCTGGACATGTGTCTTTCTATACCTGGCTCTATTATAAACTGCACTTTTCTGGCTGTGGTCTACAAAATGTCCAATTGAATTTGTAATCATTTATAAAAACCCAAGCCTGATGCTCAGATAATATGCATGATTTTTTATGTTTAATTTTGCCCCATTTTCACTAAGCCAAATGAGCAGCGAAATTAGTGAAATAAAATCAGGGAACGGTCAGGATTTGAACTAAGGGCTAATTCAGACATATGGGTTCAAGCGCATTGAATGTGCTGCCAATGGACCAGGAAAGACCACAAATCGAGCATGCACCATTTTTTAGAATGCAGCGCTACACAAGTGTGTGTTGCGGTACACTACATCGCATGTGTGTTGGCCTAGTTCTTTGGGCTGACATTTAATATAAATGCACTTTGATGCATATAACAGGCATTAATGAGCAAAAACTGCACTGTAGAGGTGTGAAGGGGCCCAGAGGCTCCCCCCAAGATTTAAAGATTTGGTCTTAGAGCTAGCACACACAATTCAGGGTCATTGCTAAAGGTGTACTCTTTTCTATGTTTCTGTCTTTAAACATAATCAGCATGTTAACCTACAATTACACATTTCAGTCTAATTGTACATTTGCCTTTAGATTTACAAAAATTATGTAACATGAGGATCTAAACGTTCCATTTACTTTGTATCCAATCAGATGGACCTCTGTATAAAATAGTTGGTAGATCTAAAAGCCTTTGTAATGTGTATAGTGAGCTTTAAAGAGATCCACTTCGTGTACTCTATATAATAAATCAACATGTATTAATTTTTTTAAAACCATCTATGTTTTGTCTGAAATTATTTCATATGGCCCACTGTGTTTGCTTGTTCTATGCACAGGCTCCACTTATTGTTTTGTGCTGATACACACTAGTTTTGCTTTACTGCTCCTTCTCTCACAATGCTTGTGTTAAAGTAGAATTAAGGACAAAACTTTTTTCATTTTGGATAGATGAAAGCATTTGTTACCCTAAAAAAAAAAAAAAAAAAAATATATATATTATATATATATATATATTATATATATATATATATATATATATATATATATATATATATATATATATATATATATATATATATATATATATATATATATATAGATCCTGTTCCTTTAAAGCATGGGTGACCAAACCTTTTGGCTTCTCTGGACCACAATGAGTGTAGAGAAATTTGGGCCGCATATAAAATATATACTATAGTTAAGGTATACAAGTAATAAAACGCCACCGCGCCCTTTCCACTCCGCCGCGCCCCCCCCCCCCCCACACTAATTTAGCACAACTAGAGGATGATCAAATGAAATGGAATCAGAATACAGGAGGTTTAATTCTTCTGAGAGATATTAAAGGAACACTCTAACCACCATTACCACTTCAGTGATTTGAAGTGGTCATGGGGGTAGGAATCAGAAACACTGCACACGCTAATGCACATACCTTTTTCTTCTAATTTTGCAGACTGCTGGCGGTTACTGCTGGTGCAGTTACTGCTGGCGGGTAATGATGGTCATGACATCAGGTACTGATGGAGGAAGCAGCGGCTGCAGTAGAGAGCAGAGCCGCTGCTTCCTGTATGGCTCCTGTCACTGGTGGAGTGCATTTCATATCACTCCTCTTGTGACAGAGCCGGAACTATACAGGAAGCAGCGGCTCTGTCACTGACTGCAGACATCCTAGGTCTCTCGCGGCAGCCAGGAGATTGCACGGAACTTGCAGCCTAGTGGGTGCCCATACAATGCAGCCTAAACAGTGCCCATCCAATGCAGCTTCACCAGTGTGTGCCCATCCAATGCAGCCTGATCAGTGCCCATCCAATGCAGCCTCACCAGTGCAAGCCCATCCAATGCAGCCTGATCAGTGCCCATCCAATGCAGCCTTACCAGTGCATGCCCATCCAATGCAGCCTGATCAGTGCCCATCCAATGCAGCCTCACCAGTGCGTGCCTATCCAATGCAGCCTCACTACTGCATGCCCATCCAATGCTGCTTCACCAGTGCGTACCCATTCAATACAGCCTGATTAGTGCCCATCCAATGCAGCCTCACCAGTGCATGCCCATCCAATGAAGCCTGATCAGTGCCCATCCAATGCAACCTCACCAGTGCCCATCCAATGCAGCCTGATCAGTGTCCGTCCAATGTAGCCTCACCAGTGCATGCCAATCCAATACAGCCTCACCAGAGCGTGCCCATCCAATGCAGTCTGCAATGAAGAGAGAGGAGAGCCACTGGATTACACAGAGTGGGGATCTCCTGCTTATCTGGCGACCAATGTCATACGAAGTCGTGCATCTTGGACCAGCTCCTATGATAGAGGTCATCATGGGAGCCAGTCCAGGTGGTGGGGCTTTGTATGACAGTGGCCACCTTGGTAAGCAGGAGATCCCTGCTCTGTTTGTAATCATCTCCCCTCCCTTCCGAGGCGGCCTCTGCCTACAGTTAGTTTGAAGCCGCTGTGGCCATACCCCCGACTCAACTTCCTTCCTCCCCAGCAAAAAAAAAAAAAAAAAATTGTCAGGGGGCACTGGGCCGCATTGCCTGCGGTTTCTGGGCCGCAGGTTGCACATGCCTGCTTTAAAGCATGTTATACAGCACGGTGCTTGTGCTGTGTAATTTGGCCCCTTTTATCACCTAAAAAACCTGGCAGATCCTGCTAGTTTCTGCCCTCCCCCTGTTCACTGACCATGGTGTACCATGGCTATTTGGCCCTGACACCATGGTCAGTGTACGTGCCTCCGTGATCCACAGCCATACTCTCTGTTCTCCTGTGTTTCCTCTGTCCTCCTCCCCTCCCTGCCTGTCAGCTCTGTGTCACGGCCTGCCCGCCCCTCCTGCTGCTCAAATAACTGTTGAGATGTTATATAATCCTGGTTGTTTCCTAAGCCTGTGTGCCTCTGTCTATGTGTCTATGTGTTTTATAAAAAAAAATGCTGTATATACCGGATTTCAGTGTGCTGCTGGGCGATCACTTGACTGGCTGAGTGACGTTAGCAGGAAAATCTCGGACCTGCCCCCTGCAGCTGTCAGACGGGGAGAGGAGAGAGACAGTCATTCATGTGATCACCGAGCAGCACACTGAAATCAGGTATATACAGAATTTTTTTTAATAAAACACAGAGACAGATGTAAACAGGTTCAGGAGACAAACAGGATTATACAAAGTCCTGCAAGTGGTTCAACAACCACTTTAAAGAATGATTATAACCCCCCCCCCCCATTGGGGAGATTTCTCTTAACTTCCTGTCCAATAGCTAAGTAAAAGGGAATCCCCAATCCCTACCATGTAAAAGAATCCCTTAGGCTACGTTCACATGTTAGCATAGCGGACCGCGGCAGAATCACCGCGATTCTGCCCGCGATCCGGAAATCATTGCAAATCGCAGGACGCCTGTGCATTGCCGTTGATTTGCAATGACACCCCAAACGCTGCGCGATGTTGCCGCGATTTCCGCCTGCCGAATCGCGGTAACATCGCGCAAACAAAATAGCGGGTCGCATGAAGCCCAAAAAAGGTACAAGAGCTTCTTTGGGGCGTCATGCGACCCGCGATTTTGTTTGCGCAATGTTACCACGATTCGGCAGGCGGAAATCGCGGCAACATCGCACAGCGTTTGGGGTGCCATTGCAAATCAACGGCAACGCACAGGCGTCCCGCGATTTGCAATGATTTCCAGATCGCGGGCAGAATCGCAGTGATTCTTCCGTGGTCCGCTACGCTAACATGTGAACATAGCCTTATACCCAGGTAGCCAGGACTAGTGCCCCATTGAACAATATTATTTTTTTGTTTATTTTCCCTCTTGGTTTAATGGTAAACAGGACAATTAGAAAGGGAGAATATGTTCAATGGGGGCACAGAGAGCAATACAAACTGGACAGGTGATTCTAATCCCTCTCCTCTAAAACTAAAAACAAGTTAGTTTTACTATAAGGCTGCACAGAATGTTTAACCAATGAAAAATAGTGGTAACGGTGCCAAGACTTGGATGGAAAAACTTGGATCCAAACCATAAAACCATAAACAATTATTAAAGGTAGTTCATGTAATGATAAAGTTCCTTTATGAGTTGGTGCCACTGGAGTGAATCCAAAGTAGGCTTTGGAGTAGGAGGAGGCAAAGTTTCCCCAGCACAAACACAACTAATAGATGGAACCAGTATGTGAAGGAATATATTGGCACCAAAGCAGATGTACATGGCCCTGTAGCGCAGTTCCTTGTTCAGAAGATTCCCCTTGTGTTCTGTTGCAGAGACAGTGGTCAAAACCAAGGTAAAAAGTCTCCAATGGGGACAAGGGCAGGAGTAGAAATGTAACAGATGTTCTAAACCTTCTATGTTCTATTCAAATTCAAATCCAGAGAGAGAGGGGTAGATAATAGCAATCACAAGTGTAACCTCAAATCTAGCATTCAGATATAGAACATAGATGGTATATAGTAGAGCACCAAAGAAACTATGACATTATCTTATTAACCAATATCCCTGTACATAAATTTGCACATTAATTGTTGCACAGACCCGAAACCAGTAAACTATGCTTCAGGATCTTATACCAGAAGCAGCTATAAATCTTACTGTAGATGTCTGGACATGCACCAAATTAGATATTGAACCCTGTATGTTTTTAAAGCTATTGGTTTGTTATTTGCCAGTCCCAAAGCAACAAAACCAGAATTGTAGTCATACAAGTTCATAAATGTGACAAACCTGGCTGATTCCACTAAATCGGTGCCCAATTTATAAACATCAGCCAAGTTCCTTTGTCATTTGGCAGATAACTGCCACTCGGGTATATGAAAGTTCCTCAGTGTGCATAGAGCCGTAACCCATGGCAAACCCAGCAATCATTCACAGTTCCATCTGCTCTAACAGATGAAATATGAAATGGCTTGAAATGAAACTATCGCTGTTCCCACCGTTGCCTTATTAACCACTAGGCACGCCTTGCAGGAATTTTAAGCCTTCAGGACATACCTTGTACGTCCTACATTAACCCACTCACTATGTGGTCTTCTCTTTCTGTAGCCAAGAGCTGCTAACAGAGCGTCTGTCCTCAATGATTGCTGCGGCAGCTGCATTATTCATTGATAAAAAAATAATAAATTTCATAAATACAATTTGTACTTCAGATCCACCAAGTTGATTTTCTATTTTTTTCCTAATTTCTTCTACTACTTTTTGAGTTTAAAAATATATAGAAAATGAAATATTTCTTGAAAAACAAAGTCTAAAAGAAAGTTTTGCTTATACACCCCAACAAAAATAAATGTACAAGTATCAGTTTGGCATCGTTAGCAGTGGCAAAGTTGTTTCGGAATTGGTGAGAAAATCACTCTAGTCCACCTTGGGCATACAGTTGTGAGAACTAATAGGTACAATGAAGTAGATTATGTCTGATAACACTTAAAACTTTAAAGTACAGTTCTAGTAACAAGAAAATCCCATTAGTTAATTATAAAGTAT
Source organism: Pelophylax lessonae (assembly GCF_965119305.1). Classification (NCBI taxonomy): domain Eukaryota; kingdom Metazoa; phylum Chordata; class Amphibia; order Anura; family Ranidae; genus Pelophylax; species Pelophylax lessonae. Next base: position 157,312,196 of record NC_138780.1, on the reverse strand, counting down.
AAAATGCAATACAATTACAGAACCACTGTAGCTGTTTAAGGCCTATCTCCAACTTGGGCAAAAAAATAAAAAGGCACTCTGGCTTCAATATTTACTTCTTCTTAGGCACCATCTCCAGCAGATTCACCCACTCACTGACTTCCTGTGAGCTCAGGTTGTCAAGACACCACCCGCACTCTGGACTCTGGACTAGGAGAATGGTTCAGAGAGCGGCAACACATCATTGCGTGGCACCTTTTTCTGAAGCATTTAGGATCTGCCTACTAGAAGAGGAAGAAGCAGATAGAGAGGGCCTGTGACAAGACTGAAAACACATGAAAAAAGGTTTGCATACAAATATTTTTAAAAGAGGGTGCAAGGGTTCTCTGGAGTTAAACCTTAAGACAGAAAATCTGCTCACATTTACATTTACCAGAACCGTATATGGATTTTCAATTATTATTATTTTATTTTTTTTTACAACCAGCTCAGGCAAGGCTTTCTAAGAACCTCTAGGGGTACTGCAACCTCATACCAGTAATTCTGTACCACTTTCTACAAATCTACTTTTTTTTTGTAGACTGCAGTAGGGGTAGGTTAGAGCCATGAATAACTTACTTCTAAATAATCAAAGATGTGCATAATTGGACTAAGGAAAAATTTGGCCTGCAGATTCTCAATCTCCTAACGAGATATTTTCAAAAAATATGGTTTGCTATGTCCACATCATTGTAGACCACCAGGCTAAGCGAATTTTGTTTTCGTGAAACGAGTCAACTGTATTTATCCTCTGTCTCTGATGTTTGTCACTATGGATTATTTGGATTATTTGGATCTTCAATAAATGGATTTTATCTTTCACACTTTCAATCAGGAGTGCGGTTGCCTATTTTCCATTTTTACTCATTGTAGACCACCAGGCGACTTGCCAGCAAAGAAGAGCCAGAGGAATATCCAAGTGGTGCTGTCAGCTTGGAAAATGCTTACTCCCAAGAGCACCTCTATACTTCAAGCCCCTGTCTATATCCCACCACCGCTAACATGTTTCGGGGTTTCAGCCCTCCTTCAGAATTCTCTCTGAGTACCTGTTTTTATTGTTGGAACATGAAAGAATATTATGTTATCTTTTTATTTGTCTTGACTCCTGCAAGAGAAGTCAATTATTTACCTTTCTGCTACCTGCAAAGTCTGCTCCCTCCAGTCACCTGTCCTCCATCTATCTCATCAGAATGCATGTGCTCCCATTGTGGAGACTCTTTAAAGGTAGAGTTAGGGACTGCAGATATCAGGGTGCCTTGGCGCGGCCTGCAGCTTACGCATGTATTTGCAAATGTGTGCAACTAAACCCCTGTTTTTAACGCATACTGTTAGACAGGTTAATTTGGCTGGTTGCTGGCTGGTTGGTAAGTAGTGACTGGAAATCCCTTCGTTTTTGATCTGCGTTTGCCCTTCCAGTGCTCTTACTATCTAGACCAGTTATAGATGGAGGAGGTGACCACTTTTTGCAATATCGTATAACGTTTATATTGGTCAGGCAACGCACTGACACCTTCGCTGCCATTGTGCTATGTGCTGGGTGTTCAGTGTGACCCTGCGCCTTTAAGGAGGAGTGGGCTCCCTCCAGTCACCTGTCCTCCATCTATCTCATCAGAATGCATGTGCTCCCATTGTGGAGACTCTTTAAAGGTAGAGTTAGGGACTGCAGATATCAGGGTGCCTTGGCGCGGCCTGCAGCTTACGCATGTATTTGCAAATGTGTGCAACTAAACCCCTGTTTTTAACGCATACTGTTAGACAGGTTAATTTGGCTGGTTGCTGGCTGGTTGGTAAGTAGTGACTGGAAATCCCTTCGTTTTTGATTTTTACCTGCAAAGTCTGCATTTCTGGAAGTGTCAAATGCCTGCATCCCCCAAAGCACACTTTGGTTCCTGCTGCCAGCTGCTGTCTCTCTACTCGTTCTTAAGTAATGTTGGACCAGCAGGAGGAACCACTGAGTAAGTGGGACCACACAGGCATTCAACACTCTCACTGAAGTTAGGAACACTAAAGACTTTGCAGGAGGCTGTACTGCTTGAAGAGAGTGGAATTCGTACTTATCATCCCTAAACCAGCAACAATAACCCCAGGTAAAAGAGTAAAATCAATGTCTTACATGAAGACTAATTTCCAGTATTGGATGCATTTTTGTTTTTTAAGATATAGCAATTGAATTAAACGATGGTATAACTTTGTAATCCACTGTACACTTTTATACACTAAAGTGGAGATTGTGACATTTCTGGAACCACATACATTACTCTTCAAAACCATCGCTCTTTTAGACTGGAGAACAAATGTTTAGGGCTATTTAGCATAATAAAGCTGTGATAGCAGCATAATGTGTCTAAAGCTAGACTATGAAAAGAATAGAGGTACATTGACGATGCATAACACTTCTAAACTGCACATTTTATTTTCAGTTTCCTGTGTTGAAAGCCTTATAAGCAATTGCATCGGCACAGATTTACTGCTAGTCATGTTGTTTTAGAGGCTCTCTCAGCGGATAATGTCATCCTTGTTGGAAATATATCCATGGAGTTTGTATACTATTTCTACGTCTATCCAGCCGGTCTGTCTAGTCATACCATGCTGTTTGACGTTTTATTGCTAGCAGCATACATTGAAAGGGAAATTGTATATTATTTTAGGATAAAATGTCCGTATTTATTTATTATAATATCGAACATGTCTGCATTGTTTATATGGAATGAGAAAACTGTTTGTAATATATTAAACTTGCATAAAAAGTGAAAAAAAAAAGTGCTGAGGCAAATACGAAGGCTGCCACTGCTGACTCCTGATAATGTTTTAAATCATTGGCCTGGGTCAGTGGCTCAGTAAATATTGCAGCCAGAGATAGCCACATGGCACACACACACACACACTACTTTGCAAAACTTTTGGGCAGGTTTGAAAAAATAACAATGCTTTTGGAAATAGAAGTGAAGTGTTAGTATTTAAGTTAAAGTGGAGTTCCACTCTGTTTTTACACTTTGGCCCCAGGAATTGCTTAGAGCTATGCCATCAATATTTGGGAACTTTTTTTTCTTCAAAGTTTAATTACTTTTTATGCTTCCTGAAGTGCTGCACTCCCGTATTATCGTGCCGCGACGAGGTGCGTCATATCCTCCCGCCCGTGGCTTCTGGGATATAGGTGTCATCAATCCCAGAAGTCAACCGGTATCCTCAAAGCCGCGCTCTCTTCACAATGCGAAGGTGCGAGATCGGGAGGTGCACGCTGGGTAGTCAGCTGCACCGTATACTGGAAGAAAGTCTGACTGGGCTTTCAGATGCCCACACTGAAGATGGAAGCTTCCAGGCTTGAGAAGGGACAGTGAGTAACATTGGATTTACATGGAACACAAACCATTACATATGCAGCTTACTGTATGTCAATTTGCATTGCATGAGCTGTGACCGCCACTGGGGTGCTAAAAAAAAAAAAAAAATGACTGGAGCTCCGCTTTAACTTTATTTTTATCAATTAACAAAATGGAATGTAAATGAACAGAAGAGAAATCCAAAGAAAGTCAATATTTAGTGTGACCACTTTATCCCTTCAAAACAGCATCCATTCTTCTAGGTCTACTTGCACATAGTTTTTGAAGGAAATTGGCAGGTTGTTTCAAACATCTTCGAGAACTAACCACGGATCATCTGTGGATGAAGACTGCTTCAAATCCTCCTGTTTCTTTTGTAATCTCAGACAGACTCCATGATGTTGAGATCAGGGCTCTGTGGGGCCAAACTATCACTTCCAGGACTCCTTGTTCTTCTTTCTGCTGATAGTTCCCAATGACATTGGCTGCATGTTTGGGGTCATTGTCCTGCTGCAGAATACACTTGAGGCCAGTGACAGGCCTCCCTGATGGTTTGTCATGATGGATAAGTAACTGCCTGTATTTCCCAGCACTGATGACACCATTGGTCCTGCCAAAACTTTCAACTCCATTTGCAGAAATGCAGCCCAAAACCTACAAGGATCCTCCGCCATACTTCACTGTTGCCAGCAGACAACCAAATATTGCACCACTCTCCAGCCCTTTGCCAAACAAACTGACTCCTGCTACAGCCAAATATTTATACATTTTGACTCATCAGTGCAGAGCACCTGCTGCATATGTTGTTGAGTCACTTAGCCTTGTTTCTATGTTGAAGGTATGGCTTTGTGGCCACAATTCTTCCATAAAGTCCACTTCTGGCAACAATTCTCAGGAGAGTAGATGGGTGTACCTGGGTCCCACTGGTTTCTGCCAGTTCTGTGCTGATGGCACTGCTGGACATCTTTTAATGTCAAAGGGAAGTATGCATGATGTGTCTATCATTTGCTGCATTAATGTTTCTTAGCCAATCAATGTGTCTACGGTCCTCAACATTGCATCAATGGTGTCCTCAATGCTAAGAAATACAGGCAGATACTTGTACATCATGCCATACTATCCACAACCTCACCTTAGTAGCAGAGTTTGTCTGTTACTCACCCAGTTTTAAGCCCATTACGCAGCTGTTCCTGTTTTAGTTATTGACTATGTTTCAGCCTACATATGAAATTGTAGGTTATTATTTGGTATATTTGGTTAATCATACACCTGACTCTAATCCTACAAAATCCCTGACTTTGTGCAAGTGTACAAAGTGTGCAAGTGTAAGAATTGATGCTGGTTCGAAGTCAAAAGGGTAGTCACGCCAAATATTGATTTGACTGAAATTTTTCTTCTGTTCGATCACTTCTCGTTTAGTAAATTGATAAAAATAAAACGAAAAAAATATACAGGCATACCCCACTTTTAAGTACACAATGGGACCAGAGCATGTTTGTAAAACGAAAATGTACTTAAAGTGAAGCAATACCTTTTTTCACTTCTCAATGCATGTAAATACACTAGCTCCACATGAAATCTTGGTCAGCTTGACATGGCACTGCTCCCAAACCATAAGTGACAAGGACACCAAGCTTGGGGAGCATGTTAAGGGGATCCAGGACTATGACCTGGTAGATTACAAATAGGATATGTTGTAGTCCCTGGTCCCCTCTCGGTGCTCACTAAGTTTGGTATCCCTGTCACTTATGGTTTAGGAGCTGTGCCATGTCAAGCTGACCAAGATTTTCCATAGACGCCAATGTTAAAAACCGGGAGTAGTGCCATGCCAAGTTGACCAGGCTGTGTCTTTACTCGCGAGTGTATGTAAAGTGAGTGTACTTAAAATGGGGTATGCCTGTATTTCTGAGAGCATTCTTACTTTACGGCATTTCTTCACACCTGTCTAAAACTTTTGCATGGTACTCTGTATGTACACTATATTGCCAAAACTATTTTGACACCCCTCCAAATCATTGGAATCAGGCGTTACAATCACCTCCATGGTGATTCTACAACATTTGTGAAAGAATGGGTTGCTCTCAGGAACTCAATGAATTCAAGTGTGGTACTGTGATAGGTTGCCACCTGTACATCCATCCATCTGTGAAATTTCCTTGCTACTAAAGATTTCACTGTCAAATGTTAGTGGTATTATAACAAATTGGAAACAACAGCAACTTAGCCACAAAGTGGTAGGCCACGTAAAATGATAGAGTGGGGTCAGCGCATGCTGAAGCGCACACTGCGCAGAAGTCGCCAACTGTCTGCAGAGTCAATAGCTACAGACTTCCAAACTTTGTGTGGCCTTCAAATTAGCACAACCACAGTGCTTAGAGAGCTTCATGGAATGGTTTTTCATGGCTGACCAGCTGCATCCAAGCCTTATTTCACCAAGTGCTATGCAAAGTGCAGGCACAGTGGTGTAAAGCATGCCGCCACTGGACTTGTGAGCAATGGAAAGATGTTCTCTGGAGTGACGAATCACACTTCTCTGTCTGACAATCCGATGGATGTGTCTGGGATTGGCGGTTGCCAGGGGAATGATATTTGCCTGACTGCATTGTGCCAAGTGTAACGTTTGGTGGAGGGAGTATTATGGTGTGGGGTTGGCTCCTTAGTTCCAGTGAAGGGAACTAATAAGGCATACCAAGACATTATGGACAACTTCATGCTCCCAATTTGTGCCAACAGCTTGGGGATGGCCCCTTCCCTTTCCAACATGACTGCGGACCAGCGCACAAAGCAAGGTCCGTAAAGACATACATGAGCAACTTTAGGGTAGGGGAACTTGACTAGCCTGCACAGAATTCCCTTAATTTACAGGGATTTACCCCCACTTCCTGTTTTGGCTATAGTACAGGAAGTGAAGGTAAATCTTCCCAATAGGACACAGATGGCAAAAAAAAAAAAAAAACATTTAGGGTTTAACCTCTCTCTTATTCTATCCAAAATGAAAACTAAATGTTTTGCCTAGTTCTACTAGAAGTTCTACTAGAAAGCATAGTGGACTCTCATTTATCTCATATTTGTAGCTATTATTGCCATAAATGTTTGTGCTTCTACAATTGTTACAGCTCTCTTCTATATTTTTTTATTATATTACATATTGATATTTTAAGTTTTCAATGGTCACAAATCATGGTGAAATCTGTAGGGAACAGATATTAATAAAGGTATAATGGTTGGGGCTATAGAAAGAGAGTAAAAACAGGATAGACTAGAACAAGCAGAAAAATGTAGACATAGAAAATGGTAACCTTCTATATTAATATAGTATATAGAGGAATACAATCTTCAAACATATCCTTTGAAGTTTCTTGCCCAAAATTCTATGTTTCAAAAAAAAAAAAAAAATACAGAGATTTTATTCTAAATTTGAAGGATAAACTTTATTCTGAAGGGATGTACATGCAATAATCAATATTGTACTCCAATTATGATTACAAAAAATTAATTAATCTTAGATATCCCTAGAAATAGAAAAATAGCTATGGAGTATACCAAGACTGAGAATGTGAGAATTTAACTTTCAGAATTTTATTGTGAGAGGAAGCAATAAAGCTGAATCAAGGGAGTTGATTTACTAAAGGAGTAGAGTATGTTCATTTTGTGATTTTTCATGAGATGATGGTATGCCAACTTAAATTACCCAATCATATGTGAGCAAAATATCCAGGTTTTTTAAATTTTCCTTGCTCATGATTGGGTATTGTCCAACTAAACTTTCACTTGGCTTTACTCCATTTACTAAGCTAAGTAAATCGACCCTGTTGTGTAACACTGAAAAATCGTAAGCAGAGCTTGACTATGTAATAAGCAAATACCATGGTCTCTACATACATATGGAATCACAAGTTATACAGTACATAGAAACAAGGATTTTAGAATATTAATGCAGAGCTAAGCTCTATCCTCATTAACTATTTTTAATTCCTAAGCTGCTACTGTTAGTAAAAAGATAAGACGGTATTTGTTTTAAACTTTATTTTTACATTTCTTCAGTTGCTTCTTCATTTCTGGCCTAGGCCAGAATGAGGTCATACATCCCAGGAGTCTTCATGGGAATTTTATTCTTTCATCTGGAGGAGAGAAGGAGGCACTTTCTCAGCTAAGCACATCCTCCTGCTGGCATGCCTGAGCCAAGGGCAAATGGATTCCAAGAAGTAAATGCTACATGAATCATCTGCCCTTACTCAAGATAGCCATGGCTAGAAATGCCAGGGGGTGTATTTCAAAGTGATTTCTCAACAAAATAAAGCATAGAGACATGGATGGATGGGTGAGTCTGCCTTAACCACTTCAGCTCCAGAAGGTTTTACCCCCTTAACCTCCCTGGCGGTATGATTCTGTCAGGAATTCTGTACCAAAAGCGGTACAATTTTTTTCATGGAAATTTGGCGTTATGTATTATAGGCCTACAATTCTTAGTAATTACTGACTTAAACCTGACCAAAACAAGACTCTAGTAGACATCCCAGATGTGATAAATTTGAAACACAAACGCATGAATTATAATCAAATCAATAATATAATTTTATTATAGAATATATAATATATATAATAAAATTATATTATTGATTAGATTATAATTCATGCGTTTTATATATATATATATATATATATATATATATATATATATATATATATATATATATATATATATATATATATAACGCATGAATTATAATCTAATCAATAATATAATTTTATATATATGTGTGTGTGTATATATAGGTATATATATATATATATATATATATATATATATATATACACACACATATATACATATATGCATATATATAATATAAAATGTGTTTGTGTTTTGTGCAACGTTTTTTTTTTTTTTTTGAATTTCCCTCCCTAGTTCCGCTCCCATGCAGCATTGCTGCTGCAGGGAACGGAACTAGGAAGTCCTCCTAGCAATGAGAGCTCATCGCTGGATCGCCAGGATAAGGTAAGACACTCCGCTGCGCTGTCTGCACATCCACCCCGAGCGTGACTCGGGGATACCGATAATAGCAGGAAATTCCTACCCCCCCCGAGTCACGCTCGGGTTTACTGCTAGCCTGGTTAATGACCAGGCCATTTTTTGCGATTCGGCACTGCGTTACCTTAACGAAAAATTGCGCGGTCGTGCAATGCTGCACCCAAATACAATTGATGTCCATTTTTCCCCACACATAGAGCTTTCTTTTGGTGGTATTTGATCACCTCTGCGGTTTTTAGATTTTGCGCTAACAACAAAAAAAAAGCGACAATTTAAAAAAATTAAAAAAAAAACACAATATTATTTACTTTCGGCTATAAAACATTCCCAATAAAAAGTTTTTAAAAAATCTAATTTATTTTTATCATTTTAGGCCAATTTGTATTCTGCTACACATTTTTGGTTAAAAACAAATCCCAAAAAGCGTATTTCTATTGGTTTGCACAAAAGTTAAAGCGTTTACAAACTATGGGATATATTTTTGGACTTTTTTTTTGTTTTTATTAGTAATGGCGGCGATCAGCGATTTTTAGCAGGAGTGCAGTGGACAGATCGGACCCCTGACATTTTTGATACTTTTTGGGGACCAGTGACATTAATACAGCAATCAGTGCTAAATAATATGCACCTAAAAAAGAGAAAAAGACAGAGCGCCTCTAAGTGCAGCATTTATTAAAGCATAAATCACAAGTAAGTAACAACTCACTAGATGGATGTATATTAAGGCTTGTAAGCTCCGGTGGTGTATCAGGAGATGGTAGCAGTCACAGGGGTCCTGGAGAGTGGAACACCTATCCTGGTCGGATGGACGGGTGGATGCTGTGCTGGGGATCCTCTGTCTTCTGGGTTCCGGGTATCTGATGCCATGGAATTTTTTGTATTTTTAATAGGTATAGCCACCATCCCATCTAACCTACGTCAGATCGTTTGCTCTTTTTCTTGTCAAATAATATGCACCGTTACTGTATAAATGACACTGGCAGGGAAGGTAATCAAAGGGGTTAATGTATGCCTAAGGCTCCATATACACGGGACGCTGGAAATGGCCGTTTAGGAGCAGTTGGGCGTTTTTTTCAGAAGCCCCTGAACCCATCTACATTTTATCTTATCTGTCCATGTACACCAGGTCGTTTACAGTCATTTGCAGGCAGTTGCGTTCAGGGACTGTTTTTAGAACGCAATTATTTGCGTTCGAACGTGTGTTTCCCGGCGTTCCAAACGCACAAACGCGTCTGAACGCGTCCGAACGCGTCCGAACGTGATGACCCGCGTTTAGCGTACGCGTTTTTCCATTTTAAAGGGAAATAATTTTTTTGACCTCTAGGAACGCTTCTAAACGCAAACGCCCGCAAACGCTGCTAAACGCCCGCTAAACGCGGGTACAAACGCGACCGAATGGACGTTTCAAACGTCCTAAAAATTCCAGCATTCAAAGGGACTTTTAACAACGTCCCGTGTACATGGAGCCTTACTGTGCTTACTCACTGTGGGGGGCTCTGTGACAGGCACAGAGAGAACGGGCTTTGTTGAAACTCCTGATCTCTCTGCCTGTGTGACAGAAGACTCCCCTGCTTTGTTTACATAAGCAGGTGGGACTTCTGTCAGTTTCTCTGACGAATGCGGGAGGCCGGTGTCTAAACACAGCGGGAGTGCGTGCTGCCGAGACCGTGTGCACAAAATCACGTAGATCTACGTGATTTTGCGCAGCCGAGCCGCCCTGCCGCAGTATATCTCCGTGGGGCGGTCGGCAAGTGGTTAAAAAAAAAAAAATTAAATGGCGTTTTTGGTTTGTGGTGCTTAGATACAGTTTGGTTCTGCTTAAGCTTATTTTGAGAAGATAATTTACAATATCTATAAAAGTTATGGTAAAAAAAAAATGAAAAAAAAAAAATATATTCCCTATAATATATTTTTTATAACATACTGAAAAATGTACATCATCTTATGAGTAAAACAATAGATCAATGTATTGCGTTTAGCGACTTTTTACTTGTATTTACCATAACTCATTTTTATGTCCATCATTTCTCAGCTGTGCAAATTTAAAGTTTAAAAAGAAAAATAAAGTCATCTCATAAAGCTATGTAAATGCAGCCCGTAAGTCTGACAGCAGATTCGGTGAGATTTTAAATAGAAAGCCATTAACATTTTCTTAAGCATTCCTTGCCACTTCTCATCTTTCTTCAAGTGCTACATCATTCTGCTCACCGCTAAATTAATCTTTCCTGCAAAATCTATTTCTCATCTCCTCCATCTTCCTTTACACCGACAAAGATTTTTCAGTGCAGAGGTAATTTAGACGGTCAATATAGAACATGATGTGTTTTCTTTCTTGAAGAAAAAAAAAAAAAAGAAAACCTTATCTAGTATTTTTCCAAGTTTGTCAGTCAGATGTTCAACTGCGCACAATTGGTCTTTTATTTCAGAGGGAAAAAAAAAAAAAAAAATTTAATGAAAGGAACATTTTGAAACCAATTTTCAGAACCCTTTCCCCTTAGGGCTTGGAACGATAATGTAAATCTTCGCCAAAAAAGCAATAGTCACACATTGAATGAAATTGTAGCTCCAATCACTCACTGACACTCACACAGGAAGAGGGAGATGATTGAAATTAGTCTAGCTGTCATTTGCACTGTATTTTCTCTAAATTTGTTGCGGCGCTGAACAGATAGAATTTTTATAGTCAACTGGCTGATTTAACCCGTCTTTTATAAATGGCTCCCTGAAATACTAATTGGGGTCTGTTTACTAGAGTGATTGATTCCCTTTTATTTTATGGAATACTGGTGACTAAGGTTTTTATCAATCTTATCAATATGTTTTTGGTGTGCATAATTATTTGTATTTGTATGTGGTAATAAAATAAAAAAAAAAAAAAAAAAAAAGGATTTATGGAAAGGTCACTAATCCTGGAAAGATTTTAGGAGCACAGCTGTGTCTGTGGTTTTTATTATTTTTAACCAGCAAACGTGTGTTTCCAAAGGGGGAAGGTTGGGAATAACAAACAATGTTAAAGTTTCTTGGGGTTGTATATTCCAGAGAACAATGTAAATGTTATGACAATGGGCAGTATGTGTAGGAAAGGAGTGTTAAGAGTGGTAAATATGTGCAGGGCAACAGTGGACAGAATGTGGAGAAGTGTGCAGAGGGTATGCCAGTGTGCAGGACAGAACTGTGAAGAGTATGATAGTGGGCAGTGTATGCAGGAAAGGAATGCAGAGAGTATTACAATGGGCAGTGTGTGCAGGAGAAGAGTGTGGAAAGTATGACAGTGAGTGCAGGAGAGGAGCTGGAGGGTATACCAGTGGGCAGTAGGTGCATGAGACAAATGCTGAGTGTATGACAGTGGGCAGTGTATGTAGGAGGGGAGTTGGAGGGTATAACAGCGGGAAGTGTGTGCAGGAGAGGAATGCGGAGAGTGTGGAGGGTATAACAGTGGGCATTGTGTGCAGCAGAGGAGTGTGGAGGGTAGAACAATGGGTGGTGTGTGCAAGACAGGAGTGTGGAGAGTATGACAATAGGCAGTGTGTGCCGGAGAGAAGTGCGGAGGGTATAACTGTGGGCACTGTATGCAGGAGAAGATTGTGGGGAGTATACCAATGGGCAGTGTGTGCAGGACAAGAGTGTGGATAGTATGACAGTGGGCAGTGTGTGCAGGTGAGGAGTGTGGAGAGTTTTACAGTGGGCAGTGTATGCAGGAGAAGATTGTGAGTGTATAACAATGGGCAGTGTGTGCAGGACAGGAGTGTGGAGAGTATGACAGTGGGCAGTGTGTGCAGCAGAGAAGTGTGGAGGGTATAACAATGGCCATTGTGTGCAGGACAGCAGTGTGGAGAGTATGACAGTGGGCAGTGTGTGCAGGTGAGGAATGTGGAGGGTATAACCGTGTGGAGGGTAGGGCACAAGCATTATTGTGCAGGAGCAAAGTGTGGAGAGTATGACAGAGGCTATATGTGCAGAACAGGACTTCAGGGGTTAAAGTGGGGGAAATATGTGCAGGAGAAGAGTGCAAATGGTATAATAACAGTAGATGGTATGTGCAATGGAAGAGTGTAGAAAGTATCATAGTGGCCAATATGTGCACAAGAGCAGTGTGAAGGATTTGACGGGGTAGTTTGTACAGGGGAAAATTGTGAAAGGTATTACAGTTGGCACTGGGCAGTATGTTAAGAAGAGAGAGGAGTGGATGGGTACAACTAGTAGCATAACAGTTTTAAAAATAACAAACATGTTATACTTACCTGATCTGTGCAATGGTTTTGCACAGAGCATCCCTGTTTCTACTCTTCTGGGGTCCCCTGCTGGTGCTCCCGACTCCTCCCACCTGCTGAGTGACCTCATAGCAAGCCATTTGCTATGGGGGCACTCATGTGGGCTCACTCCCAAGTCACTCCCAAGTCAGCTCTATGTGTCCAGTGACATACTGTCCATGGACACACAGGGTGTGGCTCGACCCCACTCTCTGCTCCCTCCTCACTGGCTGTGATTGACAGCAATGGTTCCTGCTGCTGTCTCTGAATCAATGAGCAGTGAGAGAGAGAGAGATAAGCTGCTCTTGGCCATATTGCTGGATCAAGATCAGACTCAGGTAAGTATAGGGGGGCTGGCGGGAAACTGCACTAGAAGGTTTTTTTACCCAAGGTAAAAAACCTTTAGCCTTTAGAATCACTTTAATCTTTTGGCTTACAAATAGTGGTTACTGATCTTTCCATAACAGCAATAAAATCACTAAAAATATGGTAACATTTATAAAAGTAAAAGGACAGAAGTGGGGAAATACACTTCATAATACATTTGTTTTCAATTTATATTTATTGAGTTTTTTTTACCATACAAAAAATCTTAAAACAAAAAGGTGGTATATACATACCAGCAAGAACAACAAAAACAAACCACAAATACAAAGTGCTAAAATATAAAAGTGTACATACTATATGTTATACAGACACCCCACAGAGATCCTAACACTTATATGGTAAAGACTAATGATTGAAAAAAAAAAAAAAAAGATGGGCCAGTACAAGAACATAGCTATAACAACATATAATGTAATGTATCACCCGCCTAGATAGGTGCTAGATAGTGTAAATAATTTACAGTGGGTAAACTATTTACACTATAGTTTACCAGTGGGTTGGCACAACAGTGGTGCATCCTGGGATATGTTCTAAAAGCCACGGGCACATGTGACAGGGGTCTTTGGGCGAGAAGCCAGGTCCAGTGGATGCTGACAGGTGGAGATGAAGGCAGAGCAACCTTGGGAAAAACAGTGTCTGAGTACCGGGAAGCTTGCCAGAGGTCTGCCCAGGAAGGGGACCACTCCAGTGGACAGTGGCTAGCATGCACAGGAAGTGAGAAAGGGGGTGCCAAGTTTGGACCCTGAAGAGAAACTATAACAGGATCATATTCGTTATCTTCACTTAAGTGGCAAGGTGAAGCAGCGGCCTTGCCGCACACACTACAGTCAGTTGTCCTCAAGCATTGTGCATAGTTCATAGTTGGAGTATCCCACCCATCCTTTTTCCCATCCCAGTTCTAAAATAAAACACAAAAAAAACAAATCCCATGGACTGTTCATTGTCTGAGCCATTTCTAAAGTTATAAGTACTACAGACTGTTGCTACGGGTAACCCAGGGGAATCCAGAAAGTGCAATTCTCAGCAGCTCCTTAGGGGGCAGTGCTACAGTAATAAACCACATCAATTGTTTGATTTAAGAGAAAAAGTGGACAACTGGACACAATCACGACCCCATATTACCAACAAAAATTATGATTCAGAATACATCGATCTTTAGCATTAATCAACACCATAATACATTTGGCACCCATTCACAAAACTGAATAATAATAAGGAACAGCCATATATGCTCATTTTCTATGGAAGCGCAGGTCCCTGGTTGTGTCTTAGTGACCTTGCATTTCTCTGCACCCCACCAACTTTCTGGGAAACTAGAGACCACATAAACTTGTGCCTAGGCTTCAGACAAAAGATTTTTTTGGGGGGCCAAAAACTTTTTTGTGCAAAGATTTTAATTTTTTTTACCCAAAATAATAATGTGATTTGCTAATGCCGAAATATGGCTATTGGTTAATATTAAGGATGAATTTAGATGACAAATCCACTTTAAAGTTAAGTTTTAGGTTTGCAGGGTATGGAAGAAATATTGTATACATCTGTTCAAGTCAAAAGACTTGAAGTTTGTAAGACTCTGATGTATGGAGAGAAATTCCAAACTGGAAGTATTAATAGCTTCCTCCATCCAACAGGCCGCAGCTGCACTGCTCTTCATTCTTAGCATTGCTGAGTGACACAGTAAATGGGCAACTTTTTAAGATCTTCTGAAATAGTCTGTTTATGAGTTGTGAAGTGGGGAGTTGGCAGTTAGGATTGACACTCGCCCCCCTCCTTTTTAAAGGAATGGCTGCTGAGGAGCCAGATAAAATCTCAGCTGTGGATTCTGATTTCAGGGGCCACAAAAGGTCTCTGAGAACCTTGATTTCCTGATAACATATTTGTTTTGGTAGCATGATTACCGCATGATTGATATCCCTGCAGATGGTGAGAATATATGCTGGGCAACGGATCATTTGTGCAGTCATGAAGGCTGCCGGTCTATTAAAGGCTTTGTCAGTTTATTTTTTCTGACGCTTCAAGAAGCGGATTCTGAAACTCAAGATTGGGTTACATAATGCTGCTTAAGTGGGATGCTTGCTATTGCTGTATTGGCATTTAGGCCTGGACTTTAAATTTGCCCTCTCTTGTCTAGTTTTATGGTGCAAACCTATAGCCTAGTTTGTCTGAGTGTATGAAATAAGAACTTAGCTGTTAATAGCATCCATCCAATAGGTTTTCAGGTTCATAATTCCAGGAATCTATGTAAGCATGGTTATTAAACAGCCAGACTTACTTGGTAGGCTCCAAAAAGTGTGTACACCAATTAAAGCTGAACTCCAAAAAGACAGCTTAAGGCTACGTTCACATGTGGGCGTAGTGGATCACGGGCAGAATCACGGCGATTCTGCCGGCGATCCGAAATCATTGCAAATCGCGGGACGCCTGTGCGATGCCTGTGATTTGCTGGCACCCCAAACGCTGTGCGATGATGCCGCGATTTCCGCCTGCCGAATGGCGGTAACATCGCGCAAACAGAATCGCGGGACACCTGACGCCCAAAAGAAGCTCTTGTACCTTTGTTGGGCGACAGGCGTCCCGCGATGTTACCGCGATTCGGCAGGTGGAAATCGCGGCAACATCGCACAGCATTTGGGGTACCATTGCAAATCACGGGCATCGGACATGCGTCCCGCGATTTGCAATGATTCGGGATCGCGGGCAGTATCGCGGCAATTCTGCCTGTGATCCGCTATGCCCACATGTGAACGTAGCCTAATACATAGATTAAAGCAAACCTTCACCCTTTCCTGTAACTTGCCATTATTTTTCTCATATTTCCCCAACGCCAAGTTAAACAATTGGATATTAACATTTTTTTTACGGGGCATAAATGCTTTCTGTAGATCCTTGTTCCTGCACTTCCTAATTTCTTGACGTCACCCCCCCCCCCCCCCCCACCTGCCTAAGGCTCCATGTACACGGGACATTGTTAAAAGTCCCTTTGAATGCTGGAATTTTTAGGACGTTTGAAACGTCCGTCGGTCGCGTTTGTACCCGCGTTTAGCGGGCGTTTGTGTTTCGAACCGTTCCTAGAGGTCAAAAAAATTATTCCCCTTTAAAATGGAAAAACGCGAACGCTAAACGTGGGACATCGCGTTCGGTCGCGTTTTTGCATTTGAAACGCCGGGAAACACACGTTCGAACGCAAATAATTGCGTTCTAAAAAACATTCCTGAACGCAACTGTCTGCAAATGACTGTAAACGACCCTGTGTACATGGACAGATAAGATAACATGGAGCTGCGTTCAGGGGCTTCTGAAAAAAAACGCCCAACTGCTCCTAAACGGCCATTTCCAGCGTCCCGTGTACATGGAGCCTTAAGCCTCCTAGAATACTAAAGTCACACATTCCAGGAGGCTTCAGATCAATCTGTCCTGCGTATGCACCAGGAACTCTTCACCAAGCTGTGTATGTTCTGCATCAGGGGGCAGTTGGGAGGGCCACCATCATCTGGCCTGGTCAAGCAAGCGGCTGAAGAGTCAGAACCCAAAATGAAGACTGGTAGAAGATGGCAGAAGATGGCAGCACCCGTGACTAACAGGAGTGCTGACAGCGCGGCTCTGGAGGGGATCACTAGGCAAGTGAGTCTGCCATAATGTGCTAATATGCATTGAATAATAAATTATGGCAAAACGCTCCTGCGGCCTAATTAACAAAAATGATTGCAGAGGTTTTCATTTGTACCTTTACATCTATCTTCAGATGAAGAGTTAAACTTCAAACATCATTTGGGAACTTTGCTCATGACAGGGTCACGTGTGTCCTTGTCATCGCTACCGCCAACTCCCCCCAAAAAAAAACTTTTTTTTTTACAGACAAAATTAAAGATGACTGCTTTTTGTTATATTTTATATATTGCACTACAGCTACCAGGGTTGTTGGGTACCACAATAATGTCACCCCCCCCCCCCCAAGTTTATCTGTAAGACTCTTCATTTCATCCCTCAAATAAGTAATAAATGGGGTCCCTAGCCTGTTTTTGCTTAACCAACCTTATGGAAGCATAACAAGCTTTAATGTATTAAAAAACAATGTACATCAATGCATTGCACAGATGTGAGCAAGCACCATTAGAACAAAGGCTAGCCTGTGTACATATGTTGATGCATATGTGTGAATGGATCCTTGCTGAATTGAAAACACAATTTCTACTGTTAGAAATTAGCAAATACCGCATGCTAGGAAAAAAAAGGGGAAAACAAAATAACAGCTCTGGTCCAATAACTAAGCCTGACTTAGTGAATGTGTATAGCACAGTGCCTTTTAGGGCCCATTCACATTATGCCTTATAATGCATTTACACAGGTTAGCCATTGTTTCAAATGGTGCTGGTTTTGCGTCATGCATTGGCCAAAAAAGTTCATGTTCATTTTTTTTTAAGCTTGAACTTGTATTGAGTAGCCTATGGAGGACAAATGGCAAAGCTTGCAATTACACGCTGATAATGCACATGAGGACATGATAAAACAAATAGAATAAATAAGCCTAAAATAAAAAAATATATAATATATTGCAGTTTACAAGTCCTTATATGTGGTGGCTGAATTAGTTTCCATTTTCACACTTTTTCCCTCTATTTTACCTCGTGGTATTGCCAGTAACACACTTCCCCTCCTAGGGTGACAATGCTTACACACCCTACTATGTCTATGGAGGAGCAGCCTTGTCGGCCAAAGCTTTTTCTTGATTTGGGCTACAAACACCTCCTCTTGCTCTTCTCCATTACATAGAGGGAAGTTTTTTTATTGGTTACAGAAGACAGTCCACAAAGACAGATCATTTTGTTTCAGGATTCAGTTCAGTGCATAGGAATTTACAAGGACACAATATTTCTGGCAGGATACACAGATATGTTTTTGCACTTGCAGAACATGTACTTCGCATTAAAAAAAAAAAAAAAAATGCAGTCACCGCATCCAAAGACTGGTAAGCTATAATATACAGTAAAACCTTGGATTGCGAGCATAATTCGTTCTGGAAACATGTTTGTAATCCAAAGCACTCTTATATCAAAGCGAATTTCCCCATAAGAAATAATGGAAACTCAGATGATTTGTTCCACAAGTCCTTCACTTTATAGTCTATATACAAAGATTATAGCAATGTGATAGGTTGAGTAACCATAAAATGTCTATCCATAATATGCAGCCTTCCCAAGGGGATTAGAAGCAAAATCTAGCAGAGCTACAGAATATAAGAGAGATGAGAGGCGCCTCTAAGTGTAGCAATATGGTTACATTTAATGAAGGTTCAACATTTAGCAACTCACATGGTTGATGATTAAAATAAGCACATCTAAGTATGCAGGCATCCGGGGTAAAGCTGTTACATAGACCATCTTCTGAACCACCGGCTCACACCACTGTCAGTCTGCAATTGTGACCGGGAAGAATAGCCTGCAATAGAGTGATCTGAAAGTGAGGCTTTGAATCACTCGTGGAGTGCAGCGGGGAAGGGATGATGAAGATGGCGGTGAAGAAGATGGTCTATGTGGACAGCTTTACCCCGGATGCCTGCATTCTTAGATGTGCCTGTTTTAATCATCAACCATATGAGTTGCTAAATGTTAAACCTTCATTAAATGTAACCATATTGCTACACTTTAAAGGCTCCTCTCTTCTTTTTTATACATGACGCTACTTGTATATCAAGACATCGCTTGTATATCAAGTCAAAATGTATTTAAAAAATGCGCTTGTCTTGCAAAGCGCTCTCAAATTAAGGTTTTACTGTATTAGAATTCTGTTCTGGGATTTAGATATACTTTAAAGCTGAAGTTTAGGTATGACAATTTTCACATAGCTACAATGTAACTATGGACCAATGTAAGTATGTATGGACCAATGTAAGTATGTACTGTATGTGCCATACCAGTGGGATCCACCTGGGAGATGGAATCTCTGTAGTAGACACCACTACTACATTGACCTTCACTTGCTTCAGGAGGTTGTTCGCTTAGCATGGGCACCATTCAGAGTGTTCTCTGATTGGACGTGGTGGGGAGGTGGGGTGGTGATGTCAGAATCTCCACTCCGTCCAATCAGAGAACAATTTGCAATAATGGAAAAAAAAAAAAAAAAGAGTGTACCCTAAATGGCACTTGTGTTAGGCATGCAACCTCCTGTGTTCAGTAAGTAGGCACCCTCTTGACATATGACCCGGAAGCTAGAGGTGATCACTGGAGTAACATTATCTACTGCCATGATTTTAGCTTCCACAGGGACCCCACAGGTAAAAAAAAAATCGCCTTATCTAAAGTTTAACTTTAATGCACATCACCACTATATACAGAAACTTAGTATATACTGTATGTCCATTGTGATCATAAGTGTGTGCAGCCTATTGCATTAACCACTTCAGCCCCGGAGGATTTGGCTGCTCAAAGACCAGAGCTTATTTTGCGATTCGGCACCGCGTGATTTGAATGGACAATTGCGCGGTCGTGCAACGCTGTACCCAAATGAAATTGACGTCCTTTTTTTCCCACAAACAGAGCTTTCTTTTGGTGGTATTTGATCACATGAGCGATTTTTACTTTTTGCGCTATAAACAAAAAAAGAGCGACAATTTTGAAAAAATAATATTTTTCACATTTTTTATATGAAATTCCCCCCAAAAAAATTTAAAAATCAAAATTTTTTAACGTTTTAGGCCAATTTGTTTTATGCTACATATTTTTGGTGAAAAAAAAATCGCAATAAGCGTATTTTGATTGGTTTGCGCAAAAGTTATTGCGTTTACTAACTAAGGGAAAGATTTTTGTCATTTTTATTGTTTTTTTTTTTTTAACTGGTAATGGCGGTGATCTGCGATTTTTTTTGCGGGACTGTGACTTTGCCACGGACAGATCGGACCCTTGACTGACATTTTGACACTTTTGGGGGTACCAGTGACACTACTACAGTGATCAGTGCTATACATATGCACTGTTACTGTAAAAATTACACTGGCAGGGAAGGGGTTAACTTTATTAGACATCCAGGAGTTAAGTGTGTCCCTAGGGGCGTGCTTCTAACTGTAAAGGGGCATGGCTTTTGATGTAACCACAGAGACATACGATCCTACATAGCAGGATCGTATGATATCTGTAGTTACACCAGGTAAAATGACAGGTGGCTTTGTTTACATTAGCTGCCTGCCTTTCTCCCTCTCCAGCGGGAGATTGCGAGTGGCCGGCAGACATCGGAGCCGCGGGTCACTCGCGCTTAGATGGCAGTGAACGAGCAGGGGCGGGAGCGCGCCTCCGGCGGTGCGCGCTCGCCCCCTATTGGCTCCCGGGCGAGTGACGTACCCAAACGTCACTTTGCCCAGGGGGGGGCTTACCGCCGCAGTATATGTACTTGCGGCGGTCGGCAAGTGGTTAAGGTGTGCATCCAAAAACGCAAACATACATACCTTTATCTGCAGCCTCAGCTGCACTGGACAGTGAATGAATGGGAAGTGCTCTGTGATGAGGCTTCCTGTTCATTGACAAACTGAAGCATATTAAACACACTTTACTATGCTTCAGTTACGAATGGACACAGCGTGTGTTTACTGTGTTCATTTAGAAAAGGAAGAGGTTGGTAAATTACACATTTACTATCTCTTTCCCCTGCTCTTCATCCTGAAACATCCCCCATAGACTGGGGGAGAGGAGAGGAGAGGAGAGGAGGAAAGCCAGCAGCACTGCAGGGCCAACGGGGGGGGGGGGCCTGGGCAGTAGAGGGAATTGGCACGGCACATAGTGATTAGGGTGTGCCCAGGCACACCCGCCACACCCCTGTGCACACCTAGGATTGTGATATACTGTAGATTATTCTTAAATGTGCCACAACACATACACAGCACACCACAATACATAGAAATGAATGCTAAATTGTGCCTGCCATACATAGTCACTGTGCGTTGAAGCACGTAGAAAGCCCTTCCAAAAAAGAATGTGCTGCCTTAACGCAACCTGTGTCAATGCATGAAAATGTGTGTGCTGACATGGGCACTTTATAGTGTGTATGAGGCCTTATTATAAGAGTTGTTATATTCTCAGTTATATCTAGAACAACAGGATGCCTGTTCGACTCCCAGGATTAGTTAGTTAGCCGTACAACCCACAGAGAATTAATTTTAGAAAGTGACATCATAGTATTACATATAGATGACTGCTGATATTATATGGAGCTGGAGATGAGATCAGTCACACATTGCTATAGAAGGAAAGTCTATTATATCTCCCTGCTTCCCTTGAGGAAACCAATCTGGGAACATGTGTTAGGAGTTCGATGGAAGCTAACTGCAAACAATCTAAATTACTATGAGTGTGACTTGTGTTTACACAGCCCATATCTGTCACTATGAAGCAGCATACTCCGCATTCATTTGGGCATGATGACTAGTTCATCCATTCTATGTGATGTATTCAAATTGGGCACATATGGCCAGTAGTAACAAGTTGTCACATTTTTATTAGTTAACTGCAGGCACAACAATTTAATAACAAAGACATATATAGTTACATAGCTAATCAGGCAGAAAAAGGACAAAAATCCATCTATTTCAACCAATAGAAAAAAATAAACAACATTATATACTCACAAGTGATCCAGAGGAAAAAAAGAACTCTATAATGCATGCTCATGGTCCAACTTGCTCAAGTGGGGTAGGAAAAAGGGAGGTGAATTCCATCATGATCCCCCCCCCCAATATTCTCTGTTGGTTAAACTGGATGAATTTGTGTCTTTTTTTTCAACCCGACTAACTATGTAACTATGTCATCTCTGGTACCATTAACCGCCCACCCACCGTCAAATAACGGCGGAGCGGTGCGGCTCTCATTCTGGGATGACGTTAAATGACGGCACCCCAGAACGGTCTCTCTCCCACGCAGTGCGGCGATCATGGCCGCGCCGTGTTGCTGGGACACGGCGCAACCCCAATCTTGGTAAAGAGCCAATGATGTGACTCTTTACCCATGTGATCGGCTGTGTCCAATCACAGCCGGTCACATGTAAATGAGGAAATGCCGTTTATCGGCTCTCCTCGCCTCACACGGTCAGAGTGTGTGGCAAGGAGAGCCGATCAGCGGCTCCTCCTCAAAGGGGAGTCTAGGACAGGTAATCAGGGCACTGATTACAGAAAAGTTAAAAAACAGTGCCCATCAGTGCCCACCATCAGTGGCCACAATCAGTGCCCATAGTGCTGCCAGTGAGTGCACATCAGTACCTGCTTATCTGTGCTGCCCATTAGTGTCCATCAGTGCTGCCCGTCAGTGCCCATTAGTGCCGCCCATCAGTGCCCCCTTTAAATGCCCATCAGTGTCACCTATCAGTGTCCATCAGTGCGGCATATTAGTACCTCCTCATCAGGGCCACCTCATCAGTGTCCATAAGTGCCACCTCATCAGTGCCCATCAGTGCAGCTCATCAGTGCCGCCTCATCAGCGCACATCAGTGAAGGAAAAAAATTACTTATTTTCAAAATTTACTGACAGAATGTTTTTTTTTTTTCTGTCTTTTTTCGTATTTTTTTAAGTAAGAAATAAAAAACCCAGCAGTGGTTAAATACCACTGAAAGAAAGCTCTATTTGTGTGGGAAAAAAATGATTAAAGTTTCATATGAGTACAGTGTAGCATGACTGCGCAATTGTCATTCAAAGCGTGATAGCGCTGAAAGCTGAAAATTGGCCTGGGCAGGAAGGGGGTAAAAGGGCACTGTATTGAAGTGGTTAAAGGGATTGTAAAGGCAGAAGGTTTTTTTTATCTTAACGCAGCAGCCCCCCTCAGCCCCTCTAATACTTACCTAATCCATCGATGTTGCAGGAGTCCCTCAGCTGCCCGGGTCTCCCCTCCTTATTGGCTGAGACAGCAGCACCATTGGCTCCCACTGCTGTCAATCAAAGTCAGTCAGCCAATCAGGAGAGAGAGAAGGTGGGGCCAGGTCATGGCCCTGTGTCTGAATGGATACAGGAAACTGTGGCTCGGCTCAGGTGCCCCCCGTAGCGAGCTGCTTGCTGTGGGGGCACTCGAAAGGAAGGAGGGGCCAGGAGCACAAAAGAGGGACTCCCAAGAAGAGAAGGAAGGATCTGGACTGCTCTGTGCAAAACCAACTGCACAGAGGAGGCAAGTATAACATGTTTGTTATTTAAAAAAATAAATAAAACCAGACTTTACTACCACTTTAACTATAAGGCTCGGTTCACACTACGTCGCTCCGACTTAGGGGGCGACCTGTGAAGTCGCGTGCAGCGCGAATTCGGCGCGACTTGCACGGACTTCATAAAATGAATGTCTATGCAAGTCGCTCCAGGTCGCCCCAAAGTAGTACAGGACCCTTTTTCTAAGTCGGAGCGACTTGTGTCGCTCCTATTAGAACCGGTCCTGTACTACACTATGGGACGCGACGGTGCGTGACTTGTCAGGCTGACCAAGTCGCCTGACAAGTCGTGCCAGTATGAATGGACACTAAATGTTAATATCCCTATACTACGTGTATTTAGGAATGCATCCAGCTTCTTTTTAAAATAATCTGCTAAACTGGCCAGAACTAGTTTCTGGGGGAATATATTCAAAATTTTCACAGCTCTTACTGTAAAGAAGCCTTTCTGTATGTGGAGGTTAAATCTTTTTTCCTCCAGACGTACAAAGTGCCCCTTGTCTTCTGGAATGACCTTAAAGTGAATAACTCAACACCAAGTTCACTATATGGACCACCTATTTGTTTATACATGCTGAATATATCTCAATCAATGTCAATTTTTATTGGCACTAGACATGATGTCCTCTGTCACCTATGCTTTTTGACCTTCATAAAATTAACCACTTTGCCTCTTACACCTCTTTACTCCCTATGAACCAGAGCAATTGTGACATTTCTGCTAAAGATCTGTTTATTGACAAATTACTTCGTCATTTCTTAAATCGTAACTCCACTTTTGTTGAGAAAAAAAAAAAACATTCCCCTCTGGGTGATCTCTGTACATTGCAGGGATTTTAACAAACTTTGTTGCAGATTCCTACCTTTTGTTATTCTAAAGAAATCTGTTTGTTCCTCTGTGCCCCTGTGCACTGTAAGTCCAATGAGAGTGGTTTCATAATTATCAACCAGCTGTGCACCTGCAGGGCTTGAATGGGAAAAGCTGCTGGGCCTGCATCCCTTTAGCCATGATTTCCTATTGAAAGTATGTCACCGATCGGCCGTCTTTTGTCCAGGGCTGTCTTGTCTGTTGAAAAGTGCAAAAGACTGCACACGAATTTTGTCGGCCAACAACAGCCGACTGCAGAAGTTATGTCATGTGATGGTTAACTTTCCTTGTCTTTTTTCTTTTCTGAGCATGCCCAGTCTTGCAAATCTGCTGTCTGTCGGCCGAAATCTGTACTGACTGGCGAACAATCGGCCGTTCTGGTGTTGGCCAACAAAAATTTTAATGCCTGCACGACAGATTCTGTTCGGCCGAAAATGCGCTGTCGGCTGTCGGAAGCATCATACTAACAAGCCTACAATCGGCCGATCGGTCGTCGGCCGAATATTTACGGCCGACAATCGGTACGTGTGTACGGGGCTTAAGTGCAGACTTCTGGGAAAATTAGTGAGCCAATCACACAAGCAGGAAATGATGTTTCTGGGGTGTGGTCAGTATACATTCTGTGTACAGATCACCTCCTGGTAGCCATATTGCATTGCATTTTACAGAAAATTACAGAGCTGCAGATTGAAAATGTATATATATTTTTTCTTTATTTGCTATTCCCCCCCCCCCCACCCACTAAAATGGAGTTACCCTTTAAGATAAGGTAATACATACATATTTTTTTTATTTATTTTTTTTTTTAAGGACGAACAAGGCTTTCCTTTCATCATATTGTCTTGCAACAATATTTTTTTTGCTTTCCTTAAGATAATAAAATGCAACAAAAAAAAAAAAATGCATTTTTTTTTAGCAATGTTATTTTAAAAATAAATTGTGTTACTGCAGATAAAAAGTGTGCATTTTTATAAAAATAATTCTGTTTAAAAATGACACTAAAATTATGATTTTGGTACAAAACACTGCAAAGTTCTTAACAAAACATTTTTTTTTTTTATTTTTTTTTTAATTTTTCAATTTTGCACTTTTCTAAATAGGAAATTTATAACTATATGTTAAATGTGTAAAAATCTTAACGAACAAGACAAAACATGTAATTATTAATAGTTTATAAAATAGAAACAAACGAAAAATTCAGCAGGAAATTATTAAAAAGAGAAGGAGACTGGTGAGTTAATTAGTGCAGATTAGCGAAATCTAAGACCCCGTTCACACTGGGGCGACCTGTCAGGCGACCTGATCTCCTGACAGGTCGCCGCAGGTCGCCTGCCATAGAGAAGCTGTGGACCCGTTCTAATAGGAGCGACACAAGTCGCTCCGACTTAGAAAAAGGGTCCGGAGCTTCTTTGGGGTGACCTGGAGCGACCTGCATTGACTTCAATGATATTAAGTCCGTGCCGGCTGCTCCGAGGTCGCGGTGCGAGCTGCGCACCGCGACCTGTCAGGTCGCCCCGGCAAGTAGCGTCGCCCCAGTGTGAACGGGGTCTAAGGGTTAATAAGGGGTAAAACAGAGGAACACTTTAAAAAAAAAAAAACATTAAGTTTAACTGACTTCATCTGCAGATTAAAGTTTTAAAAACCCTATGATCTGCAGGTGAATGAACAGAAAGATAAAAATGTAGCAATATGTTACATTGTATCTTTTTTGTCAGCTACAGCTGCCGACTTCTTCTCTAAATATATTGTAGCATTGGCATTACTCAGAGAAGAAGTCAGTATACTGGGGGAGGAGAGGGAAGGGGAGGGGAGTGGGTCATGGAAGCAGTGCAGAGAGCTTGGGCGTGCTACACGCATCCTCAGGTCCACTCTGTTAGTCACCGACTCACTGTTCTGCCCCTCCACCACTCATTGGGGCGCTGGACTATGGAGGAGGCAGGAGCACCTGGCTCAGTGGCACACTGAGAAGCCGAGTCAGCTGCTGGTCAGGCATCTGGGCGAATCCCAACATTGTTGTTGGGATCCCTCCAGAGCCTGGACCGGCTCTGTGAGATCAGCCGACAGTAGGCTTTAGCCCATTGTCATCGGAATATAGGACATAGGAGTGTAGAACTAAGTTAATTCCTGTTACTTACAAGAGACGAGCTTTGGTCATACTTCTCATTTAATTAAATTCCAAAAGGGCAGCACAGTCTCTAAATTAGCACTTTCGCCTGGCAGCATTGAGGTTTTTGGTTAGAATCCCAACCCTGGCACTACTCGCATTTAGTTTTTTTTTTTTTAATCTCCCTGGCGGTAATCAAGAGTGTGGCTCGGGGTTAATTTTCAGTACCAAAAGTGGTAACTCCAAGCCACACTCGGGATTACCCTGTAGTGATACTTACCTTTCTTTTCGATTATTGGGATGTACTAATGCAGTCATGTCCAAAGTCCGGCCCCCGGGCCAGTTGCGGCCCATCCTTTACTTTCATACAGCCCCCAGAGACACCGCTGATCAATGTCACTCCGTAAGACATTGCACATCCCCGCCCCGATGCGATGGCTCGGGGGTGGGGCCTCTGGCCTCCCTTGGCAGCTCGGCTGCTACCGAGTCCCCCCGAGTCCTGCTCCGCCCCCCGCTCTGCTCTATGTACTTGGCGCCGCCCACGACTGCGCGGGAGCGCAGAAGGAATTTGAAATCTGCATTCCTTCTCTCCTTCACCGCCACCAGCTCACCTATATACCATGTATATACCGTATTTATCGGCGTATAACATGCACTTTTTCCTCCTAAAAATGGAGGAAAAAGTAAAAGTGCGTGTTGTACGCCGATGTAAAAAAAAAAAAAAAGTCCAGGAAGCAGCACAGAGAGGTAGAAGGGGGCAGGCGGTGCCGAGGAGAAGGAAGGACACGCTGTCATCGAAAATCCTGCCTCCTATGCCGACGTATATCATAGGCGCCGGGACTTCCAATGACATCGCGTCCTTCCTTCTCCTCTGCCCCGCCCGCCTCCTACCTCCTGGCGCTGCGTCCTGGACTTTTTTAAAAGTGATTCGGATAATGTCAATGGCGCTGGCGAGGCTGCAATCATGGGCACTGCGCTTGCAAGGCTGCAATTATGGGCACTGCGCTGGCGAGGCTGCATGTATGGGCACTGCGCTAGCGAGGCTGCATGTATGGGCACTGCGCTGGCGAGGCTGCATTTAAGGACACTGTGCTGGCGAGGCTGCATTCGTGGGCACTGCGCTGATGATTGTATTTAATTTTAAATGTCAGGCAAAATGGTCGGCCCTCACGCATGTTCACTTCATCAAGTCTGGCCCTCTTTGAAAAAAGTTTGGACACCACTGTACTAATGTAAAAAACCTCTATGTCTCACGTGTAGTGGTCATGCTCCACTGAATATGTGGTATATTGTCTGTCCTGTCCTAGTGGCCTCCATTATATAGGCAATACGTACTCTAAGAAAACGTTTTGGAGAACACCGCCGGTCAATTGAGACTGGCAAGGACGAACATTCAACATACTTATCCCAGACACTTTGCCAAATATCACGCAAAATCTACCAATGGTCTTAAAAGTATGGGTTATTGAATCTATCCCCACTATTTTCCCTGAGGCAGAACGTTTTTTACGCCTCTGTCGCAGAGAAACCTACTGGATATACACTCTTGATTTATCGCCAGGAGGGATAAACGAAGAATTAGAAATAAACAGTTTATTATAATTCCTCCCGCTCCCAGATATCAATCTGGTCCATTGTTACTTTTATATATATCTTTTGCTTGTGTAGGATTATTAACACCGATACCATTCTAGGACCATAATAGTTTTTTTTTTCTTTTTTCATCCTCTTAATTATTTATTTTTATTTATTTTTGGTTTTAATACATAAGTTCTTTTCCCTTCTATTCCTTTTTATTCCTGCTAACTGTAGATTTTTTCTCTCTATTTAAATTGTCCATTTACAATAGATCATGGTAGATACAGATACGATGCCGACATGTATGCCTGCTCCTTCCCCTGTCCTTCCTTCCCCTTGTTGTCTTCTGACGAGCAGGCAGGAAGTAATTATCCAGCCCCTCCCATCCCTGGCCCCATTTGTCTTTATATTTCAATGGATTCTCAGTGGGCAGAGGTTTAATGAAGGAGCTGGGCATGCTCCGAAACATGTTACCACCCACCCGCTTTTTACAATCAGCTACGTGCATTCCAGCATGGTTACCAGAAGCCCCACCTGCTGTGTGCACACCGACACATTAAGCAGTATCCCTGACACTGGATTACCGATCATCGGCTCCTCTGGCTTCTAAGACATGCTGTTTTGATTTTAACTTCCTGCAAGTTGTTTTAATCTCTCTATGCTCCAATTAATGGTCTATATTGCACTTAGGGGTGCCTTGTTGTTCTCCATATTTCTACAGAGCCGCTTCTCCTCTCAGGTGCTGCCCAAGTGCATGCAGATTAACATAACCCATTGGATCCAGGGCTCTACCCCATGGAAGCGCCCACATATACACTCTTTTATCGGTTTTTACCTTTTCCCTGCGATCCCCTGATGTCCTCCCGCTGTGTCCTCTGGCCAATGTCTGTGAACAGCAATTTTCAAGTCGTTTCACAAATTCTCAATTGGATTTAGGTCTGGACTTTGACTTGGCCATTCTAACACATGCATATGCTTTGATCCAAACCATTCCATTGTAGCTCTCACTGTATGTTTAGGGTCATTGTCCTGCTGGAAGGTGAACCTCCGCCCCAGTCTCAAGTCTTTTGCAAACTCTAAAAAAAAAAAAAAAAGGTATACAAGAATAAACAAGGTGTAAACTACTAAAATCCACCAAAGACAAAAGCTGTGTTTGGTGACAATTAGTGTAACAACACCCCATAAAGTGTAGATATCCCACACTAAGAAGAAAAACAAATGGCAAAAGCTTTCCACAAAGTTTGCACAAATAGGGAAAGAAAGTCCTTTCGGACACAAGTCCATTGGTTTCTTCAAATTAAATTTCCCTTGAAGAGTGAATGTGTCCAAAACACTTGTATCTTCACCCACGGACAGGGTGGGGCATGCACTGCGGATGGCTCCTTACCAAAAAGATAACAATAATTGGCAGTCAAGATGAATCGACTGCCTATATCCTCACTGTGTATCATCCCCTCCTTTCCATATACACCTCGTGCTTGTGAAGAAAATGTAGTGAAGCTCCATTCCCAGCGGAAGCTCATTCGGGGGAAAGGCGTAGGACATAGGAGAGCCGCGCCGTCACTATTTCTGCACGGACCGCACTGCAGGCGGCCGTGCTGGCTTGAAAACGTGTGTTTATTCTTCGTTATATGTAAGTGTAATTTTCAATAAATCCATGTTGTTTTAAAGATAATGCACTATTAGTCTGCTTCCTCTCTGTTTGACCCCCCCCCCCCCTGTGAGGACCCAATTTCCATTGATTGGTGTCGGTGGTGGAGCAAAGGAGAGGACTGACCTTCCATATTTCCCTTCTGGAGTTACTATGGGAACTACATCGCAGGCAACATATATACACACGTTTCAAGCCTAATATATATGTAATTTCTGGTAAGGAGCCATTCACTATATTTTCTTCACAAGCACGACGTGTATATGAAAAGGAGGTGACGAAACACTGAGGATACAGGCCATCGATTCATCTTGACTGCCAATTATTGTTATCTTTTTGGTAAGGAGCCATCCACAGTGCATGCCCCACCCTGTCCTTGGGTGAAGATACAAGTGTTTTGGACACATTCACTCTTCACGGGAAATGTAATTTGAAGAAACCAATGGACTTGTGTCTGAAAAGACTTTCTTTCCCTATTTGTGCAAACTTTGTGGAAAGCTTTTGCCATTTGTTTCTTCCTAGTGTGGGATGTCTACACTTTATGGGGTGTTGTTACACTAATTGTCACCAAACACAGCTTTTGTATTAGTAGTTTTGTCTTTGGTGGATTTAAGTTGTTTACACCTTGCTATATCTTATATAGCATTTTCTTTTTTTGTCAAATTTCTGGAGAGCGCGCTTATTTTATTCCCATTTATTGCATTTATTGCATTCTCTAGTTCCTAGAGTTTAAGTGCTGCCTCCCCAACACACAGGTTAGCACACTCATAAAATACACTATTTCTTTTAGGATTTCCCTGTATTTGGCTCCATCCATTTTCCCATCAACTCTGACCGGCTTCCCTGTCCCTGCTGATGAAAAGCAACCCCTACAACATGATGCCGCCACCACCATGTTTCACAGTGTGGATGGTGTGTTCAGGGTGATGTGCAGTGTTAGTTTTCCGTCACACATAGCACTTTGCTTTTAGGCCAAAAAGTTACATTTTAATCTCCTCTGACCAGAGCACCTTCTTCCACATGTTTGCTTTGTCCCTCACATGGCTTCTCGCAAACTGTAAACGGGACTTCTTGGGACTTTCGTTCAACAATGGCTTTCTTCTTGCCACTCTTCCATAAAGGCCAGATTTGTGGAGTGGGTGACTAATAGTTGTCCTGTGGACAGATTCTCCCACCTGAGCTGTGGATCTCTGCAGCTCCTCTAGAGTTACCATGGGCCTCTTGGCTGCTTCTCTGATTACTACTCTTCTTGCCTGGCCTGTCAGTTTAGGTGGATGGCCATGTCTTAGTAAGTTTGAGGTTGTGCCATACTCTTTCTATTTTCAGATGATGGATTGAACAGTGCTCCATGAGATGTTCAAAGCTTGGGATATTTTTTTATAACCTAACCCTGCTTTAAACGTCTCCACAACTTTATCCCTTACTTGTCTTGTGTGTTCCTTGGTCTTCATGATGCTGTTTGTTCACTAAGGTTCTCTAACAAACCTTTGAGGGCTTCACAGAACATCTGTATTTATACAGAGATTAAATTACACACAGGGGGACTCCTTTAACTAATTAGGTGACTTCTGAAGGCAATTGGTTCCACTAGATTTTAGTTAGGGGTATCAGAGTAAAGGGGGGCTGAATAATAAATACACACCACACTTCTCAGATATGCATTTATTTAAAATTTGAAAACCATTTTATCATTTTCCTTCCACATCACAATTATGTGCCACGCTGTGTTGGTCTATCACAATCACGTCGGTGAAACGTATTCTTTGGGCATCCCCCTCCCCCCACCTACTGGGTAATCTTGGACTCTCTCGGAGGGTGCACGGAGACACTGAACCCTCTCTGCAGATATGTCATCCTGTCTGTAATTTGAATTTTGTAAACTTATCTTATGTTCCATACAGGAATACTCAGGATAACAATTACTACAGCACAAACTAGTATATACCCCTGAAGAAGCAGTGGAACAATACTGCGAAACATGTCGGATTGTTCCGGTAGTTATATCGGATATACTAAACACTGAGAACTCCTTCAATGTATTCCTGTATTTCATAAATGTCTTGTGTATGTTTTGCACGTTGTTTTTAAGTTTTTGGAATAAAATGTATACATTTTAATTATTGCTCTCATTCATGTATCCCTCTATAAGATAGAGTAAGGTACCATTTAAAAATACCACTAGCCCTCACAATTTTCTTTTCTGGTCTACGGGTCTTCTGGAGGGCTCCTCCCATCTCTCCTGGCAGGCAGGCTCTATCACCTGGGTCTGTCTTCCCTCTCTTTGGTTCTTTCCCAATATCCACGTAAAATCCCTATAAAATGAATTTACCTTTTTGGTTGTAACATGACAAAATGGAAAATTTCAAAGGGTGTGAATACTTTTTCAAGGCACTGTATGTGACTTCCCACCTGATGATGCTTGCAGAATCCCGGGTCTAACACCACTTGGCAGAGCCAACAGAATTAAGTTTTTAGCTATCTAATGTTGGAATTCTGATTACCACTGACAGAGGATTATTTTTTCCACTGACCATCAATGTTAGAGACCTTCTTCCCTCTGACCCTAATTATTTAGTTTTTGCTGGGAGTTCCCCAAGACATAAAGAAAAAAAGTCAAGGCTTCCTAAAAAGGTTGAGAAAGGCTGACTTATGGTTTGGGCCTGCAGCTTGAGTTGATAGTCTGCCTCATGTCAACCTCCTTTTCAGTCCAGTGGTCAACTTAGTCATTACCCACTATGAAGGCTGTTTTTTTTAAGGTTTGCATGTAAACATGGAGGATATTTGGTTGTATACATTTATGATCATTGTAGAGTTTTGAAATAAAGCGCCTGTAGGATGGGCCCAGTATTACAATGAAGTTCATAAATAGGCGCAGCATACAGAAGAAGGTTAAACCTTCTGCTTCCTATTGAATTGCATACTTACTACTGGTTGAAAGAGCGAGATATCACCCCCTTCCTAGTTATGGAGATTTAGAATTCTGAACCAGTGAGAGAGCATTCCCATAGGGTAAATAGGATCTGACATGGCACACATCACACATGTCCACGAAACTTTGTGGACAGATGCAGAACACACATGTCAAGACCTACAAGGTACATTCCTGTAATTCTTTTAAATTTACAAAACATTGTGCCTTGCCACACCCAAATAATGTCAATTCTTTATGAACTTCCACCTTTTAGGTGCCAAGTAATCAGGATGGCCCAAAGAGACTAGATGTTCACCATCTGTGTCACAGAAAGCACAACTACTGAAAACTTTAGTCTTGATTTTTCAAATTTTAAGTCCAGCTGGGCCATGCATTAAAAGTTATACTTTTGATTTTCTGTCATCTCACCACATTTGTCACTGTCAGTCCAAGGAATAAGTGAAGTTTAAAGTCTTGCGACCAAAAACCAACTTTAAAGTAAATATCTGACATCAGAGAGTGACAGTCCATTACAGTCTGTAAAGCCAGAGATGCTAAAAATAAGTGACGCGGTTCCCCCGGGACACAATGTAAGAGACAAGCTCACTCATCTATGAAATTATACATGCGTACAGTCCTCGAACACATACTTGGGCTCGTAATTTTCATTGATGTCACAGAGTGGCAGAGAAAGTACATATAGGAACTGTTGTTATGGAGCACAAGACTGAAAGTAAAGAACGGTCAGCCATTTTGTTTGGCAGAGAATTCATAACTCACATATCAAGAATTTTACTGATCCAATGCCAATATTGTTAGATAAAGATTTCCTTGGCACCTCTAGTCACATTACCAAGATTTCAGATCCAATTAAAGATTTTCATCCATGTAGACACTTAAAGTGGCCATGGAAGATGAGTGTACTCATGTCTTTTAGGGTTAGCTCACCCTTACCAAAAAACTACCTATGCAAGTAAAGATTGTCTATAGATAACTATGCAGATTTGACCAACTGTAAATAATTTCCTTGCTACAGGTGGCATCAAACTCCCTTACGTGGCATCAAACTGTCCTGCTTTGTTGCTAGGACATTGGTAAAAGCCAAGTCCCCCCGCGCGCAAATGCGCTCTATTCCCTGTGGGAGTAGCTCTAAGCTCAGTGATAGAGGAGATAGCGGCCACACATGTAAAGTGGTTTGAAAGCTTACCCCTGTGATAGTGGGGGTGAATAATAGCAGCTGGGAGTCTCTTAGCAACATCCTAGACACAAGACAGGAGGGGATGATGCGCTTCTGTTTTACAAGCAGGCTTCAGGAGGTACGTACTGTAAATGGCCTACACCCTATAGCAAGGGCATTATCCAATGTTAGTCAAAGCTGCACAGTTTGTTTTTATCTACAAACACCCCCTACCCACATAGCTAGTTTTTGGTAAAGGTGAACTTACCTTTTAGGTACTCTTAAGCATGGAGCGCCTGCAGTGTCTTGTAAAACCAGCTGCTGTGGGGCCTCACTGTGGAGACTCTTTAAAGGTAGAGTTAGGGTCTGCAGATATCAGGGTGCCTTGCTGTGGACTGCAGCTTATGCATGTATTTGCAAATGTGTGCAACTAAACCCCTGTTTTTAATGCATACTATTAGACAGGTTAATTTGGTTGGTCGCTGGCTGGTTGGTAAGTAGTGACTGGAAATCCCCTTGCTTTTTTGACTCACCCATTCATATTCTCTTTGGTGTACAGCGGCATAGGCCAAGTAGTATTTTTCCCTGGAAATAATGGAACTGGAGCACAGTGTGTTTCCCCACAGGACCAGTAGTATGTGTTGGTCATCGTAGGCCTTTTCAAGGAGAACACAGATGTGTTCCAGGTTTCAGCCCCTAACTGAGAATCCCATGATCACCATGGGCTTTCCTATGAGAGCACAGGTGTGTGCTGGCACAAGCCAAATTCTTTTTTATCCAGGTCCGCAGCCCAACCATGGATGGGTTTGTTGATGGCAGAGACGCAGGCAGGGTTTTGTTCTGTTCTATGCCTACCAATGCGTAATGTTTAGGTGCAAAGAAAAAAAACAACAATTGCTGTATTTGGCTGTGTTAACCTACAATGTAGAAAATTTTACAATTTACAAAATGCATAGCAATGTGTGTCAATTCAACCTGTGTGAACCCATTTCCTTTTATTAAAACGAAACCCTATTAACCCATGTCCTTCTGTTGAAAATGATTTTAATTATCCCATGCCTACTGTTAGAAATGAAAAGCTTTACCCCATGCCCTTCTGTTAGAAATGAGCCCCATTTACCCATACATTCTGTAGGAAATGAGCCTCAATAACCCATACTTTCTGTTACAAATGACCAGATGAAATGCAACACCTACAAAGAATGGAGGAATTCTCAGCCATCTTATAAAATAATTTTGCCAAATGTTTGGAAGTGTTTTTGTTTATCTTTCAAATCCAGAGAGCTCTGTTAAATATGGGATTGAATTTGGGACTGAATAGATTAAGGGCTGTTGGGTCGAGGTGGGGGGGGCACATCTCTCTGTAAGGAGGATATTTTTTTATTTTTTCTCCCTTTCTGTGTGAGTATTTGTTGGGGGCATTTCAATTCAGATAGATTATTTGAATAACTGAAGTCATAGACTGAACCTAAGGATGCTAGGATGAAGGTAGTAACTGAAAGCAAAAGATTATATCATACAATGCATAAATCTGTGTAAAATGTATTTTTGTACTGAAGAAAATTTAATAAAAATGAGAATATTAAAACAAATGAGCCTTTTTAACCCATGTCCCTCTGTTGTAAACAAGCTCCAATAATCTATGCCCTTCTATGGGGAATGACCCATGTTAATCAACATACTTCTCTTGTAAATAAGCCCCATGAATATATTACTTCTGTTTAAAATGAACTCCATTAACCCATGTCCTTTTGTTGGAAATAACCCCCTAGTGTACTTAGCTTTGGTAAGGTATAGCTTAGGTTCTCCTATCACTTTGGCATCATTGTGCTAATGTAAGCAGTGATCAATGATGATATATAGTACATATTGTGATCATATTACAATGTGTACATTTTTATGAACTTCTCTGGTCATTTCTATGTATAGCACCCTACAGGTAGGTGCTAGGTAAAACTACAGTGGGCCCTGTCTGCCTAACAGCAGGGCTGTGATTTATTTAGCTAGGGTGTCAGGGCTTCCAGATGTGCCTGCTGAGGGGAGAAGTATCCCCACTGGCTCCTGTGTGAGGCTTCTCATAGGGCAGTGTGGGAAGCCGAATAAGAGGACACATCCCAGCTTGTAACTACAAACCCGATTCCAAAAAAGTTGTGACACTGTACAAATTGTGAATAAAAACAGAATGCAATGATGTGGAAGTTTCAAATTTCCATATTTTATTCAGAATACAACATAGATGACATATCAAATGTTTAAACGGAGAAAATGTATCATTTTAAGGGAAAAATAAATTCATTTTAAATTTTATGGCATCAACACATCTCAAAAAAGTTGGGACAAGGCCATGTTTACCACTGTGTGGCATCCCCTCTTCATTTTATAACAGTCTGCAAACGTCTGGGGACCGAGGAGACAAGTTGCCCAAGTTTAGGAATAGGAATGTTGTCCCATTCTTGTCTAATACAGGTTTTTAGTTGCTCAACTGTCTTAGGTCTTCTTTGTTGCATCTTCCTCTTTATGATGCGCCAAATTTTTCTATGGATGAAAGATCTGGACTGCAGGCTGACCATTTCAGTACCCGGATCCTTCTTCTACGCAGCCATGATGTTGTAATTGATGCAGTATGTGGTCTGGCATTGTCATGTTGGAAAATGCAAGGTCTTCCCTGCCAGAGACAACATCTGGATGGGAGCATATGTTGTTCTAGAACTTGGATATACCTTTCAGCATTGATGGTGCCTTTCCAGATGTGTAAGCTGCCCATGCCACACGCATTCATGCAACCCCATACCATCAGAGATGCAGGCTTCTGAACTGAGCGCTGATAACAACTTGGATTCTCCTTGTCCTCTTTAGTCCAGATGACATGGCGTCCCAGTTTTCCAAAAAGAACTTAAAATTTGGATTTGTCAGACCACAAAACAGTTTTCCACTTTGCCACAGTCCATTTTAAATGAGCCTTGGCCCAGAGAAAACGCCTGTGCTTCTGGATCAGGTTTAGATTTGGCTTCTTTTTTGGCCTATAGAATTTTAGCTGGCAACGGCGAATGGCACGGTGGATTGTGTTCACCGACAATGTTTTCTGGAAGTATTCCTGAGCCCATGTTGTGATTTCCATTACAGTAGCATTCCTGTATGTGATGCAGTGCCAACTAAGGGCCCGAAGATCACGAGCATCCAATATGGTTTTTCGGTCTTGACCCTTACGCACAGAGATTGTTCCAGATTCTCTGAATCTTTGGATGATATTATGCACTGTAGATGCAGATAACTTCAAACTCTTTGCAATTTTTCTCCTTTCTGATATTGCTCAACTATTTTTTCGCAGCATTGGGGGAATTGGTGATCCTCTGCCCATCTTGACATCTGAGGGACACTGCCACTCTGAGAGGCTCTTTTTTATACCCAATCATGTTGCCAATTGACCGAATAAGTTGCAAATTTGTCCTCCAGCTGTTCTTTATATGTACATTTAACTTTTCCGGCCTTTTATTGCTACCTGTCCAAACTTTTTTGGAATGTGTAGCTCTCATGAAATCCAAAATGAGCCAATATTTGGTATGACATTTCAAATTGTCTCACTTTCAACATTTGATATGTTATCTATATTATATTGTGAATAAAATATACGTTTATGAGATTTGTACATTAGTCCATTCCTTTTTTACTCACACTTTGTACAGTGTCCCAACTATTTTGGATTTGGGTTTGTACCCCAGAAGGCAGATTAGGCTGCAAAGGATTTTGGGAGTGGGTATAAATTTGGGGGAAAGAGTGTGGCATGGTGTCTTTGGCAGGAGCAGAGTCCCAGGAGGGAGAGTACGGTTGTCTCTCCTCCTGTCTGAGAAAGAGGATATCTCGGGGTGTCGTCTGAGTATCCAGAGAGTGCTGAGTTGAGCTGAGGGGATTCGGTGTGCCAAGAGCCTGCGGAGAGTGAGAGGGGTCCAGTCCCAGGAAAGCCTACACAGGTTGTGAGTACTGAGGATTGCCCCTGGGGGTCTGCCTAGAGTCAGAGGGGACCACTCCGAAAGAGTAGGATCCAGTGTCAGCTAGCTGTAAAGGGGGTTCCTAGGTTGAGGACCCTAAAGTTACAAAGGGGGTACAAAGTCAGTGGACCCTGAAGAGTTACAGTCAAGGGGGCATCTGCATCTGGGCCCTGAATTGTATAGAGCAGGGGTACTCAAATGTAAACTTGAAAGGTCCACTTACAAATTTTCCATTCAGTCCGAGGTCCGGAAAAGTGACCGTCAAATTCCAAATACAGAACGCCAAAAACAAAAAAAGGCATTCCCCAAAACTTGCCCCCATCCAATGCAGAGCGACCATTGTGCGTGCCCCCATTAATGTAGAGTGACCATGTGCGTGCCCCCATTAATGCAGAGCGACCATGTGCGTGCCCCCATTAATGCAGAGTGACCATGTGCGTGCCCCCATTAATGCAGATTGACCAGTGTGCGTGCCCCCATTAATGCAGAGTGACCATGTGCGTGCCCCCATTAATGCAGAGTGACCATGTGCGTGCCCCCATTAATGCAGAGCGACCATGTGCGTGCCCCCATTAATGCAGATTGACCAGTGTGCGTGCCCCCATTAATGCAGAGTGACCAGTGTGTGTGCCCCCAATAATGCAGAGTGACCACTGTGCGTGCCCCCATTAATGCAGAGCGACCATGTGCGTGCCCCCATTAATGCAGAGTGACCAGTGTGCGTGCCCCCATTAATGCAGAGTGACCAGTGTGCGTGCCCCCATTAATGCAGAGCGACCATGTGCGTGCCCCCATTAATGCAGAGTGACCAGTGTGTGTGCCCCCATTAATGCAGAGTGACCAGTGTGTGTGCCCCCAATAATGCAGAGTGACCAGTGTGCGTGCCCCCATTAATGCAGAGCGACCATGTGCGTGCCCCCATTAATGCAGAGTGACCAGTGTGTGTGCCCCCATTAATGCAGAGTGACCAGTGTGTGTGCCCCCAATAATGCAGAGTGACCAGTGTGCGTGCCCCCATTAATGCAGAGCGACCATGTGCGTGCCCCCATTAATGCAGAGTGACCAGTGTGTGTGCCCCCAATAATAATAATGCAGATTGACCAGTGTGCGTGCCCCCATTAATCTGGACCGCCGAAGCGGTCTGCTTCCTTAGGTCATCAGCGGGGGGGGGGGGGGGGTTAGAATTGAGAGGATCGGAGTGGCTGTGTTTTACACTTACAGCGCTGCATGATTACAAAAAGCCGAGTTCTTCTGCGGCGGAGAGGATGTGTTACAAAGTCCCGCCTCCTGGACACCGGCTCCTATGATAGACGTCACTAGTGTTCTGTCTATCATAGGTAAGAGCCGGCCTAGGAGGCGGGACTTTGTAGGACATCCTCTCCGCCGGGTAAACAGAAGAACTCGGCTTTTTGTAATCGTGCAGCGCTGTAAGTGTAAGACACAGCCACTCCGATCCTCCCGATCCTCTCCATTCTGCCCCCCGCTGAGACAGAAGGAAGCAGACCGCTTCGGCGGTCCATATTTAAGTCCGTGTGGGTCCGGAGGCGGCCCGGAGTCCGCCTATTGAGGACCCCGGGTATAGAGTGTGTCAGCTGCAAGTACAGATTTGCAGAGTTCTACTTCATACTACCTCAAGCTGGCCAAAGCGGGGGACAGAATTCAGTCTATTGTACAGCATAACAGTGTCAGGAGTTCTACAGTTTCACAGTCCTGGATCTTCTGGACTTTCAGTCAAGGATTCAGCACTTCTATCAAGTTGCAGTGTGTTCTCTGTGTCAGTAAGCGTTGGCTGGCGTCAAGGAAGCGCCAACGAGCATTTTCAGGATCAAAGTACCAATTGTAATTCGTTCGAGCCTAAAGGAGTATCCCACTCATTCTCTTCTCCCATCCCCTTTAACCTATAATAAAAACCACAAACAGAGATGCCGGAGTCGTCGTTGCTTCAGTGGGCTGGAGAGAATTCTGGTACTAATGGCAGACCCACATCAGGCCACAGGCCTGGAAACCTTGCTACATATGTACAGTAGCTGATACTCATTCTAGCAGATCTACTACGGATGTAAGACTCTAAAACATGCAAGTAGTATTATTTCTGTTTCCTAGATGTTCATAAATGCATATTTTACACTGGAGCATTAGTTTGAATTCCATTTACATGTGTTAATGCAAGAGAAAGAATAAAGCAGCTTTAAACAGCAGGGAGATTCTAAAAATAACAGACATACACTCTGAGAACAATAAAAAGTGTATCTAAAGCCATGGTTTTTAGCTTTGCATAGAGTGGTGACTACTGCGAGTGTAGGTTTTAATGCTATATTTTCCTCTGTGGCTATATTCAATCTTTCAGACCATTGCCACCAGGACTGAAAGAAAAATACAACATTTGGAGATGTTACTAGAACAGGAAAATAGGGGAAATTTTGAAATGGGGGCAGGTGGATTCTCCCATTCTGGTGTGATGGATGATGGATTTACATCTGAGGACACTGATTTTTCGTTTTTTTAATAAAGGAATTGGAAAAAACTGTCTGTGTTTTTATTAGTTTTTGACACTTTTTTGGTGAACGGGTGAGGGAAATATGTACCCCATACTCATTCACATGGTGGGGGGGAAGATCTGGGGGCCCCTTGTTAGAGGGGGCTTCCAGATTCCAATAAGCCCCTTGACCGCAGACCACTACAACCAACAGCCAGGGTTGTGGGGATGAGGCTCTTGTCCCCATCAACGTGGGGACAAGGTGCTTTGGGGTGGAGGGGCCAGAGCCCCCGTCCTGCCCCAAAGCACCCACCCCCCCATGTTGAGGGAATGCAGCCTGGTATGGTTTAGGAGGGGGGGGTCGGTGTGGTCACTCGTTCCCTCCCTTTCCTGACCTGCATGCTCAAGTAAGGGTCTATTTTTAATTGTCACCTATTTTTTTTTTTTTTCTTTACATTCAGCTGTCAGCAGGGAACCCTGCTTCCCAGCACTCTCCTTAGCAACCAGCTATTTGTCAAAAAACAAACCCCCATGCTGTTTTTTTTTTTTTTATTTTTTTTTTTTTTTACAAATACTGTATGTGATACCGTCAGTAAAACCCTGGTTGTAAATATCCCATGCTTTTTTACTCTCTTGTCAGTCTGTGAATTGGACTTTTTAACCACTTCAATACAGTGCACTTTCACCCCCTTCCTGCCCAGGCCAATTTTCAGCTTTTAGCCCTGTCACATTTTGAATGATAATTGTGTGGCAATGCAACGCTGTACCCAAACAAAACTTTTACAATTTTTTTCCCTACAAATAGAGCTTTCTTTTTGGGTATTTGATCACCTCTTTTTTCTTTTTTGCTAAACAAATAAAAAAAGACAGAAAATTTTGAAAAAAACAAAAACATTTTTCTTTGTTTATGTTAAAAATGTTGTGAATAAGTAAGTTTTCTCCTGTACTGATGAGCACTGATGAGGCTGCACTGAGGGGCACTGATGAGGTGGCACTGATAGTCACGGATGATGAGGCACTAATATGTAACACTGATGGGCACTGATGGATGGCACTGAACATTGATGGGCACAGATAGATGGCACTGATGGACACTCATAGGCAGCGCTAATGGGCACTGTTGGTGGCACCGATAGGCACTGATAGGCGGCACTGATGGGCACTGATAGGCGCTACTGATGGGCACTGATAGGCAGCACTGATGGGTGGCACTGATAAATGGCACTAATAGTCAGCGTTGATGAGGCACTGACAGGCATAAATAATGGGAACTGATCGGAATGCCTAATAGGCACTGATTGGCATTTTTAATTAACACTGATTGGCATCCCTGGTGGCCACGGGTTGGTTTCCCTAGTGGCATGGGGTGGCATCCCTGGTGGGCTCTAGTGGGCATCCCTGGTGGGGTCTAGTGGGCATTCCTGATGGGTCTGCACAGATAATCAATGTGCTGATTATCAGCGCAGACCCCCCCCCCCGTATCAGGAGAGCTCCTGAGCGGCTCTCCTCTACTCGCGCCTTGTCAGCCCGGATGGAGCAAAGCCGATAAATGGTACTTTCTGGTCACGATGTGACCAGCTGTGATTGGTCACAGCTGATCACATGGTAAAGATCCTACGTCATAGGCTCTTTACCGGGATTGGAGATGCGGGGAGTCAGAGTGACACACCGCACCACCGATCGCCGCTCTGCGCGCCCTCGTGGGTGTGCACGAGCGGCTTATCCTGCTGGACGCCCATATGACGCCCAGTCAGGATAACTTAACCACTTTGCGGCCGTCATTCTGCTATATGGCGGGCAGGAAGTGGTAAAACAATATTTACTATCACATTTCTCATTTTACTGCATAATTGTTACTTTTTTTTTCTTTGGTGAATTGAACTTAAATTTACTACATGCAATAATTTATGTAAATGAGTCACGTGAACACGTTATCGCATGCAGTAAATGTTAGTGAATTGACCCAATTGTTACATTATGGTTAAACACACTACATTTTGTGTCTGCAAACCTTTGGGAGTCCCCCATTTTAACCAGTCAACCAGTAAGTACCCCATAAAAATGATAAGCACCAATAGTGTAAAACTTCTTACAAGCTGCTTTTATTAAAAATTATTGCACTTACATGGTTTAAAATTTGATTAGGCATAAATCAAATCCAGTGCGTAAGAATGCGATCACTTGCACTTCCAGATAATCACAATGACGTGGCCATGAAACCCTGCCCTATCGCTTTCGTCTCAAGAGGACTTTTTCCGGTTCTGTCGCTTTCAGTTTCTTAGACCAGCTTTTTTCATCCAGGGTGCAATTTGGCAAAATGTCAAAAAATTGCCCAAAAATGTACACAAGCTGGCATGTGGATGAAGGCTGACTTTTTAGTTACACAGTCACAGGTTTTTATTGTGCACCATTTCAACCTTCCAGCCACCAGCGTCCTAACAACCAGTGATGTCATCAGTGTTGATAAAAAGGATGTTGATCGCTTGCACAGCAACATTGTTTGACCCTTTCCTTCTCTGTCAACACTGGGGTCACATTAGCTGAGTGATGGAGGGAAACTAAGGGAGAGGAGAAACATTGGAATACTAGTCAGTACCAGTGTGCAAAAATGCATTGGCTTTAGAAGTATAAAATCAACCCTAATGTTGGGTGTCCTACATGTGTTGAGGCTGCTGAAGAATCGTTTTTTACAATTTAGAATGGGGTGCCTTGAGACTAGTGATCGACCGATATCGTTTTTTTAATGAGATACCGATATTTTGGTCATCGGATATCGGTATCAGCCGATATTTTCACACATGTAAAAAACATTTTTTTTTTTATTCTTTTTTTTTTTATTCTTTTTTTTTTTCTACAGGTTCTCCTTGTGGAGGGATATGGGGGTCTAAAAGACCCCAAACTCCTCCTCAGCACCGAAAAGCATTCAAAAAACGCCAAGTTTGGCTGTTTTGAATGCTGTCAGTTTTTTTAATTCGGCGCCAAGTACCCTGAAGTCATGTCATGACTTCCGGAGACCCGGGGCTTCTCTTGGACGGCAGCGGCGGTAGAGGTAGGATTCCCAGGTCTCCAGGTGGGACAGGAGACATGGGGCGAGCCGCTCCTTGTAATGACAGCCGAGCGGCTTCTCAGCTGCATTGGTTGTCATTACAAGTCAGTCGACCGTCGGCTATGGACACCGGTACCGGGGTGATGCCTCTAGCTGCAGGCATCACCCCGGTACAAGCACTTTCCCTAAATATCGGCAATATCGGCAAATCAAAAGGGGTGATTCCGATATATCGGGGAAAGTGCATATCAGCCCCCGATATATCGGTGTTGCCGATAATCGGTCGATCTCTATTTGAGACTGTTCATATTTTAAAGGGTGCCTTGACTGAAAACTTGTT
This sequence comes from Pelophylax lessonae, assembly GCF_965119305.1. NCBI lineage: Eukaryota > Metazoa > Chordata > Amphibia > Anura > Ranidae > Pelophylax > Pelophylax lessonae. Next base: position 157,268,884 of record NC_138780.1, on the reverse strand, counting down.
GAGAAACATGGTCTTAGACCATAGAGATGATCGGAGTCATTCCAGTCCCTGACCAGCTCTATGGTCAGCTGGTGGAACCGCCGGCTGAACACTCAGATGTACCGGTGGGATAGGAGAGCCTGGGAGAGGCGCAGAAGGCAGTGGGGGCATCTTCTACCACCACTTGTGAAAGCAATACAGCGACTGGCTAGTAGGATTGCTGTTTTTAATAAGAAATCAGACAAAAAAAAAAAACAATACCAGGATGATGCCTACAGCTGCAGGCATCATGATGGTATAACTACTCAAATTTCAGCAATGTACTGATACATTGTGAGGGCTAAAATGAGGGCACAATGCTGAAATCTAAGTCATGTCTGAGGTGCCGCAACTGGGAAGTTACAGTTTTAAGCTTATGCTAGCCATTTTTAACTTAAAAACTGAAGAAGATTTTTTTATTTTGGATAAAGTTAGGGAAGTTTATGAACCCCATTATCGTTTATTTTAGTCATCTGCATCCTTTTGGGAAGATTTTCGTTCATTTTGTCTCCCATAGCCACAACTGAAAGTGAGGGAATCTGGGGTTGTCCCCAGAACTAATTTCCCCATTGGAAGATTCCTCCTCTATTGATGATCTGATAATAGTGGAAGTCTGTGATTTTCCATTCATTTTGGTCACACTGGTCACCAGGGCAAACAGAGAGGCTGAATCTCCCTTAAGGGGACACAGACAACAACATTTAACAATTAAAAATCTAAAACTAAAAAAAAAAAAAAAAAAAAAAAAAAGAAGGTTTTGCCATCAGGTTATACTTGAACCCCTTCACTGTCACTGACGTATGGCATACATGCTCCCATTGTTCCATGGTGGATCAGCACAAATTGGACTGGGTGGAGTGCTAGCCCAGAGATACTTCAAATAGAAAAAGTCCAGATGGTTGCACATCCAAACGTAAATGCAGAAAATCTAATTTATTATATCAAAAACAATAAAAGCACCATAGATGTGCAGACAGAGGAGGCAGAGAGGTTAGAGAGGGTTCAGCACCTCCCGGCAAGACTGGTTGAGGCAGGAGGGGGCGAAGAAAGGGCCTGTCGGAAGGTGGACTGTCCGGCATCTCTGGAGGACTCAAGGAGTTCAGGCGGGTTGGCGTCCGCTAAGTCGCACAAGAGGGCTTAGGCTCTGGCATGGCTAACGACGCGGAGAAGCCAGAGAATAGGAGAGAGTGACCAGGACAAGCCAAACTGCAATCGACGATGCTCGGGGGTACCCGAGGAGCCCTGGAAGGAGCAAGGGGTTACGCAGGAGAGCTGTGAGACCAGCTAAAGACTGGAGATCGAGGGAAAGCTCACATGACTGGATACTCACAGGCATATTAATCCCAGCAGAGACAGGCAAGCAGAACCCCTCTGGGGTGCCTGACCCAAGCAGTCTCTTGCTCTTGACAGGAAAACCGATCCGCCCCAACGTACGTCAACTACCTCTTTTTCAGACCACCTCTACAGACTGGAGAGTTGTTTTTTTCCTACATATTTCCTTTTTTCTACTGCTATTGACTTTGCTTAGCACAGATTGGTTGTTGAACTCAATCAGCTACATGGGGGACATAAAAGCACCATAGGGGTCTGCGAATTAAGGGGCCAGACAACAAACTATATAATCATGAAATGCAAAACAACAAGAGGAGGAGCGACTGCAAATTCACTTAAGATAAGCTTAAGCCCTGGAACAATTAAAAAGTACATGACACAAGAAGATGACCCAGGTAAGCAAGTACCAGCAAAACAACAGGGAACCCGTGCAAGACATGCATAAGCAAAAGTAAAAAAAAAGGGCACAAAATAGATCATCAATGGGTATGAACATTCTTGGGCGACCAGGAATGGAACGGGACCTAGAGAGTGACCACACTGTAGAACAAAAAATTAACGCCCTACAAAAGTAGAAATGGCGGCTATGTTTGCGGCATTAGAAAAATCTCTAAAATCAGAAATGGCAACAATACATAATGATCTGGGCCACATATTGTCACGTGTTGAAGATATGGAAAAAAGACAAGACAGCTACACATAAAACAAACGAGTTAAAAAGAGAAATAAAAGATCTAAAAAAAGAAACAGAGGAACTTGGCATATAAACTGGAAGACCAAGACAGAAGGAAAAACCTGAGAATGGAAAGCCTACCCAAACCAACATACGGGGAAAATCTAATAGATAAAATGAGGAAAATCTTTAACCCATTATTAGACAGAGGAAGTAGAACAGATACAAATAGAAAGAGTACACCGGAATAAAAGATCAAAAGGTACACCAGTGGAAGCTCCAAGAGATGTAATTATAAGATTTCAGAATTATAAAGTAAAAGCCCAAATTTGGGAGTGCTTGAAAAGAAGGACACTAGTTAAATACGAAAGCGCCAATCTCCAAATCTTCACAGAGCTGGCACAGGAAACATTGAGAAGAAGGAGATTATTGAAATCACTCTTGGAGTTGATGCAAAACCATGGAATACTGGTAGGCCAGAGGGAAGAACGCTTGGCAAAATTGAAATTCTGAGAAGAACTGCAGGGCTTCTGTAAAAAACAGGAAATTCCCATACCAAATATATCAGGTTGGCCTGAAGGGGAGTTCGGAGGGGAGAGGGAGATGGAGGGAGTCAGGAAACCTAAAATGGTGAACCTAAATCAACAGTAAGCCCCGAAACTCATTCCCTTAATTAAAGGGAGAATGAGTCTAACGAGCGCACTAGATGGAGCACCACCCACTAGTAAAAAAGACGAGGCGGGCAAGGAGGTGCCCAAGAGGAACAACATAAAACTACTCTAGGACCATTAGATGGTCAAAATGACATCTTGCTAAGATCAGTAGAAGGAATTGGGGGGGGGGGGGGGAATTAAAATGGGCGGGCACAGTAAGGAGGGAGGAGAGGGAAGGGGAGAGGGGGATGTAGGGATAAAGGTGGGAAAGCAAAGAAGAAATCTATTTGCAAAAGTTTTAAAATCATTTGATGATGTTGTCTCTTCTAATCTCTGGGTCGAGTCTTTCTGTATGACCCTTAGGAAATGCCCCAACACCCGCAGGGAGGTAAAGCACAGTAGCAGAGAGGAGAGACAACATGAATACCTAGAATTCCTTGACATGTAATGTAGGAGTACTAAATACGCCAATCAAAAGACACAAGGTTCTAGAAGAACTCAAAACGTACAATTATATTCAAAAACCTACTCGTTCTGGTACTATAGAGATTCACCAACTCAGAGAGCAAAAGGGGTAGCAATTGGCATGGCAAAGTATATAAGGTTCTCCTTGGAAGATAAACTGGTTGACCCAGAAGGATGGTACATATTTCTGAAGGGACAACTGCAGGTAATGGAATGTACAGTGGCAAATGTATACTCCCCAAATAAAAACCCAAACAGTTATTTGAAAAGAGTACTAGAGAAGCTGATGCAGTTTAAAAAAGGTAAATTGATACTGGCAGGAGACTTTAACTTCTGTTGGATCCACTCTTGGACTGTACATTTTGTGCACAGGGAACAAGAGGCCACCAACTCAGGATGTTGAAAAAAAAATGATTCCACTGTCAACTAGTGGATGTGTGGAGAATCCAACATCCTAGGGAGAGAGATTATTGCTTTCACTCCCCTGTGCATGGGATGTACTCAAGACTGGATTATATTATGTTAGAGCACAGATTATAAGAATCAACTGTTAATACATCAATAGGAATTACGACACTATCAGTCCGTGCCCCAGTAATGATGAAAATAAAACTTATAGAACTTCAGAAAAATATAAACACTTGCAGGCTTAATGAAGAATTGATACAAGACGTAGAAACAGAAAAAACGAAAGAAAAAGAACTGGAACAATGCTTCTTATGCAACAAATCCCCATATATATCAGATGCTAAGATTTGGGAAGCTCATAAGGCATATATCAGGGGCGTACTGATCTTGATAGGCTCTAGGAAGGAAAAGGAAAGAGCCATCAATATAAATAGATTAATAACAGAAATACATGAGCTAGAACAAAAACATAAAAAGGGAGCAGAGGTCGGGATGCATCAAGCTCTAGTATTAAAAAGGGATAAATTAAAAGAATTAATGGAATTAGAGAGATGAGACGGACCTTTAATAGAGTTGCCAGAGAGAAAGATATAAATGGGGAAATAAGCCAGAGAAATACCTAGCTAAAACATTAAAGAATAAAAATTTGATTAATTGCATAGAAAAAAGAAAAAATAACAGGAGAAATGGTACATTCAACAACAGAAATAGCTAAAGCATTCTAAAGCTATTTTAGTGCACTATATACAGTGAGGCAAAAGGGGTCACAAGAAGAAGAACAAAAAAGATACAAAATATATAAAGGAAGCAAAATTACCTAGAATATCAATAGAAAAACTGCAAGCTTTAGGGGCACCAATATCACAAAAAAATTCAGGGACAGGGAAAAGCCCAGGACCCAATGGATTTACGACCCATTATTATAGAAAGTTTAAGGAAATACTAGTTCCAAAACTCTGTATATATGTGAATGGGATAGGAGAAAGAAAGGAAATGAGAGTAGAATCAATTCAATCGTTCATAGCGGTAATACCAAAAGAAGGCAAGGACGCAACCCTGGGCTCTAGTTATAGGCCAATAGCGTTATTAAACTGACATAAAGCTATACACAAAAGTTCTAGCAACTAGATTAAAATATCTAATGCCTGAATGGATCCATGCCGATCAGGCTGGATTCATTCCTGGTAGAGAAGGGAAAGACAACGTGATAAGAACGTTACTCCGATTACATAGATCTAGAGGCATGAAAACCCAGATCTACTACTGTCAATAGACGCAGAAAAAACATTTGACAGGGTGGATTGGGGGTTTATGCTAGAAACATTAGAAGATCTGGGTATCAGTCCTAGGATGAACCAATGAATAAGAGCACTTTAAAAGAATTCCACAGCATCAATAAAGGTAAATTTCTCACCTCCTTTCGGAATGTATAATGGGACGAAACAGGGGTGTCCGCTTTCTCCCCTGTTTGCCCTGTTGCTGGAACCTTTTTTTAGCTACCATACGGAACAGCATATTAATAGGAGGAGTAAAAGTGGGAGACGAGGAACATAAGGTAGCAGCGTATGTTGACGACGTTATATTTTACATTACCAACCCTAGAATATCACTTCCAAATATAATAAAAAAATGAAAAAAATATGGGGAACTCTCAAATTTCAAGATTAATCCAATAAAGTCAGAAATTTTGAACATTGGGCGTTCAAGAGAGAAGAACTAGCTCTGCAGAAGAAATTTTCATTCACATGGGCAAAATCAGAAATAAAATACCTAGGAATAAACCTAGCCTTTTCTCTAAAGAACCTATACCATGTCAACTACGGTATATCCCTATGGTAAATGAGATAAATGCAGATATTAAAAAAATATTACAGCCACTTTCATGGCTGGGCCGAATAAACATGGTCAAGATGGTAATACTGTACTTCCCAAAATCTTATATAAATTTCAAATGTTACCAATAGCTATCCCACGGACATATTTCAAAACAGTAAAAACAATTATATTAAAGTTCATTTGGCAGCGAAGGGGAAAGAAGCCAAGGTTACAGTATACGGCGCTCAGTAAAGACAAATCACAGGGGGGGGCTAGGTGCACCAGATATTAAAAGATACTACGCTGCAGTTATAATTTCACGAATGATAGAATGGGCAAAAATAAATTCAGATAAAAGATGGGTTAAGATTGAAACCACATTAAGCGGAACACAGTTAAACAAGAACATCTGGATCCCATCTAAAAATAGGGAAACACATGAATACACACATGAAATAACTAGCATTGTATACAAAACACAGAACACAATACACAGACAAGCTAAATGGGAATATAATTCACCACTGTTATCACTAGAAGGCACAAAAATATTTTGCACCTGGGAACAAGACACAATTTGGAAATTGGATTAAAAATACACAGTTAAAAGACATTACACAAGGAGTGAAGATAAGGCCATATCAAAAACTCAAAACTGAGGGGGAAAACAAGCCTCTGAAAGAATGGAGGTATTTTCAGCTAAAGCACTTTGATTACATCATATCAGGTCATTGAGTATCTATTGGTCAGCTGCGTATACCCTATATTGATCTGTACCAACATCATGTTCGAAAGGCCAGAAAAGGAGAGGCCGATGCTCACAGGCCACAAAAAGAGGGCAAGCAGCCTCTGTGTCCATTGTGAAAAGAGGTGGTCACAGTCGACATAGTGCATCCTCTGCAGGGGGGCACGCCCGTCCTTTATTTCCGGTGCTGCCCGTGCTATTCAGCCACAACATGTGGAAGAGTTGGTGGAGTGGATCAATAAGCCGTCCTCATCCTCTGACACCCATGCTCACAGCAGTTTGCCCTCCACCGCAGCTGCCAAAGAAGCCCGTTCCACAGGCTCCTTCTCCACAGCTACTCCTTCTGTCACCCCACCAACATGCATGGAGGAGTCACCTGAACTATTCGATCATAGTGTCAGTGACATGCTGCTGGAGGATGCGCAGCAATTTGAAAGCTGCGATGTTGGTTCGAAGGTTGATGAAGGGAATAATGTAAACCTAGAGAGAGGGGGTGACAATGACGGACAAGAAAACCAGCAGTCATGTTGCCACAACTGAAGCATGTTGCCAAGTTTGATACAGTGACGAGGAGGGAGGGGATGATTAAGTCACGGACTGTACTTGGGTGCCTGACAGGATAGAGGAGGAGGAGGAGGACGCACAACTCCAACAAGGCAGGATGTGCTCCAGGGGCCGCCATAGCAGTAGACAACCTATTGCAACACAGCACAGAGCTCCACAGGTGCAGGGTGCTGCAAACTCCCTGCGGACTCACAAAAGTTCATTAGTGTGGGCTTTTTTCAGCGCCTGTGCAGTAGACCACAGCGTTGGTGTTTGCAACATCTGTCTAAAATGGATCAAGCATGGCCAAAACACCAGCCACTTGGGCACCACATGCTTGATAAGGCATATGATGGCCTGCCATGCAGTACAATGGCAACAGCACCTGAAAGAGGCACCAGATCAAAACAAGCATACATCACCTTGCTCCTCATCTGTGATCTCTAACCCTACTATAACTCATGCCTTCTCAAATACCAGCATTGAGAGGGATGATGGTATAGCAATGAGTGGCACAGAGACTTGCACCCAATCTGCTAGCAGTACACCACCACTTGATTTGAGCAGCAGGCAAATTTCACTACCCTAGTTTTTGAACCTTAGAAAGAAATACTGTCCCAGCCATTCACATGCTCAGCGTCTTAATGCTAGCTTGGCCAAATTGCTAGCATTAAAGTTGTTGCCTTTTCATCTGGTAGACTCGGCTCCCTTTCACGAATTTGTGGAATGTGCTGCACCACAGTGGCTGGTCCCAAAAAGGCATTTCCTTTCACGTAAGGCCATTCCGGCTCTCTACTGTCATGTGGAAGGTAGTGTTTTGGCCTCGTTGGATAAAGTGGTCAGCAGGAAGGTGCACATTACTGCTGACTCTTGGCCCAGCAGGCAGGCATGGACAGGGAACTTACATTTCTTTCATGGCACACTGGGTAACTCAGCTGGCAGCTGGGAAGGATGCAGGACAGGATTCGTGTTGCAGCTTGTTATGCCACCACGCCTCCAAAAAGCTGGTGCTGGTTCTGCCACATCTGGCTACTCCACCACCTCCTCCTCATCCATGTCCTCTTCTGCTCAATTGTCCTCTGAAGCAGCAGTGCTTCCTAAGTGTTCAAGGGGCTACACACCAGTGCAAAGATTCTGCCAGCTCTGCAGGGGCAGGCTCAGAGATGGTTGACGCCACGACAGCTTAAGCCAGGAATATTTGTATGCAACAATGGCACCAACCTTCTCTCCGCCCTCCCGACAGGGACACTTGACACATGTTCCATGCATGGCACATGTTCTGAATCTGGTGGTGCAGCATTTCTTGAGCAGATACCCAGGCTTCCAAGATCTCCTGAGGCAGGCCAGTAAAGTCTGTGGCCATTTCCGCCGTTCATTCAATGCCAGTGCTCGCTTATCTGACATTCAAGGGGAATTCAACCTGCCCACCAACCGCCTCATTTGTGACATTCCCACCAGGTGGAACCCAACGTTGGCAATGCTGTAGCGGCTGCACACGCAGCAGAGGGCCATCAACAAGTACATGTGCGAGTATGGCACAAGGACAGGGTCAGGGGAGCTTGGCTTTTTTTTGCCACGCCAGTGGCTTTTGATTAAGGATGCATCATCCTGTCACCATTTGAGGAGGCCACAAGGATGGTGAGAACCAGCAGGTCCCGTTCTTGCACCCAGCAAGAGTATCTGTGAGGGCTTGGTTACGGTTTTCAGGCACCACCTTCAGCAAAGGCCCAATTTTTGGCACCTGTATAGCACATGCAATTTCAAATTTGTATGGAATTTTACCAGCAGGGCCCATTCCTGCACCCAGCAAGAGTATCTGCGAGGGCTTGGTTACGGTGTTCAGGCACTACCAACAGCAAAGGCCCAATTTTTGGCACCTGTATAGTACATGCAATTTCACATTTATATGGAATTCTTACCAGCAGGTTCCGTTTCTGCACCCAGCAAGAGTAACTGAGGGGTTGGTTATGGTGTTCAGGTACCACCAACACCAAAGGCCCAATTTTTCTGCACCTGTATGACAAGTACATTTGATTTGAAATTTGTATGTATATTTGTATATCACATTTTTTTGCTTTAGAAATGTCAGTATTGCTGCAGCAGGCTACATACATTGTAGAGATGCACTACTTTGAAGGCACATTCAGGGGACCCCCCAGGAGACGATATTTGAAGGAATTTTTCATTTTTATAGTTTCACTTTAAGCCTCATTAAAATCAGTTAATCACTGCTCCTTTAAAAACAATCGTTTTCAAAAACATTTTTTTCATTGCTACATGTTCCCCAGGTCAGTACCCGGACCCCCATACACTTTTCTGGGGCAATAACTTGCATTTAAGCCTTCAAAATGAGGCTGTTTGATTTTTGAGGTTTGACTCCCATAGACTTCAATGGGGTTTGTTTATTCAAACAAAATGTTCCTCTGTTCACAGTGTTCTGGTGCGAACCGAACCGGGGGTGTTCGGCTCATCACTATTAGAGACTGGTTTAAAAGAATTGAATATACATACAACATGAGTATTTAGGCAACAGAGAGAAAGATCAGACAGAGTTTCTCAAATAAATGGGAAAATTGGGCAGAATTTAAAAAACCCTAGCAAATATTCAGAAATTTGGATGGAATAGGGGAGGAAGAGGGATAAGGTAAATGGATATGAAGTGGAGGATGCACAACAGAGGAACAGACATATAATGGAAGAGGGGAAGAGGGAGGGTTCATGGGGGGAGAGAAATGTACTACTGTATTAACATTTTCTGAAATGTATTTTTAAACTATTTTGGAAATCCAATAAAATTTAATTAAAAAAAAAAGAAAAAAAAAACACCTCTCTGCCTCCTCTGTCTGCCTATCTGTATTGCTTTAAAATTAGTACATGTATGTGATTTTGTAAAGGAGATGTCGGGGGCGTACGGATGCGCCACCGGAGCACCGCTCCCGCTGTGGTTGGACACAGCTGGAGCCAATCAGCGGGTCCGTCAGCATTCGGTGGAATGACAGAACGGCGGTCTGCCTATGTATACAAAGCAGACCGCTGTTCTGTCACAGAGGAAGTGACAGATCTTTTAGCTAAGCTGAAACACAGATCTCTCTTTTCCTCTAGTGCATCCACTACCCCCCAGTTAGAAAGCACTTCCTAGGAACACACTTGACCCCTTGATCAGCCCTGGTGTTAACCCCTTCCCTGCCAGTGCCATTTATACAGTAACAGTGCATTTTTTTTTTAGCACTGCTCACTGTATTGGGGGGTCACTGGTACCCAAAAAGTGTCACTTAGTGTCCGATTTGTCCGCCGCAATGTCGCAGTTCCACTAAAAATTGCTGATCGCCGCCATTACTAGTAAAAACAATAATAAAAAAAAAAAAAAGAAGAAGTCCATAAATCTATCCCATAGTCTGTAGATGCTATAACTTTTGTGCAACCCAATCAATATACACTTACTGGAATTTTTTTTTTACCAAAAATATGTAGCAAACTACATATTGGCCTAAATTAATGAAAAAAATAGATTTTTAAACATTTTGTTTTGGGTATGTTTTATAGCAAAAAGTAGAAAAATATTTTTTTTCTTCAAAATTGTTGGGCTTCTTTTGTTTTATAGTGCAAAAAATAAACACCAAAAGAAAGCTCTATTTGTGGGAAAATGACTGCGCAATTGTCAGCTAAAGCAACACAGTGCTGTATCGAAAAAAATGGCCTGGTCATTAAGGGGGCAAAACCTTCCGGAGTCAAAGTAGGTAATATTTTGATACAATAAATTCAACTTTCTACATTTACATTTGAGCGTGCAACCATCCAGGCCTTTTCTTTTTGAAGTATCTCAGCTATGACTGGGCTAGCACCCCACTCAGTCCAATTTTCAGCCATCCGGACATTTTCTATTTGACGTATGGCATACTTAAGCAGCAGCAGGAGGGGAGTTTACACACACTCCTAGCTTCTGTAGCAGCCAGGAATGAGTGTAAATCTGATAAGCCAACATGTTTTTTCTCCATAAGCTTCAATGGAGGACAGGTGAGAGGTCTAAAAGACCTCTGACTTCTTATTAAAGATAGCCTGTCAAACCACAATAGTATCAAATATTGGTATCAAATGTTTCACAGGAATACATATTTAAAGTAATACTACAGTCTTATTTTTTTTAGTTAAAAATAACAAACATGTTATACTTACCTGCTCTGTGAAGTGGTTTTGCACAGAGCAGCCCGGATCCTCCTCTTCTTGGGTCCCTCTTCGATGCTCCTGGCCCCTCCCACCTGTTGAGTGCCCCCACAGCAAGCAGCCAGCTATGGGGGCACCCAAGCTGAGCTGCAGCTCCATGTGTCCATTCAGACACAGGGCCACTGCCCGGCCCCGCCCCCTTTTTCTCCTCATTGGCTGACTGACTTTGACAGCAGAGGGAGTTGCTCTGCTGTCTCAGGCAATGAGGTGGAAGAGTCGAGACACTCCTGCAACATCGCTGGATCTAGCTGGACCTCAGGTAAGTATTAAGGGGGGGGGGGGGGCTGAGGGGACTGCTGCCCACAGAAGGCTTTTTATCTTCATGCATAAAATGCATGAAGATAAAAAAAAAAAATGTTCTGCCTTTACAACCCCTTTATGGCTTGGCATGTTGGCTATGTATTTTACTCAGCGCAACCTCGTCTTTTATAGGTTACCAATATATTGCATGTGTGTGCCCTAAAATTACCCTTAGTATTTTGTTACTGATATTTTGTGCTTTATAAACTGTGTGCTAATATTGTATTACATAAAAAATTGGAATTGCCACTCTTTTATTCTTCATTGTCTCTGCTTTCACCAAATATATAACAGCTCTGGCAGCAAAAAGGTTAAAATGGAATTTATTATTTTCCCAATGCACAGGGGCTAAATCTAATATACAGTATATATATACACACACACACACACACACACACACACACACACACACACACACACACACACACACACACACACACACACAGTATATTCTCTCTTCCACCCTCCCTTCTCCATTTCCCTCCCAACCTTCCTCCAACTCCATCTCCAAAGAAGATGCCTCCCAAGATAATTACCTGTTACTGCAACTCTTGCTTGCCTTCCTCCCTATTTTGTATAATACTATAATTTCAGTATTGCATCATATTGATAAACTTAAATCTTTACAAAATCTTCTCTGGTAAGCAAACAAACTCATAAATTCATTCTAATTTCACACAACCAGATGGAAAAGTAGATTATTAAAGCACAAATACAGCAATTCACATGCATTGTGGTTTCTAAACCTACACAGCTCCCATGCTTCCTTTTACATAAACACATTTCCCTATGAACTAGGTAGCAACAACTTTCTTTAATTATTTACAATAAAAAAAATGTAACTTTATAGGGAAAACAATTAACTCTGGTACAGAGTGGCCCATTCGGGCTCCAGCGCTCGATAAGCAGATTGCGAGTGATCATATGCTGCAGTCTTCTCTGTATTGCACCATAAAAGTGTTGAACAGAGAATATCTGGTTTCCCCGGGACTCTTTCATTAGTAATCCCATCACTCTTGAAGGCTCTCTCATTAACATTTAAATAAGTCCTGCAGTACTGTGTCCACACTGGTACATTTTATTCTTCAATGGAAGACTGAGTCTTACACATTGTTCAGGCACGGAATTTGTTTGCTAATGTAATTCCTCCTAATGGTACAGTTATAGAACACGTGTTGCACATATAAAGAAGCCGAGCAGAGCGTGCTCCTCTGTTTCTAGTTTAGTTCTAGTCAAAACCCATTGCCATTAAAGTCACCCCCTTGCCAATCTCGAGTGCAAGTAAAGCAGCTCCCTATAAAGAACAATGTAAATACTTGCACCTCCTGTTACTAGTGCCACCAAGCACTGCTCAAAAAAAAGGGATAGTGTCCCCTCAAGTCTTGTTGAAAACCAACACTTCATTGAATGTTGATCTCCTGTGTTACCTGCAGGTCCCAGTTGTTCCTCGTGCTGACCCCTACATCCAGGGCCGGCCCTACCATGGGTCCCATTGGGTCCATGGGACCCAGGTGTCACATTAAGAGGGGCAGCAACAGAGGTGCACAGCTCGAGACTCCCTCCCTTTAGCGTGCAGTGTCATCCTTCCATCATGCTCTGCTCCCCAGCCCCGCCCCACTCCCAAGGGGGGGGTATGTCTCTTTGCTGGAGGGGGCATATCTCTTTGCTGGAGGGGGCATGTCTCTGTGCAGGCGGGGGCATGTCTCTGTGCAGGCGGGGGCATGTCTCTGTGCAGGCGGGGGCATGTCTCTGTGCAGGCGGGGGCATGTCTCTTTGCAGGCGGGGGCATGTCTCTTTGTTGGAGGGGGCATGTCTCTTTGTTGTTTGGATATTTGCAAAGCAGATAGGAATAGCGCACCCATTGTAAAAGCAAACATATAATTCCAGTGCTTCACTCCATCATCATGCAGTGCAAACTCAGCAGACGATTTAACTCAATGAGTCTGTCATCATCACAAAAATGGACAAGGAGTGAAGAGACTTCAGCTTCAGTGTCCCAGGGATCTCAGACAACATGTAATTGGGGGACAGTCAATCACTCTCACCGCATCAAGATGCCCAACAGAACAAACAGGGTGTCATAATGTAGCATTATTTAATAAAATCACCTTGATGCACCCTTGTATATCGTATACAAGGGTTAAAAAACACTCACTTGTGAAACGCCGCCGCAAACGGCACATGAGTAGTACCGCCCAACGCGTTTCCAGCCAATGCTCATCCCTAGGGGCCTCTAGTGTGTGTTGTGAGTGGCCTTGCATATATAGCCTAAAAGCAGAACTATTTAAATATCATAATCCGATTTTGGCGCTGTTTTCATGGAATAATATGTCATTTCCGGGTCCGCCCATTTTACCTTCGATCTTCAAATGTAAACAAAAGGCGCCATTTTATCGTAGATCCTGGAAGAGCATAGGACTCCAACCACTGCATTATTACACTAGAGCAATCAAAGTGTAAATTAAATTTAACTAGCGGCATGAGTAAAGAAAATTATGAAGGTAATATCTATAATCTATAAACAAGTTTAACCATCAGAAGATTATATATAAAAATAGTAAAATGGACCTTTTAGACTATATCCAATGTAACAATAAAATCAAAAGCACTAGTCAAATTCATGATAGCATTACCCATAAAAAAAAAACAATCGAAAATATTCACAATAAATATATGGAGAGAAGAGATTAAAATATAAAATATATATAAAAATGAAATATATTACAGGATACAAAGCAGTAGATGATCAGCTATTGTCTATGAAGCAATTTATGTCCCATTCTATATTATGACCAAACAGAAAATAAGTCTTTAATTCATATAGCCAGTACATTTCTAGTTTGGAAATTTCCCTAATTTTGTTGCTACCCCTCCAATGGGGGTCGAGTTTAGAAATCACAGTGAATCTCAGACTACTAGGATCACGATTATGTTTTCTAAGGTGCAAGGACAAACTGTGTTTCTTAAATCCTTTTCGAATTTTGTAAACATGTTCCCTTATATTATATAGGATTTATATAGCGCCCACAGTTTACGCAGCGCTTTACAACTTGAGGGTAGACAGTACAAATACAATACACTTTAATACAGTAGGAATCAGAGGGCCCTGCTCGTTAGAGCTTACAATCTAAGAGGGAGGGTCAAGAGATACAAAAGGTAACTGTGGGGGATGGGCTGATGGAGAAAATAAAAGTACAGTTGTTAGGTGGATGCCAGATAGGTTTCTCTGAAGAGATGTGTTTTCAGGGATAATCTGAAAGTAGACAAAGTAGGAGATAGTCGGACAGATGGGGGTAGAGCATTCCAGAGGATGGCAGAAGCTCGGGAGAAGTCCTGGAGGCGAGCATGGGAAGTGGTTACAAGGGAGCTAGAGAGCAGGAGGTCCTGGGAGGAATGAAAAGAACGAGTTGGTCGGTATTTTGAGACCAGATTAGTGATGTAGTTGGGCGCCAAGTTATGGATGGCTTTGTAAGCTATGGTTAGTAACTTGAATTTAATTTGTGGGTTGAGTGGCAGCCAATGGAGGGATTGGCAAAGAGGGGTAGCAGTCACAGAGCTGTTTGCAAGGTGGATGAGCCTGGCAGCAGTGTTCATGATGGACTGAAGGGGGGGATAGTCTTTTTAAAGGTAAGCCAATGAGAAGAGAGTTGCAGTAATCAAGACAAGAGATGACCAGGGAGTGGATTAGAAGCTTTGTGGTATCATTGGTTAGGAAGGGACGTATCTTGGAGATGTTGCGGGGGTTGAGGCGGCAAGCTTTTGACAGTGACTGGATGTGTGGCTGAAAGGATAGTTCAGAGTCCAGGATAATACCTAGGACCTTGGCATGGGTGGACGACTGGACGGGTTGATGGTTGTGCCGTTGATGTTGACAGAAAAATCAGGGGAGGAGGACCGTGGGGGAGGAAATATTATGAGCAACTGAATAATGGCAACCACATTCTAGCAAATAGACCCCATGTCTAGTTTCACATTTAATAAAGAATTATATATCATAAGATTTGCCCATTTTTGCCCGGTTTTGTAGAGTGCACTGTGATAAAATGCAGCATGTCTGTATTTTAATCGCAGCAGGCTGCAGTGAAATTTAAATGATTATTGGGTAAAAGTGTGCCCAGGGTTGGTATCTACCAAACCCTGGAAATGGGGATTTAAATGTGCCTCTATAATTTTGAACATTAAGAACCACAGGTTAAAAAGAAAATAACATGTATTTAAATACACACAATACAAAATAAATTCATATAATTTCTTTACTCATATAAATATAACATTGTATCTGTAATCCAAAACATGCACTACTAATGGACCGACGGGTTTCGCTATTGACAGTTTCCTCAGGATCCAAGTCATATATAAAGGCATTGCATAACATTTCAAGGTATCATGATATCTACAATAAAACAATATAATTAGATATACAGCATATAGGTTGTAATGTAAATGAGACACACAAAAACTGTTGTTTTCTGTCTGTCCTTGTGGTGACAGGCGATTTCTGCTGCAGTAAAACACCTGTCACTGCACCATGTGTGAATCCAACCTTACCCCAAAAGGAAAAAAGCTGTTGCTGTAACTGACTTAAAAGTGTTAGTTGGAGTTCAGCTCTAATTTGTTAGTCAAGTCCATCAAAATCTGTTTTCAGACTCCTCTTCCCAGACCCACAATGCTTTGTCCAATGGGGTCTCTATTGTTCCCCATCCAGAGTGGAGAAACCCTAAGACAGAAAGTGTGTTACTGGCTGGACCGCCAGGTGGAAAATACAGAAAACAAAAACAAAACAAAGGCTTCCAACATCATGTTTCTAACAAGGGGCTGTATTTTTGGTACTATAACAGGTCCAGAATAGTTTAGGGAGCTTCTGTACCCCTCAGGGACCATGTCAAGCCCACTTCTCAATTCAAAATTAACATTTCTGGCAAAAACTACTTACTGTACCCTCCCCCCTCCTAACACCTTTTCTGCGTAACCTGTGTTAGAAAGATCTATATACTTACCTATTTTCAGGCCAGTCCGGTCATGTGATCTCCCCTGTGTCAGCCAGCACCTGCTGCAGGGGAGAGGAGAGAGCGCTCGACAGTGGCTGGTAATGCCTGGGAGTGGTGATGTCACCCATAAGCTCCTATGGCCCATCCATTGTCGACTCTCCCTCCTCTCCCCTGCAGCTGCTGCTCGTTGACACAGGGGAGCTGGATCACATGACCAGACTGGAGCGACCCTAAAATAGGTATGTAAACAGATCTTCCCCTACACAGGTTAGTCAGAATAGGTGTTTAGAGGAGATGAGGGAGCATTTTTAAGAATGGTTAAGTTTTGCCAGGAATTCTACATTAAAGTGATTGTAAAGGCAGAAGGTTTTTTTTTTATCTTAATGCATGCATTAAGATAAAAAAAAAAACCTGTGTGCAGCAGCCTCCCCCAATAATTTTACCTGAGCCCCATCTTGATCCAGCGATGTTGCACAAGAGTCTTGGCTGTCTCCCTCCTGACTGGCGCCATTGGCTCCCGTTGCTGTCAAAACCAGCTAGCCAATGAGGAGAGAGAGAGAGATGGTGGGGCTGACCCGCGACTCCGTGTTTGAATGGACACACAGAGCAGTGTGCCCCCCCCCCAATAGCAAGATGCTTGCTATGGGGGCACTCGGCTGGAGGGAGGAGCCAGGAGTACCAAAGAGGCACCCGAGAAGCAGAGGATCGAGGCTGCTCTGTGCAAAACCATTACAAAGAGCAGGGAAGTATAAAATGTTTTTTATTAAAAAAAAAAAAAACTTTAAGATCACTTTAAGATAAATTTGCTAACTTCCCCAGTGTAAGCAAAACTTAACACAGGCAAACTCAATTCTCTCAATTCAACGGGTAAGGCAGTTCAAAGAACCAATGCAATATCATTGCATCTTATCCCCAAATTCTTTAGCATTCACTTTAGTCCTCATCTCTTCAGCTGTCCTTGAGATTCACAACCTGAATAATGATCATCAACTGTTTTTTTTTTCTTATAACCAGAAAAAAGCGCAGTTAGTTATTTTAATGATTCACTGCTGGAGGCCAACTGTAAGGCAATTGTCTCCTTGTTAGACAATGGCATTTGACTTGTGTTGATTTAGAGCTTCTACAAAACAGAATTGAAATACTTATGCAAGGGCGATATTTCATTTTTTTTTTTTTTATGACATAAAACAATACCCTTTGAGAATAATAATTAAAGGTTTGCATACTTTGAAATAGAAATGTAAAATGAGTCATTTGATTATAAAGTGTTATTCAATAAAAGAAAAGAAAATGATCAAGATCAAAATGCGTTTGCAAGATACTGTACATTTTTGATTATGGTTTAGTAAAAAATGTTTAGAAATGGTTTCTAGCTTGAAATTATACATGCACATATAGGCAACCCTATTTGGTTTTTTTTTTTTTGCTTTACATGCATCGCCCTTCCATGTGCACCTTTCTGTTAAGGCCATTTATAGGTTGGGGCAGTTGCCATTTGTTTGCACTATTGGTTATTTGGTGAGGGGGGCGCACTGGGCACCTTGACTGCCATTGTGCTATTTGCTGGGTGTTCAGTGCGCTCCTGTATAAAGTGGTAGTAAACTGCACCAATTTTTGTTCTTTTTTTTCCCTTCAAGGGGATGTCATAATGTGCTAGTATGCATTGCATACTAGCACATTAGGTTAAACTTACCAGAAAATGAAGCCTTCCAGCGCCGAGCTGTCACTGTTGCAGATGCTTCCATCTGCACCCGGTCTCCCTTCCGGGTCCGTGGACTCTTGGTGTGTGATTGGCCGAGCCACGATGATGTCACCCCCGTGCATGTGCACGGGACCTGCGGTTTATGGCACAGGACTTTAGAGCGTATGCGCCAGTGACATCACCGGCTGCATTTACAGTAAATATCTCCTAAACAGTGCAAGTTTAGGAGATATTTACAGTACCTTTAGGGAAGCTTTATTCTAGGCTTACCTATTGGTAAAAGTCAGAGATGGGAGTTTACTCCCACTTCTGGGAGGAGTGGGCTCCCTCCGGGCATACCTGTCCTAAATCTATCCAATAATTTATACACTCACCTGCCACTTTATTATTGGGTACACCTTGCTAGTACAGACTTGAACCCTCTTTTGTCTTCAGAACTGCCTTAATTCTTTGTAGCATAGATTCAACATTCCTCAGAGATTTTAGTCCCTATTGACATGGTAGCATCATGCAGCTGCTGCAGATTTGTCGGTTGCACAACAACAATACTCAGGTAGGCCGTGGCATTTAAATTATGCTCAATTGGTACTAAGGGGCCCAAAGTGTGCCAAGAAAATATCCCCCCCACCATTACACCTCCACCACCAGCCTGAACCATTCATACAAGGCAGGATGGATCCATGCTTTCATGTTGTTTACACCAAATTCTGACCCTAACATCTGAATGTTGCAGCTAAAATCAAGACTTATCAGACCAGGCAACGATTTTCCAGTCTTCTATTGTCCAATTTTGGTGAGCCTGTGCGAATTGTAGCCTTCCTGTTCTGACAGGAGGGGCACCCTGTGTGTCCTGTAGCCCATCTTCTTCAAGGTTTGATGTATTGTGCATTCAGAGATGGTATTCTGCATACCTTGGTTGTAAAGAGTGGTTATGTAAGTTACTGTTGACTTTCTATTATTTCAAACCAGTCTTCCCATTCTCCTTTGACATCAACAAGGCATTTTCATCCACACAACTTCCGCTCACTGGATATTTTCTCTTTTTAGGCCATTCTCTGTAAACCCGAAAGTTGGTTGTACGTGAAAATCTCAGTAGATCAGCAGTTTTTGAAATACTCAAACCAGCTCGTCTGGCACCAACAACAATGCCATGTTTAAAGTCACTTATATCCCCTTTCTTCCCCATTATGGTGCTGGGTTTGAAATTCAGCACATCATCTTCACCGCGTCTAGATGCCTATATGTATTGAGTGGCTGGCATGTTATTGGCTGATTAGCAGTTTGTGTTACCTAGCAATTAAACAGGTGTACCTAATAAAGTGGCCGGTGAGTGTATGCCTACTATGGAGGCTTTCAAATTAGGACAGCAGATAATACTGGGGTGCCTTGTCGCGGCCACTGCAGCTTACGCATATAAATGCAAATGTGTACAAACTTAAGCCTTGCTTTTAGTGTGATCTGACAGAGCAATTCGGTTTGTTGCAAGCTGGCTGGTAAGTTGAGCTGGGAATTTTTCTTTGCTTTTTATTGACTGTCACATAAAATTCAAGGTTCCTTGATTCTTTCCATCTTCTCCAAGGAGTAGGTGGTTCTGAAATGTATTGTGAATGATGGGCACCATGCTGATACTCCTTTATGGAGTGGCAGACAGACATCTATCCAAGCAGATAGACATACAGGTAGCCAGGCAAACACAGAAAGCCTAGGTAGATTATCTAGATAAACTTGATTTTGTCCTTAAAGGGCAACTCCAATTTTGTGGGGGAAAAAAATAGCAAATAAAGAAATAACAATATATCGTATGCAACTGAGACACAAATCATATTGTAATTGAATGTTATTAAAAATGACCTTTCCTTTTCAATCTGCAGCTGTTGTAATTTTCTGGAAATGCAATATGGCTACCTGGAGCTGTTCTGTACACAGAATGTGTACTGACCACACCCCAGAAACATAATTTCCTGCTTGTGTGATCGGCTCACCAATTTTCCCAGAAGTCTGCACTAAGATAAAACTCAGATTTCTGGCATCTCCTGCAACAAAAATGTCATTTTTGATAAGATACTCCCAATAGGAACACGTCTAAAGGGATGCAGGCCCAGCAGACTTCCTCATTAGTCCCCTGCAGCTGCCACAGCTGATAAATAATTATGAAATCCCTCCCATTAGACCCAAACAGCACAGAGGAACAAACAATAATTTAGGGATCGATCGATTATCTGCAAAGCCGACATGTCGAGGGCCGATAAGCACTTTCCCCGATAAATCGGAATCGGCCCCGGAGGTTACCGATATTGCAGGTATTTCGGGAAAGTGCTGTACCGGAGTGATGCCTGCAGCTAGAGGCATCACCCCACTGCCGGCGTCCATAGCCGAAGGTTGGCTGTCTTGTAATGACAATCGATGCGGCTGAGAAGCCGCTCGGCTGTCATTACAAGGAGTGGGAGGGGACGTCCCACCTCCTGAGGAGTGGGAGGTTTTCCGTCCCACCGGGAGACCCGGGCAACCAGCCTGCATTGCCGCCAAAGACCCGATCAAAGCCGCATTCGGCTCTGATCGGGTCTCCATGCAAAAATCTGTAAGTGATGTCATCACATCACTTCCGGGTACTGGTGCCAGATTAAAAAAAATTACAGCATTTAAAACAGCCAAACTTGGCGTTTTGAATGCTTTTAAGTGCAGAGGAGGGGTTTGGGGTCTTCTAGACCCCCAGATCCCTCCATGAGAGTACCTGTCAAGAGAAAAAATTAAATGTACGAAAATATTGGCACATATCGGCCGATACCAATATGCATTGGCCAAAATATCGGTATCGGCAACGAAAATACCGAAATCGGTCGATCACTATAATAATTTCTTCAGAATAACAAAAAGTAGGAATCTGCAACAAAGTTTGTTAAAGACCTTGTAATGTACAGAGATCACCCAGAGGGGAATGTTTTTTTTTCTCAACAAAAGCGGAGTTATGCTTTAGGAATTCTTGAATTAAAAACATACTGAAATCTCAAACTGTTCATTTAAAGGGTTTCCCTTGAAAAAAGAACTTAGAGTTTCACCAACAAACACCGGTTTTAGGAAACACTTTGCAGCCTCTGGTGAATTCCACAATTAATTACAACACTAAAAATCCCAGAAGGGCACTTATGCTTCTCTGCACCCTCGGGGCTAATATGGACAAATGTTCACTCAGAGCTTTATGACACATTGTAATTCTGTTATGCCCAATAACATGTCACTACTAGATATATGGGCAGTGTAAACCTAACGTGTCACATTTTAGCACATAACCATTGGCTAAATTGCACCGTCAGGCAATTCAGCTTAATAACATGACCCTGAGCTAGAGAGTCCTTTGTCATGTGACCCAGGTAATCTACTGTACTACCAGTAGGTTATTATTATCTAGAGACAATAACTGGAAAATATAGTCATTCCACACCTAGATGCCACCGATGGGCTGTGTGACACTGATGACAAACACAAGTGAGTTCTTCGAGGACATGACCTGCTCTGTGGAGCAGGAATGAAGTGGACTCCATAGAATACTAATGCAGCTGTTTGGCACCTTGGTTTTCATGCTATAAAACATGGAAAAAAATCATTCTTTGTAATACAGAAGAGTACTTTCATGTTTTATGCCTGCTTAACCCCTCCATAACCTGTAAAGAGGAGTAAACCGATTTGCCAGTTTTACATTTTTAATCGGTTGGATGATTTGGCGCAGCTTCCCCGCAGCTGTATCACTAAAATGCAATTAGCA
This sequence comes from Pelophylax lessonae, assembly GCF_965119305.1. Lineage (NCBI taxonomy): Eukaryota > Metazoa > Chordata > Amphibia > Anura > Ranidae > Pelophylax > Pelophylax lessonae. The sequence continues at coordinate 157,247,261 of NC_138780.1, read as the reverse complement.
TGCACCCAATAGACGTTCTGTCACCACTGGACCAAATGCAGGGGAATCTCAATCTCTAGTGACAGGGATACTTTGCCTGTATGGGCAGAGAAGGAGCAATAGAAGAAAGGGAGTTGAAATGGTTCAGACAAAAAACTCTAAAAAGGAAGATGGCGATGGAAATTCGACAGATGTTCTAACACTTCCCCAATGTATCAAAGAGTTGGGTCTCGTTTTGGCTTCAACAGAGACCTATGTTATTATTTAAAAATATTAGAAACCATTTTTACCGCAGCCCTCTTTGCTGTCTAAAAAAATGGTGGGTTTGTAATTTTGTATTTTTTTGCTTGCTCGCTTTCTGTAGCTTTTTGCCATGTGGGTCCATATTCATTTCTCCATTAATGTCAAATTCTGAGTGTCAACATGGTAGCAATCAACATCCAAAACCTCCCCAAATGACTCAGGACACTCGAAAGCTTGTTCACGCCAACTGCATCGAGTTGTGTTTATCAACGCATGCTCAGCGCAAATAAACCTAGAAAACAATACACTTCTCTCATGACAACTGTGCTTTAACCACTTAAGCCCCGGAAGATTTTACCCCCTTCCTGACCAGGCCCTATTTTGCGATTCGGCGCTGCGTGACTTTAACGGACAATTGCGTGGTCGTGCGACGCTGTACCCAAACAAATTTGACGTCCTTTTTTTCCCACAAGCAGAGCTTTCTTTTGGTGGTATTTGATCACCTCTGCGATTTTTTGATCATGCGCTATAAACAAAAAAAGTGCGACAATTTTGCAAAAATAACAATATTTTTCACATTTTTTATATGAAATTCCCCCAAAAAATGTAAAAATCAACATTTTTGTTTTCTGCTACATATGTTTGGTAAAAAAAAAAAAAAAAAAAAAAGCGTATTTTGATTGGTTTGCGCAAAAGTTATTACGTTTACTAAGGGAAAGATTTTTGTCATTTTTGTTGGCGGCGATCTGCGATTTTTTGTTGCGGGACTGCGACATTGCGGCGGACAGATCGGACCCTTGACTGACATTTTTGACACTTTTGGGGGGACCAGTGACATTACTACAGTAATCAGTGCTATACATATGCAATGTTACTGTAAAAATGACACTGGCAGGGAAGGGGATAACTTTATTGGGGAAGGAGGGGTTAAGTGTGTCCCTAGGGGCATGCTTCTTACTGTGCAGGGATTTGGCTTTTTATGTAACAGCAGAGATCTACGGTCCTACATAGCAGGACCGTATGATCTCTGCTGTCACACAGGGAAGAATGACAGGCGGCTTTGTTTACATTAGCCACCTGCCTTTCTCCCTCTGTAACTGATGATCGCGAGTGACCGGCGGACATCGGGTCCGCCGGTCACTCGCGCTGAGGTGTCTGTGCGCCTCCGGCGGTGCGCGCTCGCCCCCTATTGGCTCACAGGCTAGTGACGTATCGGTACGTCACTTTGCCTGCACGGGGCTGACCGCCACAGTATATGTACTTGCGGCGGTCGGCAAGCGGTTAAATATTTTTATAGGTGTTGTTTTTACATGATACAAGTGAGCTGGTGTGCATTATGTAAAAATGCAGCATGCCTGCATATTTGCCCAGTGCAATGCACAAAAACGTGTCAACGCACTGTGCACAGAGTTAAATGAAGTGACATTTTGTGGAATTTCAACAAAATGTAAAAAAGGGAAAGTAAACATTGCATCCCACCATCCTACACAACACACACCAGTGCCTTATATGGACCATGAAGTGTGCATGCTGGTGTGAATGGGCCTGTAGGCAAATGCAGTCTACTTTCTCCACTGCAGGTGGCGCTCTTCCGCAGTGGCAATGCAGGTAGAAGAAGTCAAGAGGAACCTAGTTCCTCTATGGTTTCGTCAGTCACAGGGAGGCAGCTATTGAATGCCGGCACCCCATGTGACTTCAGGATGGCCATCTTGGATCAGGCAGAGTCTATTTAAGACCCTGACTCCCAAGTTTGGCGTGCACTTTGGGAGTGGCTAAAATAGGCAAAGGTCACCTGTCTGTCAAGAACCGTGCATAGCATCAGGGCAAGGCTCTGGAGGAGAAGGGAAAAGCCACCCTTCCTGGAAGCCTCCCATTTGGATGCAGACCAACCAGGCTGCATTCCACTCCTCGAGATAGATGCTGTTGGCACTGGTCCACCACTCTACTGCTGCTTTGCTGTTACAACTTGTGAGTGCTCCTAGTCGACTTGCTTTCCTGATGTGCCTGTTTGTTTTTGCTGGATGCTACATCATGCTGTACCTACCCATAGGCCCTAAGATTCTGTGTAATGGGTTACAGCAAAGTAGATTTTTGTAGGTTCTTAGTCCTCATTCACCCTGGTGCTGAGACCTGATGTTTGTGAATGGACAATGTCTTTATGCAGTTTGAGCCCCCAGCTATGGCATGCAGGCCACCCATTGAAGATTATGAGGACTCAGCAGCTGCACGGGCACAGACGCTCATCCCAGTTGGTCAAGGGTGTGGTTGACCAGCCCTGAACCCATACTGTCTGCACCTGATGGCTTAGGCCACATAAAAACATGGCCTATTCTCAGTAAATAAGGCCTACCAAACATCACATTGCCAGGCAGATAAGAGAGTTGTGCATTAAATACATAAAAAATACCCTCATAAAATAAAAAAAATTTATTATAAAAGCAAATTATATAAACGTCTTGAAAATCTGGAATTATGGGACCCCCAGTTTATGGGTACTATGGCTTCAGCCAGGGCCAGATTAACGTAGGGGCTATTGGAGCTGCAGCTCCAGGCCCCTACCTTTTATATAGGCCCCGGGTTGGCCATATTCACTGTTACCGCTCTTCTGTCACTTGTAAACACAGAAGTCTGGCTTCTATGCTCGCTTCCCCAGGCAGCACCCTCAGAACCTCCCCACACAGCACGAAGGCCGGACAAGGAGGGACAGTTGCCGATGCATGGATGTGTTTATAGGCTTCAGAGACAGCATCCCATGTTGAATTAGGCATGCATGGCTGCACCCTTCCTCCTCTGGGTGCATGCCAAGGCACGGCCCTTAAGGCCCTTCAAAATCCTCAGCACCAAGCCCATGATGCTCTTAATCCGGCCCTGGCTTCAGCACTTTCTGAGTCATTGATCTGGAAGAAGTATCCCCTATAACAAAATCAGAAGAGTCAAGAGAATATGTGATTCAGATTGTTGAGTCAAGACTTGGATCAAGAATTTTCTGAAGCAGAGATAAGCAAGGACAGTCTCCATGTTCTCTAGGTACTAATAACCATCATGAGAGAAACATGAAGGCTGCCAGTGTAGGCTTGTGCTTCTGAAATTGCTTGTTGTATGTCTGTCTAGTTAGGCTCCGTTTCCACTATCGCGGCTACGAAGTCGTGCTACTTCTAGCGCGACTTTGTAGTGCAAGTTGTTTGCGGCTTTCAGTGCGACTTGTCCCTCATTATAGAAGGAAGTCGCAATGAAGTCGGCCCAAAAGTAGTGCACAATCTACTTTTCAAGTCATGAAGTTGCAGCAGTTAGAACGGGCCAAATTGAAATGAATTGCTTTTGACTTGCTGTGCTAATTGACATGTGTCAAGTCGCACAACAAGTTGCAATAGTGGAAACGGAGCCTTAAACCTCCTGCTTCAGTACTTTGAGTTACTGTCCCAAAATACTCCTAGCTTTTCTTAAGAAGAACTCCTGGCTTTTTTGTTCCATATATTTGTTCAAGATCGGTAAATTAAAGTGTTGAAAGCAGTGGGTCAGCATAAAAGGACAGTCAAGTAGCATTTTCGGAAAGAAGTCAACAATGAAAGATCTGCATTTCTCTCATGATAGGTGTACTTGAAAGGTTAACAATATTTTAATATAGCCTAAAGCCTAACTCCTCCACTCTTTCTATTAAAAGGTGTAAATTTTCAACTGCACCGACTGCATTTTTCGCCACTGGATATAGAACATGGTAGCTTAGAAGTCCCCCTTGGCCACTCTACATTATCGCTAGCTTCTCCAATAGTAGTTCCTACCAGGCACCAGGATAGAGTGTCAGATCTTTAGCCATCTCTCAGATGCCCAAGTCTTTAAATAAAGCTTATAATCCATAGGTATCTGAAGTCCGTTTTTTAGATGGCAGTCCTCTCCCCTGACACGCATGCTTTGATATCTTTTCTTCTCACTCACTCTCAGTTGGGTTGTTCCTGCGGTTCTAGGCCAATGGGAGAGCAACAAACTCGGAAAGTCATGCCAAGCCTCTACCTTGCAATACTAATTCTCAGAGGTGGGGGACTTGAGTCACATGACTTGACTTAAGTCAGACTTAAGTCACCAGTTTGAGGACTTGAGACTTGCTTGACTAAAATTAATAAATCTTATTCCTTGGTGGTGGAATCTCTGCACTGGGATACTGGGATTTTGGAGTTTGGAGTGTCTGTACCCCTTTGGGAGCACACATTTCGGAAGAATATTAACATCTCTGTTGTGATATGTGCGGACTTTATAAGGATGAATGGACTGTGCGGTTCATCCTAATATCACATTTTAAGCGCTACACCTATTATTGTTATATTGTTTTGTGATCTGTTTTTCTGATTCAGGGTCAAGTGTTGGCAGCTACAATAAGCTTTTAATTCTAACATTCACATGTTTTTAATGAATATCCATTTTTTTTCAATTTATGCGCAGCAAATCTCCCATTATTAAAATTAATAAAAGACTCAACTTGACTTTGACTTGGTACTCATGACTTGAGACTTGACTTTGACTTGAGACATATGACTCGAAATGACTTTATTAAATATTTGCATTTTCTCAGGATGTGTTAAAGCAAAATTAATGTGCCTGTTATGTTTCTGACACCACAGACTTAAAACACCTCAGTGTGTTCTGATTTTGAGGACACCGGCTGTTTAACAATGGAAATAGTTAACATGTTTTTAGTGACTGTGGTGTTGAAACATGACCGGACAAAGGATTTTGAGCTGTTTGGACATTCGAAGTGTTTCTTTAATATGCCAAGAAAAAAGCACTAAGCAGTTTTGCTAATGTTGAAAATAAAACAAAACCTTTCCTGACCACTGACTTTTAACTGATTTAAAAGGTGAAAAATGGGGTAGATCAGTATTTTGACTTGATTTGTGACTTGACCAAAACAAATGACTTGACTTGACTTGCTTGACTTTTAGCAGGGACTCGACTTGACTTGCTTGCTTTTCACCACAGTAACTTGGGACTTAAGCGCTTGAGACTTGAAGGTTAAGACTTGAGACTTGCTTGTGACTTGCACATGTGTGACTTACTCCCATGTCTGCTAATTCTAAAAGAAAACTCTAAGAGCTCTTTCACATTGATGGCCAAAGGACAGTTAAAACATATGGTTGACCTATGGTTTTACTGTCCTTGGCTGTCCAGCTAAATTCTACCATTGCAGCTGGATGGGACTGTACAATGCCATGGCCGTAAAGTGCAACCAGGGCAATTTTTGACGGGCGGCATTATTAAACATGCCTTTGGAGGGCAATGGGAGAGTGCCGTAACTGCAAGCTTGGCTTGTGTTTAAGGTGTGGTATTTTAATACAAACCCCCCCTTGATCACCCCCTGAAGGTCTGGCAGCTGCTGGTCTTCCATTTTTCAGAGGGCAGTAGACACTGATGCCCATGTGGAGATGCTGGATTACCCAAAGCAAATGCTCCAGCTCGAGGCCTGTTTTTCAGAAATGCTTGAGGTTAAAGGCAGGCAAACACTGTAATAAACATTGGAGTTAGCATGACAGGCAACCATTCCCCATAATCAAGGAAATTTGTGCAGATTAGAATTTTTTCTAAACTATGGGTTAGTGTTGCTCTTCCTGTATCAAAAACACATACTAAGTGCCCCCCCCCCCTCTCCATTTAAAATCTGTGTGACCGTACTATAATGTATTTCCAGCATTTGCTACACAGTTAAAGGGATTTGCAACAGTTGCTAAGGATGGAGGAAAAAATATTGCAAACCTTGTCATTTAGGATGGTGGCCAAACACAGGTAGAAGTAAAAAAAAATGGAATCACATATTTTCACAACATAAAAATCTATTTACTAAAGAGCATATTCTGATCTTATCTCATTAAGCAGCCTTTCTCTAATAAGATAAAGTTATAGAAAGCTCAGGATAGACACAAATATAGATCTCTCTTGCTAATTCATCTCATATTCCTCAACATGATTAATGATAACAGGAACGGCTGAATGCAATCTAAGATTACAAATCCTATTTACCCAGATATTTGCCCATCTAATGAGTAATGGAGCAGCCTATAGAGTTTCTCTTATTAAAACAGTGATGGAACACTGGGTTCAGGGCCAAACAAACATGAGAGCACTCCAGAGGAGCTTTTTTCTTCCAGATAACCAGATTATACACATATCTAAAGTACAGCAATATAAAGGAATTTCATTTCTGCTGCAGAGCACAAAAAAAAAATTCCAGCTTTGTCCCTGGCTTCATTCTAGATTCTACTTTAGATAGTTATAATAAAGAACTGGAAGACCTGAGCGCCACAAAAGCAATTCTGCACAGGAACGCTAGTAATAACTGTATTTCAGAGCGACATAAACTCTTTCAATAAGCAATAACACTGCATAGTTCTTTGCAGTGAATATCAAGCATCAAGGCATATGCCGAGATGAAATTGCTACAAAAATACCACCAATCAAACGGCGCAGTAGTGATTACTGATTAGGGCAGCATGGCTTCTAGAAAAGCATAAGGAAGGGGAATAGATTACAATAAGCAGAAGCTTTTTTAGGTTTTTTTTTTTATCTACGCTATTTAAATCCTTAAGAACACCCTTTGCCTAACCTATATATTCTTTAAAGCTCCTAAAATAATATTCTACTGCAGTCAATATAAGTGCCTGAAATCCGCTGTCATACGTCGTAAGTCACTTTGCCAGCTAAAGGCAGGCAGCAGGCTTGCAGTGGTAGTATTCTGGAAACTAATGGGAAGGAGTGCTTAGGTCCGCTCGTGGGGAGAGTAGTACTCACTAGTGTGGCTTCACTAATAGACAGATAAAAAAAGGGGGGGGGGGCAGTGACACAATAGGCAGTGCTGTATTTTGGCCTAGGCTGACAAGGCCCAGGCCTAGGGCGGCACTTTGCAGGGGGCAGCCTCTCCTACACCTGAGACTCTATTGGCCACTGGTTGCTAGAGCTGCCTCTCTCATCCCCCCCTCTCTCTCTCACCCCCCTCTCTCTCACTCTCACCCCCCTTCTCTCTCACTCACCCCTCTCTCTCTCTCTTACCCCCCTCTCTCACACTCATCCCCCCTCTCTCTCTCTCCCTCCCTCACCCACCCCCCTCTCTCTCTCACTCACCCCCCTCTCTCTCTCTCTCATCCCCCTCTCTCTCTCTCTCTCTCTCACACTCATCCCCCCTCTCACCCCCCTCTCTCTCTCTCCCTCCCTCACCCACCCCCCTCTCTCTCTCCCACCCCCTCTCACCCCCCCCCCTTGAGATCTCAGGAGTTCATGCTGGGACTTTTAGTCCTTCAATTTTGGAGGGACTCACATCCGTTAAAAAGGAAGGATTGGGGAAAATTGACTTTGGAGGGGGAGCGCCCAATTTTAGTCCTGCCTAGGGCAGCACAAAACCAAAATACAGTACACCACTGACAATAGGGTTGATTTACTAAAACTGGAGAGTGCAAAACCTGGTGCAGCTGTGCATAGTAGCCAATCAGCTTTTAACTTCAAGGAGACATTACCTTTAAAAAAAATAAAATAAAATAATAAATGGTGGACGTTTCCCTATCCCTGGAGGGTGAATGAACTTTGAGCCTGCTGTCTGTAGACCTTACCTTACCTTCATTGATTGCTTAGTGGCCTCTCAGAAGCCAATTCCCTACATTTTGTAACAGCAGTCCCAGTTGGAGATGGATGAACGACCCTGTAGGTACGAACAAGTATACTCCGCTTACACCTGCCGACTTCTTCAGCTCAATCTTGTTGGCTCTTTCGATCACCTCCCTTGATTTACCCTATTTGCAAGTACCCTTAAGCCCCGTACACACGATCAGATTATCGAACGATCTGTCGTCCATTTTTTGTGGCATGCTAGTCTCATGTGGAAAGTGAAGAGGTTATTTTTATACGAATTTTCCTGTACGACAGAATTCTACTTCAGAAGTGATGTCATGTGTTGGATTGCTTTGTATGTGTTCTTTCGTCTCTGAGCATGCCTAGTCTTGCTCATAAGATTTTTCCCCGTCGAAATCTGTACTAATGAGACGAAAATCGGACGTGTGTGGACAGAGGAGAAAAATTTTATAGCCTGCACATCAGGATTTTTTCGGCCAAAAAGTCGGAGTCGGCTGTCGGAAGCATCATACTAACAATCCGAAAATCGGCAGATCGGTCGTCGGACGAAATTTCCCGTCCGAATTTCTTATCGTGTGTACGGGCCTTTACAGAGTGATGAACCAGAGCTCCAGATGAAGCACAACTACCAAACATGTCAGCCTAATTCACACTCAGCCGACTCGGGACATCTGTGACCACTTTATCTACAGTTCCCCAGGAGGGGAAGTGGTATTTCTTCATCTACCCTTTCCTTGGGGAATATACAGTATGGTTATTGTCACAGAGTCCACATAGATTTATACTTGCATTTCACCTTGTGGTAGTTTGGAAATTACCTACCTTGCCTATGTTTGTGTTGACATTTTCTGTTGGCAAGTGTTGCCAGTCATATGTCTTACATTTTAATCATTTATAATAAAATGTTACATTTGTAACACTGCCCCCTTGAGGGTTGCTGAGAATTACACATTTTGGATTCCCCTGGGTTACTCTTAGCAACGGATAGCAGATAACAACATTAAAAATGTTCTTGGCTCAGTCAATAATCAATCCAGGGGATGTTGGTTTTGTGTTTTTTTTTTTTTTTTGAGAACTGGAATAGGAGAAGGGATGAGTGGGATACTCCAACTGACAACTATTCACAATGCTGAGGACAACTGACTTTAGAATGTGGCAAGGCCACTGCTTCACCCGGCTACTGAAGTGAAGATATAGTGTTCCTGCTTGAATTACTCTTCAGGATTCTAACTTGGCACCTCCTTTCTCACTTGCTGTGTGTGCTGACACCTGTCCACTGACTCTCCACTGGAGTGGTCCCCATCCTGGGCAGACCCCCGGCAAGCTTCCCAGTACTCACGGACACTGTTTTTCCCAAGGTTCCTCTGCCTTCAGCTCCACCAGTCAGCTTTCATGGACCTCCTGGCTCAGCTCCACACTCCTGGTTCACTAGCCCGACCGCCTGTGACCACCATGCATAGCAGCAGAAGGAGAGACAGTCGTACCCTCCTTCTGGGACTTGGCTTCCCACCCAAAGACCCCCTGCCACATGTGCCCTTGGCTTTTATAGTCTATCCCAGGATGCACCATTCTCTGTGCCAACCCACTGGGATAGCTAAAAAAGCCAGTGTGTCACTGGCTGGGCTTCCTCCACTGTCCAACAGGCCTCCCTATTGGACACAGTGCGGACACTCCCTCAGACGAGATGAATCACACATGGACACATGCAACAGGCATAACTAATAATCAGGCTCCCCTGATAAGCAGACAGAGTAAACTATATTTCACCTACCTAGCGCCTATCTAGGAGGGTGCTACACATTTTATATTCCTGTGCCAGTAAAGTCCATGTTTCTCTATTTTCTATTTTCAAAAATAATAAATGCACATATTTTTGCAGGAAAAAATGTGCATTTATTATTTTTTGTAGTAGGAGCCTGAAAAGCATTGCACCAGCAATCAACAGATTGCTGATGCCATGCGGGTCTCCTGCAGACTTAACAGTTTATCTGCTTGCCCATACATCCCATAAGGGTAAGCTAATACTTCCTGACAGGAAGACTCAATATACTACCACAGCGCGCCACAGAGCCGTGGTAGTTCATTGAGAACTACAAGTCAACAGCCCCTAGTTCCTCCCTGCCCCCCCCTCCCCCAGCAGCTGCCACTTTTGAAATTGGCACAGCTGCGCAGAGCCCCACTCACACATCAATCGTACTACAAGTTCCATCTGCCACTGCAGCAGACGGACTTGTAGCTCTCAACTGAACACTAATGCTGTGATCACCACACTCACAGTCCATTGACATTTCCTCCAGCTCTCCAACTGAAGGGCCATACCTCTGAACAGATATAGAGCTGGAGGAAGAGTCTGCAAGAGCCTGGCACTGAATTTGCGATACCATGATCGAAGGTGCAATGTTTTGCAGGCTCCTTCGAAAAAACAACAAATGCAGATTTTTGTCTTGCAAAAATATTTGCATTTATTATTTTTTCTTAAGTTGGACTAAGTGCCCATTCACACCAGAATGCAGTGTGGGAAACTTGTGTTCCATGCGCGTTTCCCACTTCGTATGCACTGGGTGTGTGATCTTCTGGGGGTGTCAGTAGAGACCCAACAACACCTTCAAACACAATGCGTTTTCCTTCACTGGATTGCAAGGTACTGCAAACTCCAAGCTGGAGTTTTTGGCCATCATGATCAATTCAGGGTTCTTGTTTATTGATCCTATAATATGTAAGGTAGATCCATATAGATTGTATGGGTATTTGTGTACTCCTTTTTTCCTTTGGTTTTTAGTGAACCAGCCCTATGTACTGTACATTTACACAGTAAGTGTGAACTTTGTCTCATGTTTTGTCTTTGCTGCTTTTTTTTTTTCCTTCTTTAGCTTGAGAAGACAATGAGAGCAGGGAAAATGAGACTTAAAAGTGAGCTGTTACTGTAATGGCAGGGATATGTGTTCTCACCTTCCAGGGTTACATGCCTGGTAATATTCTGTGTTTAGTGTAACAATGGTAATAACACATCAAATCTCAGGCTGGCGCTAGGAGGTGACAGCAGCTGAATACATATCACTTTTCAAAGTGTGTTCTAATCCACAAGTTGCTTTTTACTCGATTAACTTTTTTTTTTTAGATTTTAAAACATGGGTAACAAAATGCAAAATGCAATACGGCGGTCAAGCTGTGACATGTTCAGCTCTGCTAAACCGTAGGTAGGCATACATAGAAGGGGCCTGGCACATACTAAAGCCCCGTACACACGCACCGATTGTCAGCCGAACGATCGGCCGTCTTTTGTCCAGTGTTGTTGTGTTGGTTGAAATGTGCTCTAGACTGCACAAGAATTTTGTCGGCCTAAAACAACCAACTGCAGAAGTGATGTCATGTTCTGGTCTACTTTTCGTGTGTTTTTTCTTCTCTGAGCATGCCCAGTCTTGCTCATCTGATGTTTGTCGGCCGAAATCTGTACTGACTGACGAACAATCGGCCGTTCTGTTGTTGGCCAACAAAAATTTTATAGCATGCAGACCTGATTTTGTTCGGCCGAAAAGTCGCAGTCGGTTGTCGGAAGCCTCATACTAACAAGCCGACAATCGGCTGATCGGACGTTGGCCGAACATTTACGGCTGACAATCGGTACGTGTGTACGGGGCTTTAGTGAGATATTTTGTAGAGCCTCCAGAAATTCCAATATGAATATAGCTTCAATTGGCCCAATCACCTACCTATGGTCCACTGTTGTGATGGATTTTATCAGTGACCAATAGAGAAAGACTTGGGAGGTGGAAGGCAGCAATGCCGAGCACAACGTTTGTGGAAAAAAATGAATGGCATTATGCAGCAAAGCACTTACTACAATGCAAAAGTAAGAATGGCCCCCTAAAGCGTAATTACAGTTCCCAAATCAAATTTTTTTAACCACTTCTGGACCGGAAGACTTTCCCCCTTAATGACAAGGACATATTTTGCGATTCGGCACTGCGTTACTTTAACGGACAATGGCGCGGTCGTGTGACGCTGTACTTAAATACAATTGATGTCCTTTTTTTTCCCACAAATAGAGCTTTCTTTTGGTGGTATTTGATCACCTGTGCGATTTTTATTTTTTGCGCTATAAACAAAAAAAGAGACAATTCTGAAAAAAAAAAAAACAATACTTTTCACAATCTGCTATATAACATTCTCAAAATAAATTAAAAATCTTTTTTTTTTTTTACATTTTAGGCCAATTTGTTTTCTGCTACATATTTTTGGTAAAAAAAAAAAAAAAAAAAAAAGATTGCAATAAGCGTATTTTGATTGGTTTGCGCAAAAGTTATGGCGTTTACTAACTACGGGAAGATTTGTCATTTTTATTGTTTTTTTTTACTAGTAACGACAGTGATCTGCAATTTTTAGCGGGACTACAACATTGCGGCGGACAGATCGGACCCCTAACTGACATTTTTGACACTTTTGGGGAGACCAGTAACATTACTACAGTAATTAGTGCTAAAAATATGCACTGTTACTGTATGAATGACACTGGCAGGGAAGGGGTTAACATTGTGTGTGATCAAGGGGTTAAATGTGAGCCTAGGGGAGTTATTCTAATGGTTGGGGGGCATGGCTTGTGGAATGACCACAGCGACCTGTGTTCCTATATAGAAGAATCACATGGGCTCTATGATCATTCCAGGGAGAAGAACGGTCAGCTGTGTTTACAACAGCTGACCGTTGTTCTCTCTCAGCGGGGAGCTATCGTGGGTGTCAGACGGCAATCGGAACTGCTTGACCCATGCATTGGCTTCCCCGCTGCCGAGTGGGCGTGCGCTTGCCCCGAGCTGCCTGCACGTGACCAACATAGACCTACGTTGGTTTGCGCAGGAGAGCCACCTTGCCGCATTAAATAGGTGGCAGGTGGTCGGGAAGCGGTTAAACTCCGCTGTAATTTGATCAACTTCATATGCCACATTTTGTTAGTGTCTATAGTATATTCCTTTTTGTTTCAGTTTAAATAAAGAACAACTATTTTGATCTCAGAAGCTGGCAGGGTCCATGTACACTGTGGGCATCTGAAGCCCTCTAGTACCTATTTCCAGGATTAGGTGCAGCTGGCTACCCAACATTCACCTCCTGTTCTCGCGCAGTAATGTCACCGCACGGGGCTCCTTCCTACTGACATGTTGCCATCCTGGTCCTCCCGTGCGCGTCATTTCCGGTCTGGAAATAATGCAAGATTTTGTCATTAGGCAATGGGCAAAAACTCCTTGGATAAATGACGCCGCTATCCCACGAGCCCTTGCAAATCACTTAGGCCGAGGCACCAGGAAGTGCAGCAGACAAAAGAAAAAAAAAAGGTATTTTATTGCAAAAAAAATAAAAAATTAAATAGCCATATGGAAAAGCGCTTGCAATGCCTAAAACACACATTAAAAGACGAACAAAAAGGGTGGAACTCCGCTTTAAGCATTCTGTTGTGGTGCATTAATGCACACGTTATTGCATGCTAAGGCACTTTGCGTTTAGGCAGCCCATTCATTAAAAATGAAATGCCAACAAGCAACAACAGATGAATAAAATGTGCATGACCCTGTTTTTACAATGCAGAGCTCCTCAACCACAGTATTTGCATTGCGGTGCAGTACAATTAATTGATCTATGATGTACAAATGAGTTGGTGAAGTGCTATTAAAGGCTAAGTTCACCATTTTTTTTCTAAATTCCAGCTCCCCTATAAACCAGTATAGTATTAATGTACTTATTTTGGAAAAATAAAACCGCTTTCCATTAATTCTTCACAGGCCTACCTAACTCTCTTCATAGCTGTTTAAACACACTGCTCGATTACTTCTGTCTTACTTCCTGGACAGACTTTAGGTCATGACACAGGAAGGAGTTGACCAGCTGATCTCATTAGCACACACCCTGCATCATCTACCCTCAGCTGGTCAACTCCTTTCTGTGTCAAAGTCTGTCCAGGAAGTAAGGCAGAAGTAATCAAGCAGTGTGTTTAAACAGCTATGAAGAGTGTTAGGTAAGTCGGTGTAGAATTCATGAAAAGCCGTTTTATTGCTGCAAAATAAGTACATTAACCACTTAAGGACTTAGAGCGGAGTTCAAGCCATTTCACTCACCTGTCCAACGGTCCAGCGATGCGGTCGCCCGAAGCCTCGATCCTCTTCCTCGGCATCACTGCTGTGGGCACCCGGCTGTGACAGTTTGCGGCTTCACAGCCGGGTACCCACTGCGCATGCGCGAGTCGCGCTGCGCGTCTTGATTGGCCGGCAATCTTCTGGGACCTCTGACATGTCCCAGAAGATTTCAGGGAGGGAGGGGGAGAGGAGAACTTCCGCTCAGGGCTCAGTCAAAACTAGGTACCCGCTCCCCCCCCAAAAAAATGACATGCCAAATGTGGCATGTCAGGGGGTTAGAATACCTAAAGCGGAAGTTCCACTTTTGGGTGGAACTCCGCTTTAAGGAAGGTTTACCCCCTTAAAGACCAGGCAATTTTTTGCAATACGGTCCTGCGGTAATTTAACTGACACTTGCGCGGTCGTGCGACGCTGCAACCAATTCAAATTCATGTCCTTTTTTTCCCATAAATAGAGTTTTCGTTTGGTGGTATTTGATCACCTCTGCGGTTTTTATTTTTTGCGCTATAAAACAAAAAAAAAAAGGGACAATTCTGAATAAAAACACCAATATTTCTTTTACTTTTTGCTATAAAACCTATCCAATAAAAAAAAAAAAATAAATAAATACATTTTTTCATCATTTTAGGCCAATATGTACTCACATGTTTCTGGTAAAAAAAATCCCAATAAGTGTATATTGATTGGTTTAGACAAAAGTTATTGCGTCTACAAACTAGGGGAAAGATTTATGTCATTATTATATTTTATTTTATTTTTTTTACTAGTAATGGCGGCAATCAGCGATATTTTAGCGGGACTGCGACATTGCGGCAGACAGATCTGACACCTGACACTTTTGGAGGGGGACCAGGGACATTACTACAGTAATCAATGCTAAAAATATCTACTGTTACTGTACTAATAACACTGGCAGGGAAGGGGTTAACACCAGGGGCGTTCAAAGGGTTAAGTGTGCTCCTAGGGAGTGTTTTCTAACTGTGTGGGGGATGAACACAATGATCCGTGTTCCTAAATAGCAGGGACACAGGACCCCTGTGGTCATCTGTGACAGTACGGCTGTCTGCCTTGTTTACATATGTAGACCGCCGTTGTGTCTCCATGGGGAGCGATCGCAGGTGGCACATCCGCTGGAGCGGCTGATTGTTTCCCCCTCTGGCCTATCGGTGCGTGTGCACCTCTGGCGGTGCACGCGCCCCCACTATATTACGCGACGCAATATACAGGTACGTCGTTTCGCGTAATAGAGCTGACCTGCCGCAGTAAAACTACGGCGGCTGGTCGGCAAGTGGATAATGCTATATTGGTACATAGGGGAGCTCGAATTTAGAAAAAAAAAGGCAAACAAAGGTGAACCAATCCTTTAAACCCAAAAGCAAACATGTATTATTTTGCCGTTTACTAATTCTTAAGTGTGATGGCTGCATTAGGTTTCTTTTTTTTTTTTTTTGCAATGCATACTAGCTCATAATGCCTTTGTCTTACAGGGTTTTTTTTTTTTTGGGGGGGGGGGGGGGGGTTACAACCTTTTTAACTGCGGCAGAGAAAGTCAGGTCTCCTGCCTTATCAGATAGGACTGTGCCGCATGGCAGAGCTGTGGTAAGCCCAGGGTTGGATGGGCAAAAGTACAAATACTTTAACCACTTTACCACCAGAGGATTTTGCTGTCTTACGTCTGGGCCACTTTTTGCGATTCGGCACTGTGCGACTTTAACAGACAATTGCGCGGTCATGCAACGCCGTACCCAAACGAAATTTACGTCCTTTTTTTCCCACAAACAGAGCTTTCTTTTGGTGGTATTTGATCATCTCTGCAATTTTTATTTTTTTGCGATATTAATAAAAAAAAGCGACAATTTTGAAAAAAATAACAATATTTTTCTACTTTGACAGTTAAAAAATATCCAATATATTCAATTTTTGTCATATATTTAGGCCAAAATGTATTTAGCTACATGTCTTTGACAAAAAAAATTCTCAATGAGCGTATTTTTAACCGCTTTAAGACCGGAAGATTTTACCCCATTTCTGACCAGGCCATATTTTGCGATTCGGCACTGCATTACTTTAACGGACAATTGCGCAGTCGTGCAACGCTGTACCCAAATTAAATTGATGTCCTTTTTTTCCCCACAAATAGAGCTTTCTTTTGGTGGTATTTGATCACCTGTGCGATTTTTACTTTTTGCGCTATAAACAAAAAAAGAGCGACAATTTTGAAAAAATATTTTTCACATTTTTTTATATGAAATTCCACCCCAAAAAATGTAAAAATCTAATTTTTTTTTAACATTTTAGGCCAATTTGTTTTCTGCTACATATTTTTGGTAAAAAAAAAAATCACAATAAGCGTATTTTGATTGGTTTGCGCAAAAGTTATTGCAGCTACTAATTACGGGAAATTTAGGTCATTTTTATTGTTTTTTTTTTTTAACTAGTGATGACGGCGATCTGCGATTTTTTTTTTTGCGGGACTGCGACATTGCGGCGGACAGATCGGACCCTTGACTGACATTTTTGACACATCTGGGGGTACCAGTGACATTACTACAGTAATCAGTGCTATAAATATGCACTGTTACTGTAAAAAATGACACCAGCAGGGAAGGGGTTAACTTTTATTGGTGATCAAGGGGTTAATGTATGCCTGGTGCTTACTAACCTGTGTGGGGTAGGGGACTATGTGACACAGGGACAGATCGCAGGTTCATCTATGCTGAATCCTGCAATCTGACCCTGCCTGTCACTTAGGAGATCCGCCCGCTTTGTTTACACAAGCGGGCGGATCTCCACACTCGATCCCCGACGATCGGGGAAGAGCAGCGGTAATCACCGCTCCTCCCCTGGCCCGACTCCCGCTGTGACAGAAAACAGCGGGAGCGAGCCTCCGGAGAGAGAGGGGAATGTCTGGTGACGTAGGTCTACGTCTCCAGACGATAACGAGCCACTGTGCCGCAGTAGCAGCACAGTGAGCAGTGGGAAAGTGGTTAATAAGTAAAACAGCTCCTTTAAATGTGTTTCAACTTTAAAGAGGTTGTAAACTTGTTTAAAAAAATTTTTTTTTTTTTACAACCTGCAAGAGAAAGACATAATGAGCTAGTATGCATCGCATACTAGCTCATTATGAAATACTTACCTTAGAACGAGCCCCCGCCGTGCCGTCCGCTTACCTGTATGACGGGCGACATGACATGTCGCTCGTCTTCCGGGATCGCGGCATCCGGTCATCTGATTGGCCGGAGCCGCGGTGACGTCACTCCCGCGCACGCGCGCGGGAGCCGACGGTCACGGCACGGGGCTCTGAAGGAACGGCACGATCAGCCGTTCCTTCAGAGCGCATGCGCCAGTGACGTCACTGGCTGCATTAAAGGTAAATATCTCCTAAACCGTACATGTTTAGGAGATATTTACAGTACCTATAGGTAAGCCTTAATATAGGCTTACCTATAGGTACAACTTCCTGAGGAGGGTTTACTTCCTCTTTAATTAACAAGGATGACAGTATCCCTTTAAAATTGATGATATCCAGAAAGGTTTTCTTTAAATTGATAATTCTTTTCTTTTTAAAAGCAACTTTAGGGTAACATTCATAAATGTTTCACTGCCTCCCCTCTGGAGTAAGTATAAGGAGGAGGTAGGCAATGGGCCCAGACCAGACAACCAAATTAATTAAAGAGCAAAAATAAATTAATTTCAAAGGGAATTTTCTTGCATTTGTTAGCCGTTACCAGCAGCAGTAACTGCTGTGTAAAATATATATACTCATAAACTTTAATGTTGTGATTATTCAATTTTCAGTTATTTGCGGGTAATCACTGCACAGCACTTGCAATTATTGTGGAGTCGTATACATAAATATGGTTCTTATTTTCTTCTAGATTATTAAATTCAATTGATTAAATATTTTAGTCTCTTGTGTTTTAATAGCAACAAAGACCTGGATGGAGGAGAGAAACTAATTACAAAAGCCATTGGTTAAAGTTATTTCAACAAGAATAAATATTGAACAAATTTATGTCCCTCCGCAGACCAATCAAATTTACTGCCTCCGGGTCATATAAACAGATTCTGTCTCTGCAGGCGGCATCTGGTGCATTGCAAAAAACTCTTTGAAAGCTTGGCCTGTGTGCGGCTTGTTGCTGACTCGGTGGGTTTCGGTGTCAGGAAGGATGATATAGTGTGTGTACTGCCTGTGGCTGATTTGTAGCATGTGTGTGTTAAGGCAGTTGTGTGTAAAACAAAAAAAAAATAGGGCTGTTTATTAGAGTAGGGTTAAGGATTGCTGGGATGCCTCAAATAACCCAACTGTCAGACAGGTTGCATTACCCCATAGTCAGCCATGCTGGAGAGCAAAAAATAACTGGGACTTTTAGTAAAAGTTTTATAGATACTATTTACTCCTTAAAATGCTATCCATCACTATCTTTATCATTAGCAGACATTTTTAATTGTGATATAATCAACCATGTATCATTACTGGAAAACACTGACACCATGTTACCAAGCCCTTTTATCTTAAAGGAGCTCCAGTCAGTGATTTTGCCTAGGCTGAGTTGATGTCATCAATCTGCTGCAGGCGAGAGGAAGCATTTCCCTAGATCTGTGGCAGAGAAAGGAAAACAGTCTAATACTCCATCCAATCATCACCTTTGAAATTTTAATATACATATACTGTCAAGGTCTTACCTTGCCTTCCTGTTGGCAGCCATCTTGGACATGTGCAGACTGCTGTCTCTTATAAACTCTGTTTGCGTCATCACTTGCCTACTGCCTGGGCATTGCTCAGTGATGATTTTGCACACCTGACTATACATATCACCTGATAGCTTGCAGTCCTTGCCCTTGTGTTTGTGCTCCAAGGCTCATCACTGCTAGTAGACTTCTGTTCTCCATGTTCCTCCATGCATTACCTGGCTTGGCAGACAACTTTCCTGGCTCTCGTTCCCGCATCCGCAGATGACCCAGCATCAGCAGACAATCCTGGCATAGATAACTACCTGCTTCTAGACTCGATCACGGCTTTGATGATTACCCACTACTGGACTCGACCGTGGCTTTAATGACTACCCGCTTCTAGACTCTATCCCGGCTTGGATCACTACCCGCTACTGGACTTGACCCCGGTTTGGATGACTACCCGCTTCTCGACTTGATTCTGGCTGGGATGATTGCCCGCTTTTGGACTTGACCCCGGCTGCTCCTGATTTTGCTTCTCACTCTTGCTGTGCTTTTATTGTAGTTGCCCCAAAAACTGCTTTATTTTACCTGCATCTTCTTGTGGTCTGGTTTCCTGGCACCCTGACATGTACTGAATTTTATTGTGAGAATTTGCACTTTTTTTGCAAGCCCTTAAATTTATTGTCAACACTTTTATTTCTGAAATATTTATGTGTTTTAAATTTTTACTGCATACTACCCCGGATGGGGGGGGGGGGGGGGTTCCCCAAAAGCATGTTGGCTCCTTGTGTACCCTGTGAACTTCAATAAACACGTTGTATAAAAGCCTGAAGGCTGAGTGGAGGTCATCAATCTGCTGCAGGCAGGAGGAAGCATTTCCCTAGATCTGTGGCAGACAGAGGAAAACAGTCTTCCAATGCTCCACCCAATCATCACCTTTGATATTTTATTATAAATATACTGAATTGTATTGTGAACATTTGCAATTTTAATGCAAGCCCTTTGAATTTTATTGTCAACACTTATTTTATAAAAATATTTATGGTGTGTTTTAAATGTTTTATTGTATACTAGCCTGGATGAAGGAGGGGGGCTTTCCCCCGAAACGTACCCTGTGAACTTCAATAAACATGTTGTATAAAAGACTGAAGTGCGACATCCCTGCATATAAGAGACTTGATATACCTGTGCCCAAATCCCAAAAGCTTGAACATGTACACTATCAGGTGCTAAAGGGGTGTAACCACATCTTAACACTACAAATTCTGGATGAGCCCTCTACACACTGCTAAACACCCTTTCCAGCAAACTATGCAATGAAAAACAGGGATTTTTAGTTCACACAATTTGTAATACATGCTTAAGCTGGCCAACGGTGTCAAAGTAATCCCTCTTACGGCCAGTCCTACACTGCTCTGCCACTGCAAATGCTATGGTGGACACCATGCCAACATGGGGCATACAGACACAAGGTGGGGAAGAGCTACTTGGTTCAGGTCTGGTCACTGGCCTGCGTTACAACAGAGACAAGATATACCTGTGCTAAGGGCCAGGGCTACCACTAGGCGAACTAGGCAGCCGCCTGGGGCGCACTGCCGACTAGGGAGCAGCCATGGCCTGTCACCTCCTCATCATCTGTGGATGTCACCTCTGGAGCCGCCGTCCCTGTATGGCCGGTCTTCAGGAGTGTACCGGAGGTCCAGGGGAGAAGAGGGAATGTCCGCTACAGGGGATCGTGCAGGGGAAACTATCATAGGTGGCACACTTACAGATCCCTCCTCTGGCTCCCCCAGCTGTCACCCAGTCCTCTGCCCTGCTGACGCCCCAGTCCTCTTGCCCCCTTATTCTGCACTGTACATTACCTATTTAACATTACCACATATTGCACTGTAAGTAATCTCAGGCTCTATTTAACCACATCCCCTTTAAGCGATGCCAAATATTTAGCGTATTTTAAACCATGGCCACTTTTTGCAGTGATGCGCGTTGCGCCGCATTTTTGTTTATCTTGTTTCGTTGCATAGACATGCCCATAATGAAAGAAAACCCTGCCTCCAATTAAGGTAATGCCCCGCCTACAGTGGCTTTCTGGACGCACAGAAAGAAAGTGTCCCTAAAACTTGTGACGGTAGTTTATTGAGGGGCAACAAACATCATGGGGGGTATAGACAGGGTCGGTGCTAGACAATTTTGCGCCCTTTCTATACCGAATAGAGGTATAGAAATTTTTTTTCTGAGGGGGTGTGCAAGTAGCTGGCCCTGCCTAGGGCACCAGCCCTGCCTGTGCTCAAATCCCAATAGCTTGTACATGTATTTAAACAATCAAGTGCTAAAGGGATGTGACCACATATTAAACATTACAAATTCTGGATGAACCCTCTGCACAATGCTATACACCCTTTCCAGCAAACTATGCAAGGAAAAATCTGGATTTTTAGTTCACACATATTGCAATACATGTTTAAGCTGGCCAACTGCGTTAAAGTAATTCCTCTTAAGGCCAGTGCTACACTGTTTTGTCAGTCAGTGACCAGACCTGAACCTAGTAGATCTCCTACACCTCCTGTCTGTACGTTTGCATGGTGTCCACCGTAGCATTTGCAGTGGCAGAGCAGTGGAAAGGGTGTATAGCAGTGTGCAGAGGGTTCATCCAGAATTTGTAATCCCAGCATGTCGAACACGCCTCATATCTCGTTTACACTTCTCCTGCTGAGCGATTTCATGAAGCTATCAGTGAGGCAGCAGCCAAGTCCCTTCACCTTCAGTTACCCACAGGATCCCCTTTGAAGAGCACAATATCACGGATCACCTCCAGGGATACTAGACTCCATACTCCAAGTCTAGCGCTGTCTTATACATACATCTCCGAACCAAAATCTTAGACGAAGTAGTAGATGTTGACCCTGGATGATACCTGAACAAAAAGGACTCTGCGCCTCTGGGAAAAACATATTTATGTTAGATATTATTATTATTACACATTTATATATTGCCTAGCATGCATGTACTTAACACGAAAAACATGTCCAATGCTGGGTCCACTTAAAAATACTCAAGGCTTCATTCATTAACTAGAAAATACAAAAACCTGCTGTGACGGGAGTCACTTTCAGTGGGGGGCCCACGAAATCCAGCTTACCTTAGAGAGGTTGGGAAACCCGTCTCAACTCCCCAGGTCCCAGATCTCATACAAGCTATTTGTCAGCTAGTCTTGTATGTTATGTGGCTATAATATCTGATATCTATGTTCAAGACTGGAGGAAGCGGTATACTGATGGAATCACTTAAGCACAGTATGGGTCGGTTCCGTCACATTGGTGGCAAGTGGTGGAATTCTTCCTGCAGTCTGGGACATCCAAACCTCCACTGGGATCCAAGGTCCGGATAGCAGGAGAGGAGAGGTACAGATACCAGCCACCATGGAAGAGGAATTTGGAAGGAGGTTGCGAGAGATGCGGATACAGCACAGGGGACCAGTGTCAGAGCAGGTCCTGCTGGGATGGTATGACTATCCACTGAGAATTCTGGAAGGAAGCGCTATCCCATGAGCTGCGTCACCAGGGAAAAATTCTCCCCTCCATCCAGGAAAGGTACTGGTCACAGTAAGTATCACGGGTGCCGCTTTTGGGAGAAAAGCCCCACAAGGAGCAGAGATGCGGTTGGACGAGAGCTATAGAGCTCTCCGGTGGCATGTAGCCCAAAGCATGCCATTGGATAGCAGAGGAAAACCTAGCGGAAGGCTTTGGCTACGGCAGTTTGGGACTGCTGTACAGGAAGCTGTCAGGGGACCCTAACTTTGGGAGCAATCTGGAGTGGCGGTTGGAGTCAATTTTGGATTACAGAGAAGAAATCCTGAACATCTCTGAAGTGCTCTGGGCACTGGAAGATATGGAGTTTCTGGCTGTTCAGGAATGGGAGCTGGAGATCACCTACAGACGGCTGCAAGACTCTGCTCAGCACCAGAGCTTGGCTCCCTTTGCCTAGGACTATCCAGAAGTACCATCTGACAGTTCTCAAAGCCTGGGTGAAGTGTCGGCAATGGGTTTGCTTTTCTAGCTTCCACCTACAGCTTTGGAAGTGGAGCTCTTATGGCGGATGCAGCAAGTGTTGAGTGACCTTGACGAACCTGTTTCTGCACAGGACGAGCTTGGCTGGAGGAAGGCGTCTGTCCAGCAGATGGATAAAAAGTAAGGGAGATGGAGCAGCCGGTCATCTTCCCAGCTGCAGTTCAAGGGCTTGGGAGAAGTAAAAGCCATCCTCATTCCCCAGCCACAGATCACAGACAACACGGATTTAATTGATTTTTCATCAGAGGATGTTATGGATGATGAATCACCTGCCAAAGTGTTGGCACTGGACCCTGGTGCCACCAGCCCGTGCCCTGGACCTTTAGCAATTCCAGAGACAGGGGATTTAATAGACTTTTCTGCTGAGGAAGAACAACCTGGCGAGCCTCCAGCAGAAGAGCTGGCATCAGGGCCAAACACCAACAGCAGCTTTAGCCTCTCTGAGAGAAGAAAAACAGCCGGCCTTTCTTCTATGCCACTCACAGGGACCTGGGATTTTCTGTTAGCAGCATCTGCGGAGTTACAAGAAATGTCTCCAGCTGAAGCGCTGACAACTGGACAGAGGGCCCGAAGACCTCTGCCCCACACCTGCGGCAGTTCTGGAGGCCCAGGGGGAGAAGGGGATGGTTACTTTCCAGCAGAAGATAAGGATCCAGTGGGAGAAGGGAGAGGAGGTTGTTATCCTCCCTCCCCAACAGTCAGTCAGAAGAGAGGAAACGGTCACTCCCAAACGGCAGCTACACAGTCCGGAGAAGAAGGTCGTCATCTATCCTCCCCAGAGAGACATACACAGTCTGGGAGTGGAGGAAGCTAGCCTCCCTCCCCAACAATTAGCCAGGGAGGATTATGTGGAGTCCCCAGCAGAAGTGCTGGCAACAGGGCAGAGTGCTACCAACCTCTGCCCAGCACCGGTAACAACTGTGGAGTTCTAGGGAGCAGGGGCAGTCGGCTCTGTTTGAGACAATGTGTTTTGGGTACGTTGTAGGTACGGACATTGGGGGACTGGAACTACAGACTAACTTCGAAGTCAACCCATCTTGGGTCCTCCTCCTGTGTTAGTCTCCTTCTGAATGGGGAGAGATGAGACTGGAGTCACTTTGGGTGGGGGGCCCATGGAACCCAGCTTGCGTACCTTACACAGGTTGGGAAACCCTGGTCTCAGCTCCCCAGGTCCCAGATTTCATACAAGCTATTTGGCTAGTCTTGTATGTTATGCGGCTAGATTATCTGATATCTATGGTCAAAACTAGAGGAAGAGGTATACTGAGAAGCACGGTGTGGGTTGGTTCCATCACACCTGCCATCTTCTCCACTGGGAGGATTTTTAACTTGCCATACTGGCATCCACAGGTTAGGACTATTGTACATGCTGCAGCCAAGGATTATAAAGCCAAAAAACAAAACACTATAATAATAAAGTTACATTTAGTCTTAGGAAACAATGATCTTTTCATTTAGAAGACATTTTATTTGACTCTGTCAGCCACATTGCACAGCCAATCTGCTAACTTCCTTTGAAAGGATCGGCGGTGCTCAGCCCGATTCAATTTTGTCACCTGGAGCAGGACGGGAAGTTCTGGTCTCACCACCGGAACACAGCACTGTATACTGTAGTTGTGTAGTGGAGGCCACATACATATTTTACAGCACACAGCGCCACTAACTTTTCGGGTCCTTTCACACAGGCAATCCAATCAGGTCAGCCTGTCAGTTTTTCAGGTGAGCCTGATCAGATGGTCCAGGTATTCCTATGGACCATTGGGTATAAATGGACTTGTGTCCATTTAAACCTACCTACCTCCAATCTGAGCCGATCCGCTAAAAAACAAAAAACACGGAAGGGGATTAGTTGCCCTTGGTTTAGGTGGATCGGATCCTAAGGAAGTTGGGTGCAAGCAGACAGCCTGTCTATTAACACCCGACTGCCCATAGAGCAGAGCAAACAAGGTCCTGTCATCTATCCCCTTAGCAGGGGATCAGCGGACAGATCCCCTACTGAGGAAAGCAGATTCTGCCCTGTGTGAAAGGGGCCTTAGAGAAGTAAATAGTTAGTTTGGACTAGTTTGGTCCAAACAAACTATTTAAAGTTAAAATGAAACATGGAGATTATAAACCATCACAAACTACTGAAATAAAACAACAAAAAACCCTAGGCACAACAGAAAAATACTCCATTTTATAATCATCGTCATGATCAAGGATTCATATACTGTAACCATTTTGTCTACCATGTGGCATAACTGAGCCATTTTACCATACCCCAAAGTAACCAGCCTGTGCTGCCAAAAATGACAGCATCACATGGCAGGATGTTAAACTAATGTATATTAGAAAGCCTCCAGCAGTAGAAAATTACCTTTGGCATTGGCTCCAAGGTCCTCCACATTACATAACTCAATTGTTGTTTTTTCAAGGATCCAATGATGTCATTAACAGTAGGAATAAGCAGAAAAGAGTTTTAATTTTTTATGAGATTTTGGGAAATTGATAAAATCTCACAATTATGTCTACATGCAATGTAGGCAATAAGGAAAGCCAAAATATAGGGGGAGTTTAAAAGTTTTCTATAAGTACAGTGGAATTTAAATTATTCCCCAGGGTGATGGAAGCTCATTTCCAATATCCTGGACCTGTTCTTGTACCATAATATGGCTCCTCATTAGCCTAATTGTTTAAACTTTTTCCCCCAAAATGAAAACGACAGTGAAGAAAAAAGCCCTTTATCTAAGAAAGACAGTCTTAATAATCACTGTATATCAAGTGGATATTTAATAATGTACACAAAAGTCCAAATTATTATGCTGAGGTAATAAATCAATTTATGCTTTTTTTAAATCGATGAACCATGCGCTGGGTCCCCCATAAGTATGATCAGTATTTCACTGTCTCTTTAAATTCCTCAATAGTAACAAGAGATATGAAGCAGGACCGGCTCTTTGAAATCCTCAATGGCGACAAAAGATTTGTAGCAGGACTAGGCTTCTGAAGAAATCGCATTCAGATGACGAAATGTGTGGGGAGGGGATTCTGGTGATGTCACTTCTGCTTTATTGGGACATATGCTGGAGGGCACAGTGGCGGTTTCAGTTTACCTTTTGGGCTATAGCTTTTAATCTACAGTGGTTATTAAAAAATAAAAGTCTACACACCCCTGATAAAAAGGTCAGGTTTCTGTGATGTAAAAAAATGAGACAAAGATAAATACATTTCAGAACTTTTTCCACCTTCAATGTGACCTATAATCCGTACAGCTCAATTTAAAAACAAACTGAAATCTTACGGGGAGGGGGGGGGGGGCTGTTCTAGTAGGTCTTTCCTGACATTTTCTTAGTCACATCCTACAGCAAAAGCTATGGTCCGCAGAGAGCAGAGGTATCAGTCAGGAGAAGGGTACAAAAGAATTTCCAAGGCATTAGATATACCATGGAACACGGTGAAGACAGTCCTCATCAAGTGGAGAAGATATGGCACAACAGTGACATTACCATGAACTGGACATCCCTCTAAAATTGATGAAAAGACGAGAAGAAAACTGGTCAGGTAGGTTGTAAAGCGGCCTACAGTAACATTAAAGGAGCTGCAAGAATATCTGGAAAGTACTGGCTGTGTGACAACAATCTCCGGTATTCTTCATATGTCTGGGCTATGGGGTAGAGTGGCAAGACAGAAGCCTTTTCTTACAAAGAAAAACATCCAAGCCCTGCTAAATTTTGCAAAAACACATCTGAAGTCTCCCAAAAGCATGTGGGAAAATTTGTTATGGTCTGGTGAAACCAAGGTTGAACTTTTTGACCATAATTCCAAAAGATAAATTTGGCGCCAAAAACACTGCACATCTCCAAAAGGACACCATACCCACAGTGGTGGTGGCAGCATCATGCTTTGGGGCTGTTTTTCTTCAGCTGGAACAGGGGTCTTAGTCAAGGTAGAGGGAATTATGAACAGTTCCAAATACCAGTCAATTTTGGTACCAAACCTTCAGGCTTCTGCTAGAAAGCTGAACATTAAGAGTAACTTCATCTTTCAGCATGACAACGACCCAAAGCAAACAGCCAAATCAACAAAAGGAATGGCTTCACCAGAAGAAGATTAAAGTTTTGGAGTGGCCCAGCCAGAGCCCAGACCTGAATCCGGTTGAAAATCTGTGGGGTGATCTGTAGAGGGCTGTGTACAGGAGATGCCCTTGCAATCTGACAGATTTGGAGTGTTTTTGCAAAGAAGAGTGGGCAAATATTGCCAAGTCAATATGTGCCATGCTGATAGACTCCTACTCAAAAAGACTGAGTGCTGTTATAAAATCAAAAGGTGTGCACACTTATGCAACCATATTTTATTTTTACCTCCCTCCACCTAAAAGATTTCAGTTTGTTGTTCAACTGTACAGTTTTATAGGTCACATTAAAGGTGGAAAAAGTTCTGAAATGATTTATCTTTGTCTCATTTTTTTTACATCACAGAAACTTGACATTTTAAAAGGGGGTGTAGACTTTTTATATACATTGTACATGTAAGTGCACTACAAAATGTTCTATGTAGGTTCAATACATTTATTACACTTTCTTTTGATGGTCCTGCTACGTAACTTTTGTTGCCATTGAGGAATTTAAAGGAGACAGTGGAATACTGATCATACTAACGGGGGAACCAGTGCATGGTACATCGGTTGAAAACAAGATTGGTTTAAATTTTTTGTTTATACAAAGAGTCAGCATCTTCCAGTGAGTGCCGTGTGTAATAAGTGGGAACACACGTGTTTTCCCCATAGAGCACATGTGTTTTGGATCCAGTCTTTATATTGAGCATCTTAAATCACATGGACTATTCAATCAGAATTTTAATTTAGACTTTTGGGCACAATATTAAATATTCACTTGACATATAGTGATTATTAAGTGCTGTGTTCCTTAAAGCGGAGTTCCGGGCACAGAAGTCATTTTTCAATAAACATACCCCCGGGACAGTCAGGGCTAGCACATTCCACAATGGCTAGCCTCTGATCTGTCCCGGTTCGCACTTACCTTTTAGAAGAAATACTTACTTATAAAAATTCTTCCACAGCGTTTCCATCTCTCTTGTGGGCAGCTGAAGCCGGCGCGATCCTCTTCTGTGTCTTCTTCCGCTTCTTCTTGTCCCAGAATGTGCCTGCACCGGCCCCTCTCGTCACTTCCGGTGCGGCGCCGCATTCCTCCACAGCTTCTGGGCATGCCCAGAAGCTGTTTAGCAGGGGAATGCGGCTTCGCTCGGAAGTGACGAGCGGGGCCGGTCCAGTCGCATTGATTCCTGGGAGCTATGACGTTCAGCTCCCAGGAATCATCGCGAGACAGGAAGTGACGGGGGAGCCGCGGCGCTGAGGGAGGAAGTACTCTGAGGTGAGTATTTACGATCTTCAATTACAAGGTGAGTAAACAAAAAAAAAAAAAACCTAACTATCCAATTCCTTTTCAGGTGATGTCTAACTAGTGGAGGGGCACAAAAAGAAATATCGATTTTGTGCCTGGAACTCCGCTTTAAGTAAAGGATTTTACTTGAATGGGGCTTTGTCTTCATGAAAGCAGCTTTTTTCTTTCTTTTTTTTTAATTTGTTGAACATATACACATTTTAGCTACAGATAGTAAAGGTGTAGTATAACTTAATAAAAAAACAGCCAATGGCAAGCATTAACTCTGTCATGTGAGCTGTGTAAGCTCGATTGCCACCCAAAACCGAGATTACACAAGGTTTGGACTATGAAGCAACAAAGCGATAGGAAGATGTGACAAAAGTATAAATGGTTTCGGAGATGAGCTTTCACTACATTTTTTATAGAATAGGGACTATAGAGAAGGGAACCTGTCATTTTTTTCCCCTATTTTTGTTTAATTTAAGAGATTTCCTATCTAAAACAGCATGCGAGGGCATCTTTTAGACCACTTCCTGCCAGCTATTCGCATATATGCAGCCTCTTGGCGTGTAAGCTTTAAACGCTGAGCAGCTGCATATATGCATCCATAGGTAAACGCTTTACTGTGCTGAGAGCGCACTCAGAACGATAATTAAACTGCCATGGAAAGTTCCCTATGCATATTTCCGATAGGGAGCTTTCATATTATGTGTCAGGGCCCAGATTTGAACCCAGGTCCTCAGTTGCTTCTGGCAGTGCTTCTTCTTGCTGAGTTATCCAGCAGCTGATATCTATGTGTAGCACCCTACAAGGTAGGTGCTAGGTAAAAGTATAGTGGGCCTTGTCTGCTTATCAGCAGGGCCATGATTTTCAGCTGGTCTGTCATGGTTCCCAGGTGTGGCTGTTGAGGCTGGGGAGTCTCCCCACTGTGCTCAATGAGGGCTCTCATTGGGCAGTGGATGAAACATAGCCAATGACTCACCCAGGCTTGTATCTACCCCAGAAAGGCAGATTCTGCCGCACAGCATTCTGGGGGTGAGAATAAGTTTGAGGGGAGCACATGACACAGCGTCTTTGGCGGGAAGCAGAGTCCCAGGAGGGAGGGTATGACTGTCTCTTCTCCTGTCAAGAGGAATCGGGTGTCCCAGGCGGCTTGCCTGAGGGGACGGAAGGCTGAGCTTAGCTGCAGAGAGGATCCGGTGTGCCGAGGACCAGCAGAGCTGAGAGGGGTCGAGTTTCAGGAAAGCATTCCCAGTCCCAGTGAGAGGGGACCACTCTGGAGAAGGTCAGAGGGATCCAGGAGCTAGCTAGCTGGTGCAGGAGCAGAGTAAAGGGGGTGCCAGTGTGACCCCGAAGAGTAAAGGGGGTGCCAGTGAGTGGGCCCTGAAGTATTCAGTGTACAGTGGAAGCGTACAGCGTGCAGTGTACAGTGTTGAGAGTTGCAGCAGCAGTGTTAAAAGGCTACCTCAGTCAGGGAGGGCTGGAGGGAGCAGTGTCAGAGACTTTTGAGCTAACCAGAGTGTCAGAAGTTGAGTTTCAATACAGTGCAGCAAGTCAGTGATTTCAAGCGCCAGCAAGCGTTGGTCGGCATCCAGCCGGCGTCAAGTCAGCGCTCAAAGTCATTTTCTCAAGTTGTCCCAATTTGTACCTAATTGAGCCAGAGGAGTATCCCACTCAGTCCCTTCTCCCATCCCCATATAAAATAAACAAAACAAACCAAAGATGTCGGACTGTCCTTTGACTCAGATCTCACACTTGGGCAATCAGCTTAAATGTGCTGTTGGTGTTACCGGTAACCATGGCAGACCCATATCAGGCCCAAATATTGCTACATACAGTATGCATTCTAGATCTATGGGGTGACCTAGACCTTGTCCAGTTTCCGGTCTAGTTCCTTGCCCAGCCTCCTGTGAACTCTGAACCTTTGGCCACTCCTTTGAACTTCCTATTTAAGCTTGATCTGGGAACTCCCTGATGCCAGATTATTGTGCTTTTGCCAAGATCTAGCTTTGTGTGCTTCATCCTCCCGAATCTTCTACTTGTGTACCGACCTCCAGCTACGCTCCAGGACTACGCCTCTGCATGCTGCCATTTTGCTCTTCAATGCTTGTGTACTGATCTTCGGATAAGACTACGACTACTCTTCTGCTTGCTCCCTCACTCCGGCTGATCTCTTGTGTACCAGACCCTGCTTGTTGACCACGGTTATGCGGCTGCTTCTTGCGACTGGACTCTGAGCCTGACCCAGTAATTGTGACAATATGTGACCGCTTTGACTGCCAATCATAGCAGTCACATGATCAAAGTGCCCACCTTTGCCTTTGGCATTTCGATCCACTTAAAGGGCCGGGAGCGTGAGGAGGTTAAAGGAATCAAATTCCATCTTGTTGCCAGCGTCCCAGCTGAAAGATTTTACCGCTACTTTTTTTTGCTGACGACTCAAAATTTTGGGATTTGACTTTATTTTCACTTTTCCAGGACAAAAAAATAAGTGTGAACCTCCCTAGCAGGGACAGCAATTAAAACTCAACTGAAGATCTAACCCCTCACCACTAAAACTTAAAAGCTTTTTGCTTTTAAATAAGCAATGTATAACCCACCCAGCTTTTTGGTTGAAACTATCTTTTCACATACCATCCACGCAGTAAATCACAGATGCAATTTATATTCACTTTAGCACAATATCCATGTCTTTGCAGCTTATTATCATCACAAAGCTTCTACACTTGTTTGAAGGCCATAGCTCAACCCAGCTCTCTCTTATGTATCTATTTATTCCTAAATACATCTACATTAAGCATCTCCAATAGAAAAACTGCACCATCAAACTTAAACGTTGTATCTTAGCAACAGACGCAACTTTCCTTTCAGTTAAATGCTGCCAGTCATAAAAGATGTTTCCTTAAAAGGATACATTTTCTCATGGAAAAGCTATAAAAAAAAACAAAAAAAAACCCCACCGTACAGACAGGTACCCCATTTATTGCAGATCTTCTACGTTTTCTAAAACATTAACTT
This sequence comes from Pelophylax lessonae, assembly GCF_965119305.1. Taxonomy (NCBI): domain Eukaryota; kingdom Metazoa; phylum Chordata; class Amphibia; order Anura; family Ranidae; genus Pelophylax; species Pelophylax lessonae. The sequence continues at coordinate 157,216,172 of NC_138780.1, read as the reverse complement.
GCCCACATGCTAAATGGTTTTAAATATTTAGGTATTTCAGACCGTGTGTCAACTGGTGTTTATCTTTGATAGGTCTCTTAATCACCGAGCTCCATACATGGTCATGGTAGCATAGAATAAATCAGCGTAGGATATTTACATTAAATCTGTGCAGTTTAACTCTTGATTGCTGGGAAGATCAGCATCAAGGAGACATATGTGGGGAACATCGACCTACATGGGCAAATATTTGGACTGGGAACATAGGAAAGATATATTGTTATATACATGCTGACATTGTGTGCTATTTGGCGATTTCATGGTGTCGGTTTGGGGAAGGAGATATTTCTGTGAGCTGACACGCACTTCATCTTGTGCTTTGCTTACACAGCAGAAATTGTGCATAATACCCAGGATGGGGAAAAAGGAAGATTTATTTGCAGCAATAGATTCTGTATATACAGTATGTAACTATAAGTGATCAGCGAGCAGGTATGAAAATCAGACGATTAGGCAAATGACTCAATTTTCTGATTCACCTTAATATTTTCATATAGATTGGTCCAGTCTGCAGAGATTCACACAAGTCATGAATTACAATGGATTTGATTTCTGAATTGCATACATATATTCAGGTGATTACTATACAGCAAATCAGTGATCTCGCTCCCATATGCACATAGATTTATTTAATTAAAAGTAGACTTTGCAGCCTGACATGCATTTGGATCAATGGACTGTCATGGTAACTAAGCCCCTATATGCAGTATCCTTATCCAGTGTTATTTTGTGCTGCCCTAGGCAAGACTAAAACTGGGCGCCCTCCCATCCTATGTAAATTTGTCCCACTCCCTTTTTAATGGATGTGACTCCCTTAAAAATTGAAGGACTAAAAGTCCCAGCGTGAACCCCTGAGATCTCACGAGAGGGTGGTGGGTGGGTTGAGGGAGAGAGAGAGAGGGGGGCGGGTGTGAGGAGATGAGAGGGGGATTAGAGAGAGGGGGATGAGAGAGAGGAGGGGATGAAAGAGGGGAGATAAGAGAGGGGGGTGGATGATAGAGAAGAGAGAGAGAGGGGGATGAGAGAGAGAGAGAGAGAGAGAGAGAGAGGGGGGATGAGAGAGAGAGAGAGAGAGAGAGAGAGAGAGAGGGGGATGAGAGAGAGAGAGAGGGGGATGAGAGAGAGAGAGAGGGGGATGAGAGAGAGAGAGAGGGGGATGAGAGAGAGAGAGAGAGAGAGGGAGAGAGAGAGGGAGGGTGCGAGAGAGAGGGATGGTTGAGAGAGAGAGGGATGGTTGAGAGAGAGAGGGGGGTGAGAGGGGGGGGTGAGAGAGAGAGGGGGGGGGGTGAGAGAGAGAGGGGGGGATGAGAGAGAGAGGGGGGATGAGAGAGGTGGCTCTAGGTACCAGGAGCCAATAGAGTCTCAGGTGGAGGAGGGGTGGCTTTTTTTTGCTGCCCCCTGCAAAATGCCACCCTAGGCCTGGGCCTTGTTGGCCTAGGCCAAAATACAGCACTGTCCTTATCTATGGAATAGCTCTGGGATGTGTGACATCATTTTGGCCTAAACCATAAACCAACTAAAGAAAAGTAAAAAAAAAAAAATGAAAAAACAGAAATTTAAAACATGTAATTGTAATAAACCTTCCTAATTACTAATGCTAGCAGCATAAGGATTAAAAATAGTTACTATTGATTCAGAGAGTATAGTTCCGCTTTTAGGTGTACTGTGATAGGTTCCAGTGTGTGGCACCGGGTTTAAACACAGCATGTTCCATCTTTACCCAGCATACCATCAACGTAAACTGGACCAATGGGAAAAAAATGAATTTAAACTTGCAACTGCGTTTTGCAAAGCAGCCTGATGGAAATGGTGTAAATGGGCCCTTAAGTTAAACTGGCTGGACTTTTTGACTTAAAGGCTAAACTCACCTTTGGGAACATGGTACATGTTCCACCTGTTTTTAGGGTGGAACATGTAACACGTTCCCACTGCTGTAGCCTCTCCCCAACCTGTCGCTTCTACTGACAGTTAGCCGGAGATCTTCTCCCTGAACTCACTGTCACATTTCAAAAAAAAAAAAAAAGTGGCCATGCGGGGCTCTGCCCACCTGGCCATGTCATTCATTCAGAGAGTTCTGTGAATGAGAGAACTACAAGTACCAACAGCTTTTGCAGCTGTCATCTAAATCCTCTGCTTCTGCTGTACGAGGTACATAATGTCCACCTGCCCATTGGCTCCTGGAATATGTGTCATCAATCCCAGGAGTCAATGGGCATCTGCCGCTTGTAGCATTGTGGTATTTCCAACAGCAAATGATGTCAGGGGCTGACTGGCAACTTTGGGCCCAGGGGGCAACGACTTGGTCCTCCTCCCACTCTCCTACTTCCCGGCCTCCTCCTCACCCTCATTCCAGGCTGAAGCTCCGCTCCAGGTACTCTTTACCCACCAGCCAAATCTGGGTTCCGGGCCTGGCCAACAGACGCTGGTTGGGGGGGGGGGGAGCTGGGACAGCTCGGTCAGGGATGGCCAGGGGAGGAAAGTCTCCAGTGGGGCATGAAACGGGCCTCTTCTCAGACACAGTTTACACCATTCATGCTGGGGGGGCTGCATTCTGTCCTTGTCTTCATCCCACACTTAGTAGGTCATCGGTGGGGACTTTTTACTTCCCTTCACGAGGAATCCTTTAGGCATGTCTGTGGCAGAAGCGGTGCAGCCTTTTTATGGGGCATCAGTGCAGCCCGGGGGGCAATTGCCCCCCTGCCCCCTGGCCCAGTCCTCCCCTGAATGATGTGATGCAAGGTAGAGATAAGCCTAAAACACAATGAGTGTGCCGCACTTTGTACTATATGCACATGCGCGAGATCAGAAGGTACATGCTGGGTAGCCAGCAACCCATATCCCAGAAGGAGGAAGGAGTGGGCTTCAGATGCCCACAGCAAACATGGGAGCGCGCTGACTGGGGACAACAAAGTGAGTTTATTTTAAAAGATCATGATTAGGAACCTACATTTCATACACATACCATTATGAATTGCATTAGGTACGAACATCATGGAAGTTATTTAAAAAACAAAAAACAAAAGCTGGAACTACACTTTAAGCACAAAGATATTACCCCTGAGCAATATAACAAACCATTAGGATATTTCAAATTCCACTTTGTAATGGGTATTTCTGTATTAGCCTGTTTCCTCACTTCCCTACATATAAATTAACAGAAATGAGCTTGTTTCCATATTGATACTTTTAAACCTTTGCCCCGTTCTCTGTCCTTTGTATAAGACCAGCCTCGCCCTCCATACAATTCATAAATGCAAATTTGCTGTCAGTCTTTCACATCTTTCCTCTATTACTCAACACGTGCCATAAATCAGCCCAGAGACATTATCATACTGTCATTTCATCAGATGATTCATTTTCTATCCAGTAAACTTTGAATAACAGTGACGGTCTTCAAGGTTACAACATCACTGCTTTAAAAAGGAAATTAAAAGGAAATTTTCATTGCGTGCTACTCCAAGTTATCGCTTTACCCAAAATAAGTTTAGATGCCATTTTCACATATTTCCATATTTGCATAATACAATAATTTGAAATATGTTCCAACATAGATGAGCCCTAGGGCCCAAGGCATACTGTCAGCCCTGTCTGGCCTCTCATGGACTGTGTACTTAGATAGATGGCTTTCTGGGACTCTGTTAGAGAGATTCTCCCTCATTTTCAACAGTTTTAACAGACAGGAAGTGAGGGAAAGTCTGAAACTGAGACACGGAGAAATAAAATTCCCAACAGGGTTTCTAGCCTTCCCCCAATCTATCAAAGAAAAAAATATATTTCAGTTGCCCCTGGAGAGTTTCCCTCACTTCATGTCTGGTAAAATCTTGTCAGCTGACAGGAAGTTAGAGTAAATCTAATGGCCCCTGATAGCACTATAACTCGCTGAAACTTAAAAGAGAGGTATTGGTTTGGGATTTTTTGCAGATTCATACTTACCTAGGTTCAATGCTGTATCTGTCCCCCAGCAACTCTAGGACTGAGAACCGAGCAATCGAACACCGCTCCCCGAGCAGAGAGCCGCTGGCTGTCAGTCCCTAGCTCTCTGCTCACTCGCACTCACTGGAGCGCTGGGCTGTGGAGGGGGGCAGCAGTGGTCGGCTCAGGCTCTCAGTGGCATGCACCAAAACGATATGGTGATGCCACCTTTCTCCTGCGCTTAGAATCCAAGCTTCCCGACCACACTTCCCATGGGACTCACATATGGCGTCTCGGATGGCTAGAGTCTTGCTGCCCTAAAGGACTGGGGTAGTCCAACAGTACTACAAACAAAAGAAAACAAAGAAGGGCGCACCGACCTAGCGCATTATCCTCAATAATATGGCTTTATTAATAAAACATAAAAAGGGCTACTCACAAACAGAAGTTAAAAATGATCATATCAAACTCAATCGCTTGAGTGTCAGGAATAGAGTGGCTCTGAGGAAGAGGCTAAGCCTCAAAACGCGCCAGCCGTCATGTCAACAGGACTATGGACAAATACATGGACTATTCCTGACACTCAAGCGATTGAGTTTGATATGATCATTTTTAACTTCTGTTTGTGAGTAGCCATTTTTATGTTTTATTAATAAAGCCATATTATTGAGGATAATGCGCTAGGTTGGTGCGCCCTTCTTTGTTTTCTTTTGTTTGTCTCAGTGGCCTGCAGGCGGATCCTGACTCCGTTGTTGTGATCTTGCCCGAGGCTGGAGCGGCTCTGTGACTTCAGCCCGCTGTCTGCTGAAAAGAGCTTTGGCTGTACTTCTCCTTTATAGAAGAACTAGCATTGCATTTTTAATGATTATATAAAATGTTATTTAATTTCCCAGGGGACCAAGAGCATATAGCACATGGTTCCGTTCAAATCTGTCTCTTAGTTTCTAAGTAGCATATTCAGACAGGTCTCCCTCCCATTCATCGGACAATGCTGCTAGAAAGGAGGCAGATAGGGGTTGCTGTCTCCTCCGGTGTCTCCACTCGCACCCCTTGGGGGCTTCCCCTTGTTGACTCCTGGGAAACAACCTTCCTACTTCCGCTCATGGGCAAGGGATGGGGGAGGTAAGATGTGGACGGTTTGTACAAGATCTCTCTGGACTGACTCTGTGATTGATTTGGCTGTTTCCCAATGGATGATTGGCATTGTAGACAGTTACAGCATTTTGTTTACAGTCTACCTCAAGCCATTAGACACCTATCCTCTTTGACTCGGTTTGAGAAACTATGCATGTCGACTGCTCCTGTCCCTCACTATCTTGGTCCTCAACTCCGGTCCTCAGGGCCCACTAACAGGCCAGATTTTAAGTATTACCTTGGGGAGATGCAGACTAGAGTACTGCAATCACTGAGCAGCAAATTATATCACCTGGGATGGATTTCAATTATCTTGTAAACCTGGCCTGTTAGTGGGCCCGGAGGACCAGGGTTGAGGACCACTGCTCTATGAGATGCTTCAATCAGAGTCTAGAGTAAGACAGTCTACATATGGGAGTGGGAGAGAGACTTGCAGCATACGTACAGAGGTCCAACTGGAACTGAACTCATTTAGTATAAAGTTGTCACAGTTTGTGGCGGCTTGCTAAAGCTCTATTAAAAAACGCTTTCAATATCATTATTTCTGATTTCAGTTATAGTGCTGACTGCTTTTGTTTTCTCTGTGGTTATTGTTGTTTTTGTGCATACCCTATCCCCCATCTGCTTCCCTTCCTATTTTCCTCCCATTTTGCATACCCACTCCATTCCCACCCCATATCTCCTTCCTTTCATGGTTTCACACATGGGCGTTTAGCTTATGTCTGGTACGACATCTCACAAACACAACCCCCAGTGTCATTTGGGGAATAACATTGAATAATTACATGATGTATGCAACTGAATGTACCAGCCTTTGATCCCATTTTTAACTCATTGTGATTTATGATATGTTGCTCTTTTGGCGCATTCCTCTTTTCTTTATATACTAAATGGTTTTGAAAATCAAATAAAAGATTTTTTTTAAAAAAAAGAAAGGATGTAGATTTGTTATTGACAGTTCTGGTCTCTGGAAGCAGGAGCCAGTCTATAGACCAGCAGTGTCATCCACAAAGATCACACAGCACGTGGCACTGTGTATCTATCAGCGGCTGCGTTACACATACACATCCCAGCTGATGATTCTTTCAGTTTAAAAATTTTCAATCAACATTGCTGGATTGGGATAAATACATCGGTCCTGACATCCCCGATTGTTCTGTCATAAAAGCGAAAGCTCACACAGTGCTATAGTAACCCATCAGTTGGCTGTGTATGTGTACACTCTTAGGACTTCAGATAATACTGGGGTGCCATGAAGTGGCTCTGCAGCTTATGCATGTATTTCAAAAAAGGTGTGCTAACTAAATCCCTGTTTTTAACACAAATTGTTAGACAGGAGAACTTGGTTGGTTGCAGGCTGGGGAGTTGAGCTGGATATTTTCTTTGGTTTTGTTTGACATGCGTCACCCTTCCATGTGTTCCTTGCTGTGAAGGCAACTTCACTTATGTGAGGGCAGTGGCCAGTTGTGTGTACTGTTGGAATACTGGTGAGGGGACGCACTGGACGCCTTTGCTGCCAATGTGCTGGGTGTCCAGTGCTCCCCTGTGCCTTTAAGGAGGGGTGGGGTCCTTCCAGACTCACCTGCCCTCTATCTATCCCGTACAATGCATGTGCTTCTACTATGGAGGTTTTCATAAATTTACAGAGTACATGTATTTTCAAATGTGTGCAAACAAAACCCCTGTTTTTTAATGCAAATTGTTGGACAGAAGAATTTGGTTGGTTGCAGGCTGGCTGGTGAGTTGAGTTAAGAGTTTTCTTGGATTTGTTTACCATGCATCACCCTTTCATGTTCTCCTTGCTTTAAAGATCAGTTATAGGTGGGGGCAGTGGCCATTTGTTTGTAAGTATGTGTACAAGCAGCTGCTGATAGACACACAGAGCCGCAGCTTCGGGTGATCTGTCACTGTTACGAATGAACGATCGGTACTGCTCTTTTATTCATAATAGTAAAAAATCTCTGAGTGCTGTGGATCTGTGTAAAGTATCTGCGGCTGCTTTTACTTTATACAGGGCACCAGCAAATACTTTACACAGAGCTGCAGCTTTTATTCATCTTTTAATATTCTGAATGTCAAGCAGTGCTGATTGTTCATTAATATAGAGACAGTTCACTCAGCTTAGAAAGGGGTGGGCTCTGTGCAGACTGTACCTCCACACACAGGAACTTCCGTACTTTGGGATTCAAAAGAGGGGCATTTGAAGACAATGGGGCCCCAATCAGAGTAGGACCAAGTGGGGAGTTAAAAAAAAAAAAAATGGTGTAGCACCCTCTAGTCTAGCGTGTGCTACTAGAAGCGAGAGTAGGTAAAATATAGTCTTACCCAGGGAGTCACTAAATCTGGGTCAGGGTTATTAGAGGCCAGGTCCAGATTACTAATCTTGGCAGCTCTCTGGTGCCTCCCCTGTTTCTAGAATGTTTAAGAACGTTCTAAAAAATAGTGGGCAGAATTTAGTAAGAGTTGCCTTGACTATTTAGGGGCCTTTAGCCAATGTCCAGGTTGGGGGCCTAGCAGGGAGCTAAAGAAGCCCTTACATAGACATGGGCCATGCCAGCAGGGGAGTTGGGTGGAAGATAGAGACGCAGTGCTGAGAGAGGCTGTCGGTGGCCCTTTAGGGACCCCCACTGGGGAGTACTTTTACCTCGGGCTGGGGCTTGGGTGGCTGGCCTAAAAGGATCCCACTACCGGAGGCAGTTGGAGGGATTCAAGCCGGAGAGGCAGTAGAGAGAACAAGGAGAGACTGTAAGTAGATCAGCATGGTGCAGGGAGAAGGGGAGAGACTGCCAGCTGTAGTAGTGCTCTCTTGAAGACAGCGTTGTGCCAAATCTTCACCAAACCTTGCCCAGGGGAATCTCCATGTGCATGACAGTCAGGAGGACAGGGAACAGGAAAGCCAGGTGCAGCTGGTGGCAGCCAGGAGGGCTGGCAATTTCTACAGGTGAGGGAACTAGAATCATTGGCCACAGGAAAGCAGAAAGTGATGTGATATGCTACTCACTCTTTATATGTTGCTTTGCCAAGGCACTGAGAGTTTCTCTCCTTTCATTGTTAGACCTGAACAATGTCACTTGAGAGAAAAGGAAGCCATGTCTGCTCCCATTAGAGAATAATCTAACACTGGGTATCTTGTTGGCAGCTGCAATAGAAAAAGGCATGGTGGAAGAGTGCTGGCGAGGCATCATTGGGTTGGGTGGGGGCTTTAGGACCTTGTGTTGATTGCATTGATTTAACCATTTAAAACCTGAGATAATTCAGAATTAAATCGACATATGTATTTGACCTGCAGTTGACCTTCTTCTGACCTGCATTTCATGTACTTCAAGTGGGGTTTGCACTCGCATAAACTTGTATGGGAATGCAAAATCCATCTGAAGTGAAGAAGAGAGTGGAAATGGATTAGAACACCCATACCTCCCAACTTTTTGAAATAAGAATGAGGGATACCCATTAGCAAAACTATGTAGGCATAGGACACGCTGACACGCTCCCTTAACCTCCCTGGCGGTCTGATTATGTCCAGATTTCTGTGCTAAAAGTGGTTCATTCTTTTGCAAAGAAATCTGTTGTTTTAGATTTAAAAACTTACCGTCCCCTGCGATACCCCATCGTCCTCCCTGCCCATGCCGGCACCTGTCGTCCGGTTCCCTTCCCTGTGAGCATTGCGATGCAGGGGAGTGAAACCGGAGGCAAATTTCAAAAATGTAAATACCCTAAATTACATGATACAAAGTTGTGATCCTAACGGATTACACTGTATCATGCCATTTCACCACAGGATTGCACCTGGTGACTTTTCCAGTTCTTTGTGCCTGGAAAATTGAGAATGACCATGGCGTTCAAAAAGCGTTCTTTTTGCGCAAAATTGCTTTTAGCTGTCACAGTTTTCCAGTTCGTCTAAAAGCGCTTTTCCACAAAAAGAACGAAAAAGGCACAAAGCACTGGAAAAGCACAGGCAGGGCACTGGAAAAGTCACCAGGTGCAATCCATACCATACTTTATTGAAAATGAACAATAGTTTTCCTATAGTTCCTCTTTAACCACTTAAGCCCCGGAAGATTTTACCCCCATTCCGACCAGGGCCTATTTTGCGATTCAGCACTGCGTGACTTTAACGGACAAATGCGCGGTCTTGCGACGCTGTACCTAAACAAATTTGACATCCTTTTTTTCCCACAAACAGAGCTTTCTTTTGGCGGTAATTGATCACCTGTACGATTTTTTGATCATGCCCTATAAACAAAAAAAGAGCGTCAATTTTGCAAAAATAACAAAATTTGTAAAAATCAAAATTTTTTAACATTTTCGGCCAATTTGTTTTATGCTACATATGTTTGGTAAAAAAAAAAAAAAAAAAAAAAAAAATCGCAAAAAAGCGTATTTTCATTGGTTTGCGCAAAAGTGATCGCGTTTACTTACAAAGGGAAAGATTGTCATTTTTGTTGTTTTTTTTTAACGCGTAATGGCGGCGATCTGCGATTTTTTTTGCGGTATTGCGGTGGACAGATCGGACCCTTGACTGACATTTTTGACACTTTTGGGGTTACCAGTGACATTTCTACAGTAATCAGTGCTATACATATGCACTGTTACTGTAAAAATACACTGGCAGTGAAGGGGTTAACTTTTTTAGTGGGAGGGGTTGTGTTTGTCCCTAGGGGCGTGATTCTAACTGTGATTGGCTGTGGCTTGAGGTGTAGGAACAGTGATCAACGGTCCTACATAGTAGAACCGTATAATCACGATTCCTACACCGGGGAGAATGACAGGCGGCTTGTTTACATCAGCCGCCTGCCTTTCTCCCTCTCCGACGATTGCCGAGTGACCGGCGGACCCAATGTCACACGCGCTGGGGGGTCCGTGACCGAGCAGGAGTGCGCCTCCGGCGGCGCGCGCTCGCTCCCCAGAGCCCTCACAGGCTAGCGACGTAGACCTACGTCGCTCTGCCTGTGAGGGGCTGACTGCCGCAGTAAATATACTGTGCGCAGTCGGCAAGTGGTTAATAACACAAGAATCTAAAAAAAAACAATAGGCTCAGTAAATGGGAAACCACATGGGAAGTCCCAGAAATACAAGGACTGCCTTTAGTAAGATGGCAGTCACGAATTGGGCTCATGCCTGTTATAGAAACATGTTATGTAACAATTCCCAGAGCGTATACATTATAGAGCCATAATTAGCTGCACAAGTGAAAAAAGTGTTTATGTTTTTGAAATGTGACTTGTTAAGTGACAGCACGTCAGAAGAGAATCTGGTCAAGAAATTGTTAGCGACTCTTTGCAAAGTTGCTGATCGTGGAATATTGTCTAATTAGAAAGCATACTGGCTGCTTCACAGCCAAGCTCACTGCTGCTTTCTTCCAAAAATATCCATTTCCATTGAGAAGTGTCAACTGCTTCTGTTTTCATGTGCATCATGGCACCCGCTGGCAGACATGACAATGACCTCGCGTTCATCACTTAAACGCCCACGCCATGGTTTTCTTTGTCAGTTAATGCAGAAAGCTCACTTTCCTAGTTTACATAAAGAGCTGTGCATGTTTCTTTCCTCAAACAAGATGATACTTGGGTTTGTTTACTACATTTATGACTTTTAAAGGGACCGGTTGGGAGTAGAATGAGTGAAGCAGTTTGGCCTGAATCTAGATTCATACCAAGCTGGGGTGATCTAAGGAGCCATAGATCATAAATTCCCTCCGCTGGGCTAACCAGTCTCTTCTATATACTTAAAGGTTTATTTGGATCAGTCCATGTATGTGATGTTTGCAGGCAGTGTTAATTTCGTCTTCTAAAATATTTTCATCGACTAAAATATGACAAACAATTCAGTTGACTAAAATAAGACAAACTAAAATTACATTTTAGTCAAAAGACTATCACTAAAACTAATTTGAAAATGTACATTAAAATGAACACTACTCTGGTGGCCATTTCTAAATCGGCAACACAATTCCATCCAAAGCCTGTAATAATAGCACATTAAAGTGTAAACATGTACAGTTGCACTTCTGTTTGTCAAAAAGCAATATTTGTGTTTGTTTATGAAACTTGGTATTAATTTATAAAGACGTTATATATCACAATGGCAAAATCAGTGTCTATAGTGCGTGTTCAAACCATAAGATCATAAATAATAGCATGTTATTAGAGTTTTACTCCAGGAGTATATAACCAGTTTAAAAATTCTAGAGAAAAGTTTAAATAATGCATTACAATTTACCTAAACCTATTCAATTTGCAGATGACTAAAATGTATGAGATTTTAGTAGACTAAAATAGGACTAAAACAATTCAGATGACTAAAATACGACTAAAACTAAAATAGCATTTTAGTCGAAAGACTATGACTAAAACTAATTTAAAAATTTGACATCAAAATGAACACTACTCTGGTGGCCATTTCTAAATCGGCAACACAACTCCATCCAAAGCCTGTAATAATAGCACATTAAAGTGTAAACATGTACAGTATTGCACTGCCGCACAAGTATAAATAGGGGGGCATCTAATAAGCTGCTGAAAGAGAAAACATTAACCGCCTTAGCGGTAAACCCGAGCGTGACTCGGGGTAGGAATTTTCTGCTATTAGCGGTATCCCCGAGTCACGCTCGGGGTCAATGGGCAGAGCGTGCAGACAGCGCAGCGGAGCTTCTCTTACCTTATCCTGGCGATCCAGCGATGAGCTCTCATTGCTGTGACCGCCAGCGAGATCTCCGCCGCTCGTCTGTCGGTAGGAGGACTTCCTAGTTCCGTTCCCTGCAGCAGCAATGCTGCATGGGAGCGGAACTAGGGAGGGAAATTTAAAAAAAAAAAAAAAAACGTTGCACAAAACACATAACACATTTTATATTATATATATGCATATATATATATGCATATATATATATATATATATATATATATATATATATATATATATATATATATATATATGCATATATATATATATATATATATATATATGCATATATATATATATATATATATGCATGTATATATATATATGCAAATATATATATATATATATATATATATATATATATATATATACATATATATATGTATATATATATATATATATATATATATATATATATATATATATACCTATATACACACACACACATATATATATATATATAAAATTATATTATTGATTCGATTATAATTCATGCATATATATATATACACACACACATATATATATATCTATATACACACATATATATATAATATATAGCGCATGAATTATAATCTAATCAATAATATAATTTTATTATATATATTATATATTAAATAATAAAATAATATTATTGATTCGATTATAATTCACGTGTTTGTGTTTCAAATTTATCACATCTGGGATGTCTACTAGAGTCTTGTTTTGGTCAGGTTTAAGTCAGTAATTACTAAGAATTGTAGGCCTATAATACATAACGCCAAATTTCCATGAAAAGAATTGTACCGCTTTTGGAACAGAATTCCTGACAGAATCATACCGCCAGGGAGGTTAAGAAAAAGGCTTTCCTATATTTTTTTTTAATATTTAATGTTGGTAATATATATTCAGGTAATATGTGCAATAACAATACAGCCAATAGAGTTTACAGTTTTTGGGTTTTTTGTATTTTAAAGTTGCACTTCTGTTTGTCAAAAAGCAATATTTTTGTTTGTTTATGAAACTTGGTATTAATTTATAAAGACGTTATATATCACAATGGCTAAATCAGTGTCTGTAGTGAATGTTCAAACCCTAATACCATAAATAATAACATGTTATTAGAGTTTTACTCCAGGAGTATATAACCAGTTTAAAAATTCTAAAGAAAAGTTTAAATAATGCATTACAATTTACCTAAACCCATTCAATTTGTAGATGACTAAAATGTATGAGATTTTAGTAGACTAAAATAGGGCTAAAAACAATTCAGATGACTAAAATACGACTAAAACTAAAATAGCATTTTAGTCAAAAGACTGACTTAAACGAATTTGAAAATGTACATTAAAATGAACACTACTCTGGTGGCCATTTCTAAATCGGCAACACAACTCCATCCAAAGCCTGTAATAATAGCATGTTAAAGTGTAAACATGTACATTATTGCACTGCCGCACAAGCATAAATAGGGGGCATCTAATAAGCTGCTGAAAGAGAAAAAAATTAAGAAAAAAAGGCTTTTCCTATATACATTTTTTTTTTTTTATATTTAATTTTGGTAATATATTCAGGTAATATGTGCAATGACAGTACAACCAATAGAGTTTACAGTTTTGGGATTTTTGTATTTTAAAGTTGCACTCCTGTTTGTCAAAAAGCAATATTTTTGTTTGTTTATGAAACTTGGTAATAATTTATAAAAGACGTTATATATCACAATGGCTAAATCAGTGTCTGTAGTGAATGTTCAAACCCTAATACCATAAATAATAACATGTTATTAGAGTTTTACTCCAGGAGTATATAACCAGTTTGAAAATTCTAGAGAAAAGTTTAAATAATGCATTACAATTTACCTAAACTTATTCGATTTGTAGATGACTAAAATGTATGAGATTTTAGTCGACTAAAATGTACTGGAGATTTTAGTAGACTAAAATAGGACTAAAACAATTCAGATGACTAAAATACAACTAAAACTAAAACGACATTTTAGTCAAAAGACTATGACTAAAACGAATTTTAAAATTGACATCAAAATGAACACTACTCTGGTGGCCATTTCTAAATCGGCAATACAAGTCCATCCAAAGCCTGTAATAATAGCACATTAAAGTGTAAACATGTACAGTATTGTACTGCCGCACAAGGATAAATAGGGGGGGCATCTAATAAGCTGCTGAAAGAGAAAAAATTAAGAAAAAGGCTTTTCCTATATTTTTTTTAATATTTAATTTTGGTAATATATATTCAGGTAATATGTGCAATGACAGTACAGCCAATAGAGTTTACAGATTTGGGGTTTTAGAGTTTTACTCCAGGACCAGGGAGTATATATATATATATATATATATATATATATATATATATAACTAGTTTGAAAATTCTAGAGAAATGTTTAAATAATGCATTACAATTTACCTAAACTTATTCGATGTGTAGATGACTAAAATGTATGAGATTTTAGTTGAATAAAATGTACTGGAGATTCTAGTCGACTAAAATATGACTAAAACAATTCAGATGACTAAAATATGACTAAAACTAAAATAGCATTTTAGTCAAAAGACTAGGACTAAAACTAAATCGAAATTTGCTGCAAAAAATTAACACTCTTTGAAGGAAAGGTCACCCTCTGGCTCTATCCTTCACTCTCTAACTCCCAACTTTAATCTCTCCCTCTCATCTGGCATCTTTCTCAACTCTTTAAAACATGTGCTGGCCAGCAGCATAGTTAAAGATCGGCCTTGTTGGATCCAAATAATCTTAACAACCTACGACCTATGTACTTGCTCCCCCTTACCTCCAAAACTCATTGAACGCCTGGACTACAACTGAGCTACCACCTAACTGAGAAGAACTTTCATGATCACTCTTTGTTGGTTCTCATCCTAAGCAATGGAATCGACAGCCTTTATCAGATTGGTAATAAGTGTTCATTAACCGCTTAAAGGACCACCCCATGTACATATACTGCGGCAGGGTGGCCCTTAAAGCGGAGTTCCACCCAAAAGTGGAACTTCCGCTTTAGGTAGTTCTAACCCCCTGACATGCCTCATTTGGCATGTCATTTTTTTTTGGGGGGGGAGCTGGTACCTCGTTTTGACAGGTACCCACTTCCGCTCAGAGCGCCGCGGCGCCCTGAGCGGAAGTTCTCCTCTCCCCCTCCCTCCCTGCAATCTTCTGGGACATGTCAGAGGTCCCAGAAGATTGCCGGCCAATCACGGTGCGTAGCGCAACTCGCGCATGTGCAGTGGGTACCCGGCTGTGAAGCCGCAAACTGTCACAGCCGGGTGCCCACACCAGTGATGCCGGCGCCACAGAGCAGAGAGGGAGAAGAGCAAGGCTTCGGGCGGCCGCATCGCTGGACCGTTGGACAGGTGAGTGTGTGAGGCTGGAACTCCGCTTTAAGCGCAAAATCACGTACCTGTACGGGATTTCTTCTTCCTGGTCTGGGGTGCACGCATGCCACTGGAGACCCGCTCTTGATTGGACACAGCGAAAGCCAATCAGAGGGACCGGTGGACCGGATGCCAGCAATCATTAGTAAAGAAGCGGGAACGACGGTCTGCCTATGTAAATCAGGCAGATTGCCGTTCTGCTAGTAAGGAACACAGAGATCTTGTGTTTCTGCTAAGCAGGAACAGGGATCTCCATATTCCTACAGTGCAACCATCCCCCACACAGTAAGAAAGCACTCCAAGGGAACACATTTAACCCTTTGATCGTCCCCAATGTTAACCCCTTCCCTGCCAGTGTCATTAGTACAGAGGGTGCATTTTTTTAGCACTGATCACTGCATTGGTATTACTGGTCCCCAAAAAAGTGTCACTTCATGTTAGATTTGTCGGCCACAATGTCGCAGTCCGGCTAAAAATTGCTGATCGCCGCCATTACTTGTAAAAAAAAAAAAAACATCTATCCCATAGTTTTTAGACGCTATAACTTTTGTGCAAAATCAATAAATATAAGCTTATTGGGATCTTTTTTTTTTTTTTACCAAAAACATGTAGCAGATTACCTTTTGGCCTAAATTTATGAAGAAATTCGATTTTTTACATTTTTTTAATTGGATGTGTTTTATAGCACAATGTAAAAAATATTGTTTAGGTTTTCAAAATTGTCAGTCTTTTTTTTTTTTTTTTTTTTTTATAGCAGAGGTGATCAAATCCCACCAAAAGAAAGCTTTATTTGTGGGAAGAAAAAAGGAAATTTTATTTGGGTACAGCGTTGCACAACCGCGCAATTGTCAGGTAAAATAATGCAGTGCTGTGTTGCAAAAAAAAAGGGCCTGATCAGGAATGGGTAAAACCTTCTGGAGCTGAAGCTGTTAAGCCATGAAGGTGTAATATGCAGTATAAGCCTGGTGCAAAAACACTGTGTGTAATGGCTACATGGAGTCATGTGGGCACAAGATCAGCATAATGATGCTTCCTGCTACAGACCCATTTTTTAATTTTTTAATTCACTGGTGAAAAAAATACTGGGTTTGGTTTTTCCCCACTAAATCAAAAATGAAAGCGCAGTTGCAGGTTAATCACTTTTGAGCCTAAAGTTTAAAGTGGTACCGGGGGAGGACGGGACCAGGGCGGGGGGGGGGGGGGGGGGATTGCCCCCTGGGTCACTCTGATGCCCTGTAAAAAGGCTGCACCGTTTCTGCCACAGACATGCTTCAATGATCCCTGGTGAAGAGAAGTAAAAAGTCCCCGCTGCTGACCTACTGAGTGCAGAATGAAGACAAGAACAGAGAGCAGCTCCATCCCCCAGCATGGATGGTGTAAACTGTTTCTGAGCAGAAGCCAGTTCCATGCCCCACTGGAGACTCTCCCCTGGCCAGCCCCAACCGAACTATCCCAGCTCCCCCCAACCACCCCCTGCTGGCCAGATTGGGAACCCGGATTTGACCTGTTGGTAGAGAATACCTGGAGTGGAGCTTCAGCCTGGAATGGGGGTCAGGAGGAGGCCCGGGAAATGGGAGAGTGGGAGGGGGGCCAAGTTGCTGCACCATGGGCCTCTGGACTGTACTTACCGCCTGGGCCCAAAGTTGCCAGTCAGCCCCTGAATGTTACTGACAACTTTCCTGCAGCACTACAGTCTAGGAATCACATCAGCCCCGCCCCTGAGGGACTCTGCAAAGGCTTTAACGGGTGGGCACAGGAGCTGGGAATACCATATCAGTTTTAGATTTGCAGAGACAAAAGAAAAAAAGCATGCGGTTTAGAATGCTAGCTACCACCCACAGCCAAGATTTTGTATAAAGCTGCTTGTTATTAATTTCCACTAAAGAGCCCTATATAGAGAACACTGTGTGTATATATAGGTTCGGGGACCATCATCTTAGTAATGGTATATTGTGTGTTACTAGGGATGAACCCTGCCAAAAACTAAATGGACTATTTCGGTACCCAAGGACTAACACAGTTATATGGTAAAAACGTTTTTTTTTTACAATTTTATTGATACAAAATTGTTAAAATTAGGACATATAGCAGTAAACAGGAATTAACATAAAAACAATGCTTGCAGTAACATGTAATATTGTTATATCAGGGGTGCTGGTGAAATAGTAACCTCAGGTGATTCCCCCCCCCCCTCCCCAGTTTATTTCCCCCTTATTTCCCTCCTCCTTCTCCCCCCCCCCCTTCCCTTACCTCCTCCCCATTTTGTTCCCTGTCCTATCTGTTTTTTCCCCATTTCATTTATATGCTATACCTTATTGATCAGAGATGTGGACGTTATGGAGTACAATACATCTCTCCTTTTATCTATAATAATCTTTAGATCAGTGATCCTCAAACTATGGCCCTCAAGCGGTTATGGAACTACACATCCCATGAGGCATAGTAAAACACTGACACTCACAGACATGACTAGGCAGGGTGGGAATTGTAGTTCCTGAACAACTGGGGGGGCCATAGTTTGAAGACCCCTGCTTTAAATAATTGTGCTTTTGGTTTGCCTCCTGAGACCGCCCCGGGGGAGAAGTACCTTCAGGTGCTCCTGCAGCTGTCACCTATTCCCGGGTGCTGGTATCTTATGGACAAGAAACAATATGTGTTTATTTGAGAAAATATATGTTCCGTGTCTTCCCCTTTTTTTCCCCTTTCTTATTAATCTTGTTTCCAAAATTATGTATGTACAGTATTATGATGTATTGTCTTTATTGTACATACAGTCATTGATTCCTTCTGAAGAAGTGGCTGTTACCGGGAAACATGTAGAGGATCCTGCTCCATATCAATTACCGTGTACCCTTAGGATCACCTGAGCTATTTCACCAGCACCATTGATATAACAATATTACATGTTACTGCAAGCATTGTTTTTATGTTCATTCTTGTTTACTGATATATGTCCAAATTTTACCTATTTTGTATCAATAAATTGTAAAAAAAAAAAAAAAACCTTTTTACCATATAACTGTGTTAGTCCTTGGGTATGGAGATGGATGAACCCTGCCGAAAACTAAATGGACTATCTCGATACCCAAGGACTAACAGTTATATGGGAACTGTGTTACCATATAACCGGGGCAGACATGTAAAAGCAAACCTAAAGCACACTTATCTAAATATTATTAAAGATAAAAAGGAGAAATGTATTGTACTCCATCACTTTCACATCTCTGATCAATAAGGAATAGAATATAAATGAAGTGGGAGAAAGCAGATAGGACAGGGAACAAAATGGGGAAGTGGGGAGGAGAAAAAGGAAGAGAAGTGGGATGGGGGGGGGGTGTAAGGGTGGAGGAAAAAGGGAAGGGGGGGGGAGGAGAAGGGAAAGAAGGGGGAAAGAAAGCGAGGGGGAAAAATAACCTGGAGGTTACTATTTCACCAGACCATTGATATATCAATATTACATGTTACTGCAAGCATTGTTTTTATGTACAGGTCCCTCTCAAAAAATTAGCATATTGTGATAAAGTTCATTATTTTCTGTAATGTACTGATAAACATTAGACTTTCATATATTTTAGATTCATTACACACAACTGAAGTAGTGCAAGCCTTTTATTGTTTTAATATTGATGATTTTGGCATACAGCTCATGAAAAACCAAAATTCCTATCTCAAAAAATTAGCATATCATGTAAAGGTTCTCTAAACGAGCTATTAACCTAATCATCTGAATCAACTAATTAACTCTAAACACCTGCAAAAGATTCCTGAGGCTTTTAAAAACTCCCAGCCTGGTTCATTACTCAAAACCACAATCATGGGTAAGACTGCCGACCTGACTGCTGTCCAGAAGGCCATCATTGACACCCCCAAGCAAGAGGGTAAGACACAGAAAGAAATTTCTGAACGAATAGGCTGTTCCCAGAGTGCTGTATCAAGGCACCTCAGTGGGAAGTCTGTGGGAAGGAAAAAGTGTGGCAGAAAACGCTGCACAACGAGAAGAGGTGACCGGACCCCAAGGAAGATTGTGGAGAAGGACCAATTTCAGACCTTGGGGGACCTGCGGAAGCAGTGGACTGAGTCTGGAGTAGAAACATCTAGAGCCACCGTGTACAGGCGTGTGCAGTAAATGAGCTACAGGTGCCGCATTCCCCAGGTCAAGCCACTTTTGAACCAGAAACAGCGGCAGAAGCGCCTGACCTGGGCTACAGAGAAGCAGCACTGGACTGTTGCTCAGTGGTCCAAAGTACTTTTTTCGGATGAAAGCAAATTTTGCATGTCATTCGGAAACCAAGGTGCCAGAGTCTGGAGGAAGACTGGGGAGAGGGAAATGCCAAAATGCATAAGTCCAGTGTCAAGTACCCACAGTCAGTGATGGTCTGGGGTGCCATGTCAGCTGCTGGTGTTGGTCCACTGTGTTTTATCAAGGGCAGGGTCAATGCAGCTAGCTATCAGGAGATTTTGGAGCACTTCATGCCTCCATCTGCTGAAAAGCTTTATGGAGATGAAGATTTCATTTTTCAGCATGACCTGGCACCTGCTCACAGTGCCAAAACCACTGGTAAATGGGTTACGGACCATGGTATTACTGTGCTCAATTGGCCTGCCAACTCTCCTGACCTGAACCCCATAGAGCATCTGTGGGATGTTGTGAAGAGAAAGTTGAGACGCAAGACCCAACACTCTGGATGAGCTCAAGGCCGCTATCGAAGCATTCTGGGCCTCCATAACACCTCAGCAGTGCCACAGGCTGATTGCCTCCATGCCACGCTGCATTGAAGCAGTCATTTCTGCAAAAGGATTCCCGACCAAGTATTGAGTGCATAACTGAACATAATTATTTGAAGGTTGACTTTTTTTGTATTAAAAACACTTTTTTTTTTCTATTGGTCGGATGAAATATGCAAATTTTTTGAGATAGGAATTTTGGTTTTTCATGAGCTGTATGCCAAAATCATCAATATTAAAACAATAAAAGGCTTGCACTACTTCAGTTGTGTGTAATGAATCTAAAATATATGAAAGTCTAATGTTTATCAGTACATTACAGAAAATAATGAACTTTATCACAATATGCTAATTTTTTGAGAGTGACCTGTATGTTCATTCTTGTTTACTGATACATGTCCTAATTTTACCTATTTTATATCAATAAAAATGTAAAGAAAAACTTTTTACCATAGAACCGTGTTAGTCCTTGGGTATCGAGATGGATGAACTCTGCCGAAAACGAAATGGACTATCTCGATACCCAAGGACTAACACAGCTATATGGGAACTGTGTTACCATATAACCGGGGCGGACACGGAAAGCAAACCTAAAGCACACTTATATAAAGACTTATATAAAGATAAAAGGAGAAATGTATTGTACTCCATCACTTTCACATCTCTGATCAATAAGGTATAGAATATAAATGAAGTGGGAGAAAGCAGATAGGACAGGGAACAAAATGGGGGAGGGGGAAGAAGGGAGGAAAAAAGAAAGGGAAGGGGGGGGGGGAAACAAAGGGGGGGGAAGAGATAGGACAGGGAACAAAATGGGGAGGGGGTAAGGGAAGGGGGGGGGAGGAAAAAAAGGAAGGGAAGGGGGAAGAGTGGGAGGGAAAGAAGGGGGAAAGAAACTGGGGGGGGGGGGGGGGGGAAATCGCCTGAAGTTACTATTTCACCAGCACCATTGATATAACAATATTACATGTTACTGCAAGCATTGTTTTTATGTTCATTCTTGTTTCTGATATATGTTCTAATTTTACTTGTTTTGGATCAATAAAATTGCCCAAAAAATTTTTTTTTACCATATAACCGCTTTAGTCCTTGGGTATCGAGATGGATGAGCCATGCCGAAAACTAAATGGACTATCTCTATATCCAAAGCCATTTTGTTTTCGGCAGGGTTCATTCCTAGCCACAAACTAATGAGCCCTAGTAAGTTCTGTGATTGCATAAGGCTACAAGATGCATGCAGATATCTTGATATCAAATGTGCATGGTTTAATGGTGATCTATAATTTCAGTGCAAAAATACATATTAAAAAAATGGGCTAGAGATGCAATCTTAATAGCTAAAAAAAATAGCTAACACACAGATTTTCTGTCTTAGTCTGGGTTGCAAGGCTCCTTTTCCCCCTAGGATACCTGGCTCATTTAGATACCTGTGTAATGTATGTGAGGTTTACTCGTACTTCAAACCCAACTGATTTCTGAAGACATGCCTGAACAATAGAACATGATCTGTTAATAGTACTTTGACTATCCCTAATCAGAGGTGACCTTTAAGTAATATATATATCGTGTCCATTAAGCCAGAAAGCACAATCGGCACGGTCCCTGGTCAATCAGGGTTGCCCGGGGCTGCAGAATTTCCATTTAAAAATCTCTTTTTCAGGGAATAAAGGCTGTCTAGATTGAGATAGCGCTGTAATAGATGGTGCTGTAAGCTACTATTAAAGTCCAGACTGTCACCTTAACTGCAAAAAAACTTTTAATGAGGAATCCATTAAAACTGACCTAATGAATGAGACATTCTTTCCCGGCCTGCTTAATTATAGAGGTCCCAGAATACTGATTTCTATGTCAAGAGTGGCCTGTGTTAAATACTAGCTACAGACTATGAATCGGAATTCCTTTTTCACAGCTGCTTCCAGTAAAATTAAAAGCTTTATATTTTTCATTGTCATATTTACATTTTACTAAATGAAACTATTGGAAATGTGGGAGCCCCAATTGTGGAGATGGTCACATTCCTGCAATGGCCCAATCATGACTGGCTATCTTTAATGGGGACATTTTTGCAACAGTACCAATCTCAAATTCTGTTGCTGCCATCAGAATGTGACAATTGCTTTCTCTACTCCCACTGCTGCTATTAGGATGTGATGACTGCACTCCTGGCACAGAGATTTTCCAGCTTGCATGACAGCAGTCCAAGCGCCAGCAGATCAACCAAGACCAGGCCTATTTCTGATATTTGTTGTTTACAAATTACAATTTAAAAATCAGTATTTTTTGCTAGAAAATTACCTAGAACCCCCAACCGCTATATATATATATAAATATATACAGCCAGTACAAATAAAATATATTATGCTGCAAAGAAAGTAAAATATTGTATTTTTCCTAAAATAATGTGTAGCAAGGTTTTTTAGGCCTATGGCCTGATTGGGGTCTGCCATTAGTACCGGAATCCTCTCCAGACCATGCGAGCTGAGTCCCCAGGTGTGACAACTGAAGCAGTGACAACTCCGGCATCTTTGTGGTTTTCATTATAAATGAAAGGGATGGGAGAAGGGAATGACTGGGATACTCCTTTGGCTCGAACTAATTACAATTGGGACTTTGATCCTGAAAATGCCCATTGGCGCTTCCTTGACGCCAGCCAACGCTCAATGACTCTGAGCACACTCTGTATAACAACAGATGAAGTGTTGAATCCCCGTCCTGTAGTCCAATAGATCAAAGACTGAGAACTGTAGTACTCCTGACACTGTTTCACTGTGTAAGTCTCTGAATACTTTCCCCCGGCTGGCACATCTTGAAGTAGTATTTTGTAGAACTCCAAATAGCTATCACTGTAACTGGCACACGCAATACAATTCAGGGCCCAGACTGCAGGTGCCCCCTTTACAACTTCAACTCTTCAGGGTCCACTGACTATGTACCCCCTTTACAACTTCAACTCTTCAGGGTCCACTGACTATGTACCCCCTTTACAACTTCAGGATCCTCAACCTATGTACCCCCTTTACAGCTAGCTGACACTGGATCCCAGAACCTCTTCCGGAGTGGTCCCCTCTGACTCTAGGCAGACCCCCAGGGGCAATCCGCAGTACTCACGACCTGTGTAGGCTTTCCTGGGACTGGACCCCTCTCTCTCTCCGCTGGTTCTCGGCACACCGGATCCCCTCAGCTCAACTCAGCACTCTCTGGACACTCAGGCGACACCCCGAGATATCCACCTTCCTCAAACAGGAGGAGAGAAAGCATTCTCCTTCCTGGGACTCTGCTCCCACCAAAGACACCGTGCCACGCACTTCCTCCCCTGACTTATACCCACTCCCAGAATCCTTTGCAGCCTAATTTGCCTTCTGGGGTAGTTACAAGCTGGGATGTGTCCCCTGATTGGACTTCCCACACTGCTCTATGAGACGCCTCTCACAGGAGCCAATGGGGATACTTCTCCCCTCAGCAGGCACATCTGGAAGCCCTGACACCGACTAAATAAATCACAGCCCTGCTGTTAGGCAGACAAGGCCCACTATAGTTTTACCTAGCACCTATTTGTAGGGTGCTACAAATGTATATATTTTTTTTTAATTGCCAGTAAAACCAAAACTTGTTTCCAAATTCAGATTTCTGCCCATCTTTCTTGAATGATTAGAGGTTTGTTCTCCAAACTTTTTTCAAAGAGGACCAGACTTGATGAAGTGAACATGCGTGAGGGCCGACCATTTTGCCTGACATTTGAACCATTAAAATTAAATATAAATTAACTATTTTATGCAAACTTTATTGCAAACAATTTGAATGACGAATCTAAACAGTAGTAAAATCACTCTGCCTTTCATATCTGAAGACCAGATGAAAAAAAAAAACATTACTAGAAAAGATGCACTTTAGTGCAGCACAATAAAAAATGTGTCGATCACACATCAAATAAATATAGCAGTAAGGCCCAAAAGTCCCTAGAAACAGGTAGGGTCCAGTGAAAGAGGGAGGGTGCCAGAAAACTGGATCCACTTCAGGTGACAAACTGTAAGACCCCTGTATTACCAGCAGGTCATACACCACTTTATTCCACCAAAAAGAAAGGTTGAAGGGAAGAGTGGAAGATGATCCTCGCTTTCCACCTGCTCACAGCTTTGTGAATGGCAAACCCCTGTATGCAAGGACCAGTCGTGTCTCCCGTTTAACCACTTAAGCCCCGGAAGATTTTACCCCCATTCCGACCAGGGGGTATTTTGCGATTCGGCACTGCGTGACTTTAACGGACAATTGCGCGGTCGTGCGACGCTGTACCTAAACGAATTTGGCGTCCTTTTTTTCCCACAAACAGAGCTTTCTTTTGGTGGTATTTGATCACCTGTGAGATTTTTTGATCACGCGCTATAAACAAAAAAAGAGCGTCAATTTTGCAAAAATAACAATATTTTTCACATTTTTTTATATGAAATTCCCCCCAAAAAAAATGTAAAAATCAAAATTTTTTAACATTTTCGGCCAATTTGTTTTATGCTACATATGTTTGGTAAAAAAAAAATCGCAAAAAGCGTATTTTGATTGGTTTGCACAAAAGTTATCGCGTTTACTAACAAAGGGAAAGATTTTTGTCATTTTTGTTGTTTTTTTTTTAACGCGTAATGGCGGCGATCTGCGATTTTTTTTGCGGTACTGCGACATTGCGGCGGACAGATCGGACCCTTGACTGACATTTTTGACACTTTTGGGGTTACCAGTGACATTTCTACAGTAATCAGTGCTATATATATGCACTGTTACTGTAAAAATACACTGGTAGTGAAGGGGTTAACTTTATTTGGGAGGGAGGGGCTGTGTGTGTCCCTAGGGGCATGCTTTCTACTGTGATTGGCTGTGGCTTCAGCTGTAATGACACTGATCAACGGATCTACATAGTAGATCCATGTGATCAGTGTATTTGCAGCGAGGAGAATGACAGGCAGCTTGTTTACACAAGCTGCCTGACATTCTCCCTCTCCCCCGCCGATCGCCGAGTGGCCGGCGGACATCGGGTCCGCTGGTCACACGCGCGGGGGGGTCCGTGACCACGCGGGAGCGCGCCTCCGGGGGCGCGCGCTCGCTCCCTAAACCCTCACAAGCAAGCAACGTAGCCCTACGTTAGTTTGCCTGTGAGGGGCTGACCGCCGACGTAGATAGTCGTGCGGCGGTCGGCAAGTGGTTAATAATGTCACCCAGCCAGCACATGAAGGTGTATATATAGGGATAAATATATATAGCTACTGTATATATAGGAAATAAAAAGCATCAGTGCTCTATGAATAAAATCACACTTACACAAACAGGCAGTAGAATTGTAGAAATGAATGCGATCCTTGGTCAGCTCCAATAAATCCTCGGTTGGCTCCTACAGGTGGCTGTGTGATGAAGGAGAGAAGGAACGCAATTTTCATTCCGCACTCCCGCGCAGTCGTGGGTGGCACCGGGCAGATAGAGCTGAGCGGGGGGCGGAGTGGGACTCGGGAGCGGCCAAGCCAAGCTGAGCTCGCCCTGATGTGATGGCTCAGAGAGAGACATTGAGAAGAGTCAGTGGTGTCCCTGGGGGCCGTATAAAACGAAAGGATGGGCCGCAAATTGCCTGCGGGCCGGACTTTGGACAGGATTGCTCTAGATGCAACTGGTGAAATGTGCTCTGAAAGAATGCCATACCGTGCTGTTCCTTCAGAGCATAGTGCTGGACTATGGACTATGCAATGCATACTAGCACATTATGGCTAGACATGTGCAATTCATTTTGTTACGAATTTGTTTTTGGACAAAATTCGGCAAATTCGTTCATTCGGGAGCATCTGAATGAACGAAAGACTCTTGACAAATGCGTACGAAAATGAACTGGCAGAAAGAACGAAAACCCGAAAATACAAAAATCTGAAAAGTCGAAAATTGATCCAACCTACGAGTTAACGAATCGATTACATTAGGATAACTCAGTTTTTTGTATTTACATTCTTTCGCAACTATTTGTTATCACTGAAAATAAAGAAATAATTGATGAATGCATTTGTATTTCTTTTTGATATATTCGGATTCATTTGATTTTCAAATAGGCAGTGTTTGTTATCTTTGGCCAACAAACTTGTCCCTTATTTCCTTATGTGTTTTTCTGTGTCGGACTGCATTCCATCCAGAGTCCATACAAGGTGTGGTGGGCCCGTGGCACGGTTTTGTTGGATTTGTTGACTACAAATACAACCACCAACGTCTGAATGAACAAAGGGTCCGAGACCGAAGTAACGAATGCCGTATTCAAACAAATGGAATGTAAGGAATATGAATGCATCCGAAGTTGCGAATTATCCAAAGCATGGAATGCCGCATCTAAACAAATAAAGCAAAATTAATACAAAAGCATCCAAAATTACGAATGATCCGAAATAACGAATGCCGATCACATTTTTTCAGTAGTGCACACGTCTAATTATGGCATTGCCCTGAAGAAAAAAAAAACAAAAAAAGGTTGGCAGGTTCCCGCGAATCGCTGTACCTGTACAGCGGTTCACAGGAGAGATCCTGGGGTCGCGCACCCATTAGCCATTGGAAAAGCTAATGCACGGGGCCGGCGGCCGCGATTGCTGCTGGGCACCCACGATTGGCCCCGTGAAGAGAGGACAGCGGTCTGCTGTTGTAACACAGCAGACCGTTGTTCTCCCAGTAATCATCACAGGGCTCCTGTGTTCCTCCTCTTTAGGAACACAGGTCCCTGTGATGATTCCATAAGCCCCCCCCACAGTTAGAAAACACCCCCTAGGCATACATTTAACCCTTTGATCGCCCCTGGGTTAACCCCTTCCATGCCAGTGTCATTATTACAGTAACAGTGCATATTTTTAGCAACTGATTACTGTAGTAATGTCACTGGTACCTCCAAAAGTATCAAAAATGTCAGTTAGGGGTCCGATCTGTCCTCTGCAATGTCGCAGGCCCACTAAAAATCACTAATCACCGCCATTACTAGTAAAAAAAATAAAAACAAAAATTAAAATTACATAAATCTTTCCCCTAGTTTGTAGACGCGATAACTTTTGTGCAAACCAATCAAAATACGCTTATTGGGATTTTTTTTTGCCAAAAATATGTAGCAGAATACAAATTGGCCTAAAATGATGAAAAAATTATTTTATTTTTGATTGGGAATGGTATATAGCAGAAAGTCTAAAAAATAGTTACATAGTAGGTGAGGTTGAATAAAGACAATAGTCCATCTAGTTCAACCTGTGTAGGTGTGTGTGGCTGTAATCATCTCACATACCCCTGAATGTTCTGATCCTTGAGATGTAGGTCTAAGAGTCTTTTGAAAGCCACCATACTACCCGCAGAAACCACCTCTTGTGGTAGAGAATTCCACAATCTTGTTGCCCTAACAGTAAAGAACCCCCCGCGTTGCCTGAGGTTAAAACGCTTCTCCTCTAATCGCATTGTATGCCCTCGAGTCCTCATGCAATCCCTTCGAATGAACAGCTTTTTTTCTAAGCTGGGATCCCCATTAAGATATTTATAAATTGCTATCATGTCCCCCCTCAGACGTCTCTTCTCCAGGGAGAATAAATCGAGCGATTGTAGACGCTCTTCATAGTCAAGGTCCTCCAATCCCCTAATTAGTTTAGTTTGTTTTTTTTTTGTTTTTTCAGAATTGTCGCTGTATTTTTGTTTATAGCACAAAAAATAAAAAAAATGGCAGAGGTGATCAAATACCACCAAAAGTAAGCTCTATTTGTGTGAAAAAAAGGACATCAATTTTATTTGGGTACAGTGTTGCACAAACGTGTAATTGTCCGTTAAATTAACACATTGCAGAATCGCAAAAAATGGCCTGGTCATTAAGGGGGGAAATCTTCCAGTCAAGAAGTGGTTCATGCATTCTATCCATAATAATAAAAAACCTACAGTATGCAGCTACCCCCCCCCCCCCCCCACCATTACTTACCTGAGCCCAAACTCAAATACAGTGATTTGCATGAGGGCTATTGCTGTCTCGGCTCTCCTCATTGGTTTAGATAGAGCAGCGGGAGCCATCAATCACAGCCACTGAGCAGGGAGCGCGGCTCAGCGGCTTGATCTGGGGGCACCTGGGGGACGGTAGGAGCACTGGGGGGGGGGGGGGCCCAGAAAAAGAAGATTCAGACTGCTCTGTGAAAAAACATTGAACAGAGCAGATACGTAGGACGACATGTTTGTTGGTAATTATAAAAAAAAAAAAAAGAAGATTGGAACCCTTAGTATTTCTTTAAAGTTAATGAGACTGTGCCCCAAATGTTTGGCACATGTTTGCAGCACGGCGTTTCAATGAAAATTCCCCTTTGGGATTGGAAAAAGGAATCAAAGAACAGAATGGATATTCAGGAGGTGAGAGTATTGTATCCTGAACAACTGCAAACAGCCACTCAGCCGCCTCCAACAAGAGATCCACTGCCAATCGATTTTGAGAGGGGTGGTAAAGTCCACCACCCCTTTGAAAAGAAGCCAATATTCACTGTCTTGCTTAAACTAATACTGGCCATACACTATACGACAAATTGTTCAAACTAATTTTTGAAAAGCAAACACTCGGCCGTGAGAGCAGACGATAGTGCCATCATGTAATGACCGATAAATCGTTCAATGGAGATAAATTAATCAGTTTTCTGTTTGTTTCGTCACCAATACCTAGTGCAAACTGTTTGGACGAAAAACACATTAACTTTTCAATTTATCATTTGTTCCGCAGAAAATTTCCAAAACTTGTCCTTCGTTTTTTCGGCTCAAAAACGTCACAACCGATTACTAATTCATGCCCAATAACTAGCCGAAAAACAAAAGAACTATCCAAATGACTGAATTTTGGCAGATTTTTCGTCTAATGCGTGGCCATTATAAGTCACTGACGTGTTCTCTTTTGCAGCACTTTGCTGTTCGCTTTAAGTAAAATAAAAATCTTCTTAAAAAAAAAAAAAAAAAAAAAAAGTATTTTTTAAAATGATTTCTATTAGGTTTTTGCAATATAGTTATTATAATTTTGCTGTGATTGTGCCATCGTAGTTGTAATATAATCAGCATAATTGTTATTGTGTTTTTGTTTATTATTATTGCACCACCATTATTACTGTCATTCATTCTTATTGTATAATTATGTATACAGTCTTTTGTGTTACTTTTACCCAATTGTAAAATGTTAACCATTTTTTAAAATTACAATAAACTTTCAAGTCCTCGGCGTGAAGTCTAGACCTTTAACAATAAAATAAACAAAACATGATAGGAAAGCTAAAGCTGTAGTCGAGTTTTCGCTGCGTGAAAATGATGAGTCTTAAAAGATCAGAATCACTTTCACAGATACGGAAATTAATGGGAATAATTATATACAAGTCCTCCATTCTCGCACTGATTAGAGGGAATTTTAAACTGTGCATGTCAGTTTTCTCCAGGGGAACGCACCATTCACTGGAATATCTAATTTGCTTTGTGCTTTGTTTATGGCAAGTGTTCACATTTAAGTGGTCTCTTGAGTTATTTTCACAGGCTAAAAAATTCAGTTTGAGATTTTTTTTTTGTTGTTAAAAAATTGTATTGAAATGAGAACACTGACTCTGTAGGTTATGTGCACAGAATACATTTCTGATGCATTGACAAAACAGCGAAACGTACGGACTGCGGCAGCCTAATGGATAATCCTATGAAATTACCAGCAATACTAGTAATCAGAGGGTTACCAATGTATTTTCAAAGAATGCTTTCCTTTAATTGTATTTGTAATGTTTTCGAGAAAGTAATTGTTGTTGTGGCATTCACATTTGTACGTGCTTGCTATACTATATGTCCATGGCCATCATGGCTCTGTGCTTGCTATACTATATGTCCATGGCCATCATGGCTCTGTGCTTGCTATACTATATGTCCATGGCCATTGTGGCTCTGTGCTTGCTATACTATATGTCCATGGCCATCATGGCTCTGTGCTTGCTATACTATATGTCAATTGTGCATGGCTCTGTGCTTGCTATACTATATGTCCATTGTGCATGGCTCTGTGCTTGCTATACTATATGTCCATGGTCATCATGGCTCTGTGCTTGTATTACTATATGTCCATGGTCATCATGGCTCTGTGCTTGCTATACTATATGTCCATGGTCATCATGGCTCTGTGCTTGCTATGCTATATGTCCATAGCCATCATGGCTCTGTGCTTGCTATGCTATATGTCCACGGCCATCATGGCTCTGTGCTTGCTATGCTATATGTCCACGGCCATCATGGCTCTGTGCTTGCTATGCTATATGTCCACGGCCATCATGGCTCTGTGCTTGCTGTGCTATATGTCCACGGCCATCATGGCTCTGTGCTTGCTATGCTATATGTCCATGGCCATCATGGCTCTGTGCTTGCTATACAATATGTCCACGGCCATCATGGCTCTGTGCTTGCTATGCTATATGTCCATGGTCATCATGGCTCTGTGCTAACCTATAGACTTGCACTGAGATAAAAAAAAAAGCACAAATAGCTGTGCAACCAACTACAAAGCAGCAAGCACGCATGGTTGCCCCATTGTACATAGTTAAAAGAATATGTTACCCCAACATTTTATATTCCTGATATGTGCATGTTGTACCATTTACTTGTATTAGAAAAAAAAAAAAAAGTATCCTGTTCTCTTTGCATTGCTTACTTAGTGTGAAATACCTGGTGTTCCTGCCTGTCTCTCTGCTCTCAATTAAAAACTGACCACACTAGGCACGAGGGTAAGAGTAAGGGAAAACAGCAGTAAAGCCTTCAGGCTTCGCAGCCATTTTACTACTGTGAGTCGCGCTATGCTTTCTGTGTGTCTTCCAAAAGGTAGCCGGGGGGGGGGGGGGTCTGTGGAAAGGTAGTTATAGGGGCAGTAGAAGGGGTATGTGAAGAGGAGAGGTGGATATAGGGGTATTTGAAGAGGAGGGGGTGGGTATAGGGGTAAGTAGAAAGGGAATGTGGAGAGGAGAGGTGGATATGGGGGTAGTAGAAGGGGTATGTGGGGAGGAGGGGGTGGGTAATGGGGATGGTAGAATGGACATGTGCAAAGGAGAGGTGGGTATAGGGGTAGTAGAAGTGTTAGGGTGGCGGGGGGTATGTTGACACCGTGTTTTACTAGGCTAAGGGGGGGGGGGTGTGGTGACATGATTTACTGCACCAGATGACAAACCCTTGAAGCCACTTCAAAGCAGTGCTATTTCAGGTGCAGCTTGCTGATATCTGTGTGACTTCATTTAACAAGTGTCAATGCAAGTCGCGCTGAAATTGCACAGAAATAGTCCAGGAACCTTTTTCTGAGTAGCAACAATTTTAATAGTTCCATTGCTGTAAATGGGGTTCGACTTGTCATGCGACTTTGAACTGTCAAGTTGCATGACAAGTGGCACTGGTGTGAGCCAGGGCTTAGGCTCTGTTCACATTAGTGCGACTTTTCACATAAAAGGTGCATAACAAGTCGCAGCCCATTGATTTCAATGGTACTTATTCCAATCTATGCAACTTTGAAAAGGTTCCTGCACCAATTTGATGATACTTTCTTGCAACTTGAGTGTGAAGTTGCATCAAAGTTGCACTTGTGTGAACTGAGCCTTAAACTTAATTTCACCAGCTGTCAAATGAACCCTTTTCTTCACTAACAGATGTGCTGTATAAACTGTATGTAGCATTAGCTACAGTGCCTAAAAAAAAGTATTCATACCCAGGGCCGGATTAAGAGCATCATGGGCTTGGTGCTGAGGATTTTGAAGGGCCTTAAGGGCCGTGCCTTGGCATGCACCCAGAGGAGGAAGGGTGCAGCCATGCATGCCTAATTCAACATGGGATGCTGTCTCTGAAGCCCATAAACACATCCATGCATCTGCAACTGTCCCTCCTTGTCCGGCCTTCGTGCTGTGTGGGGAGGTTCTGAGGGAGCTGCCTGGGGAAGCGAGCATAGAAGCCAGACTTCTGTGTTTACAAGTGACAGAAGAGCGGTAACAGTGAATATGGCCAACCCGGGGCCTATATAAAAGGTAGGGGCCTGGAGCTGCAGCTCCAATAGCCCCTACGTTAATCTGGCCCTGTTCATACCCCTTGAAAATTTTCCACATTTTTCCATGTTGCAACCAAAAATGTAAATGTATCTTATTGGGATTTTATGTGATAGGCCAACATAAAGTGGCACATAATGGTGAAATGGAAAGAAAATGATAAATTGTTTTTAAAATTTTTTACAAATAAATAAATAAAATAAATATGTGAAAAGTGTGGCAACCATTTGTATTCAGCACAATACAGTCAATACTTTGTAGAACCACCTTTCGCTCCAAGTCTTTTTGGGGCTCTCTGCACCAGCTTTGCACATCTAAACAGTGAAATTTTGGCACATTCCTCGTTGCAAATTTGCTCAAGCTCTGTCAGATTGGATGGGGAGCGTCTGAACAGCAATTTTCAAGATTCTCAATTGGATTTAGGTCTGGACTATGACTGGGCCATTCTAACACATGAATATGCTTAGATCTAAACCATTCCATTGTAGCTCTGGCTATATGTTTAGGGTCGTTGTTCTGCTGGAAGGTGAATCTCCGCCCCATTCTCAATTCTTTTTCAGACTCTAATAGGTTTTCTTTAAGATTGCCCTGTATTTGACTCCATCTATCTTCCCATCACCTCTGACCAGCTTCCCTGCCCCTACTGAAAAAAAGAGTCTCTCCACAACATGATGCTGCCACCACCATGTTCAACTGTAGGGATGGTGTGTTCAGGGTGATATGCAGTGATAGTTTTCCGCCACACATAGCGTTTTGCTTTTAGGCCAAAAAGTTCAATTTTGGTCTCATTTGACCAGAGCACCTTCTTCCACATGTTTGCCGTGTCCCCCCACATGGCTTCTCGCAAACTACAAAATTGGACTTCTTATGGCTTTCTTCTTGCCACTCTTCCGTAATGGCCAGATTTGTGGAGTGCACAACTAATAGTTATCCTGTGGACAGATTCTCCCACCTGAGCTGTGGATCTCTGCAGTTCCTCCAGAGTTACCATGATCCTCTTGGATGATTCTCTGATTAATTCTCTCCTTGCCGGGCCTGTTAGTTTAGGTGGATGGCCATGTCTTGGTAGGTTTGCAGTTGTGCCATACTCTTTCCATTTTCGGATGATGGATTGAACAGTGCTCCGTGAGAGGTTCAAAGCTTGGGGTATTTTTTTTTTTTTATAACCTAACCCTGCTTTAAACGTCTCCACAACTTTATCCCCGGACCTGTTTGATGTGTTCCTTGGCCTTCATGTTGCTGTTTGTTCACTAAGGTTCTCTAACAAACCTCTGAGGTCTTCACAGAACAGCTGTATTTATACTGAGGTTAAATAACAAACAGGTGGGCTATTTACTAATAAAATGACTTCTGAAGGAAAATGGTTCTACTAGACTTTAGTTAGGGGTATCAGAGTAAAGGGGGCTGAATACAAATGTACGCCACACTTCTAAGATATTTAGTTGTAAAAAATTTTGAAAACCATTTATCATTTACACTTCACAATTATGTGCCAATTTGTGTTGGTCTATCACACAAAATCCCAATAAAATACATTTACGTTTTTGGTTGTAACATGACAAAATGTGGAAAATTTCAAGGGGTATGAATACTTTTTTCAAGGCAATGTACATACAGAACACAGCACTGTGTTTGCGGCAGCTGGATGGGGGAATTCCTGTCCAGCTCACGGGACAAAATCAAGTCAGATCGCTGCACAGCCATTCACAGGAAGCATTTTATTTCATCAGGGAATTCAAGGCTTCCTCTGATTGGCTGAGGAAGAGATTGTGACGTAATCTGTTATCAAAAGTATGATTCTGGACTGGTTTGCTAATCATTTATGTCAAAATAATAAACTGAATATAACTTTGTATTAGAAGTAAGACTTATGTATAGATTTCAGCCTTGAGAGTATTGATGAATGTACCCCAATGGAGTCTCCTTTTATAGTCACAGAATTACAGTCCTTTAATTTGTGGGCCCTGATAACTCTTCATCGTCTTGCTTGTTCTTTATTCAGGTATTAAACCCACAGGTAGCCTTTCTATGTAATACCAGGCAGCACACAGCTTTAGACCCCGTCCACACTGCAAAGTCGCATGACAAATCGTACCACATTATTTACAATGAGTACCATTTATATCTGTGCAACTTCAATGTAGTCCCTGCACTAATTTGGTCTGACTATATATAAAAAAAAAAAACACACACACACAGTACAGTGTACCACCACAATGCACAGATTTGAATGGTCTGGGTGTTGCAGTGCACTGTCACTTTACCTATTAGAACTTGATTAAAAATAATAATAATAATAATAATAATAATGCTCTTTAGCAAGGAACATATATTCCACAATAATAATATGTTACCAAAATTAGTGAGTGCTGTAAATTTCCTCTAGCATTGATTTGGTTTCCTCTTCCCAGAGGCTGCCATTTTGCTGCAGCCCAGAGCAGAGCCCCTGACCAGCAGTAAATCAGCCTCTAGTGGCTTTGCTTTTTAGCACAATGCCAAAAATAGAGAGAGCAACTGAGCATGTGCTAGGCAGCAGGAGAAAGTGTATTTCTAGATTTTAAAAACGTATAGACATTTATTTTTAATGTTTTTTTTTTACTATACCTGTAAAAGGGGCCAGCTTGAAGCAATATGGCAGGACTTGATTTTCTGACTAATGTTCCACTTTAAGAGCATACTCAAAATGAGTGAGCTACCTGAATGTAATAGGTGCATAGGTGTGAATAGAGTCTAGGTAAAACATATGCCCCTGCTCAGTAACCCATTTCCCCTTTTAATTCAATATCATTTTATGCTAGAACAGAAATGCCCAGCTTACTCAGCATTAACAAATACATTGGAGC